>NC_092752.1:20622981-20928699 GCF_047496795.1 Chiloscyllium punctatum | reverse complement strand
CCGCCCCTAACCAAACATTGAGGGATCCAGACCAGAGGTGAACTTGGCTGGCACGGAGAGGTTAAAAGGAAGGGCAAGAAGTGGCTCTCGGCCCAAACCCAACCCAACAAATGGTTTCAGATTTCCTGCACAGCCAATCCCTTGGCACAACAGTGGCTGAATGCCAGCGATGGAAGATGAAGCCTCTCTCCAACCGCCTCTTCTCTTCCCCCCCCCCCCCCCCCCACCCCCGACACACACATGCGCACACACGCACGCACACACACACACATGAGCGGCAATTGCTCAAATGTCCAGGATAAATCCTACAAGGAGGATGGCAGGGTAACTACCCCACACCACCTCCAAAGATGCTGCTTGGGTTGGGGAAAGGCAGTGTGGTGGGCATTAAATTCTGCCACATGCTACAGCAGAGTTTCTGCCCAGTTCCACTGTACATCCATTTTGGGTCAGACCTGAGCACTGGGAGCTGAGATACTGATACTTTTTTTTAAACCTTATTAATACTTGCTGATTAATAATCAAACCCAACATTCCAATGTTTTTGAATTTTAACCCCTCATACTTAGAGAGTGACAGTGCCTGCATTTCTCAAGGTTTGGGAGTATGTGTTTCCAGATGACTGCATTCTGAGTAAGTAACAGTTCATGCCTGAGTTGTCTATAATATATTGAAACAGATTTCTTCTTACAGAATCTGCTCACCACCTCTGAAAGAAGCCCAAGGCACTGACAAACAGAACCTCATGGCCTTGTGATGGGAGCTAGCAGTCTGGCTCACTTTCTTTTGACATTTGATACAAAATGATTGGAATACTTATTTCTGTTAAAATAAGAACGTTGAAGTCTTTTTTTTAACCATGAAAGCAGTCCCAGTGGAAATGAATGCTTGTGGTTGGAAACTTTGCCGGGGGATATTTACTATAGTTTCACTTCAGACCTAAAATTGTCGATGCTATCTCTTGGGCAGAAGTGGGTCCTGCAGATGCTGGAGATTAGAATCAAGATTAGAGTGGTGCTGGAAAAGCACAGCAGGTCAGGCAGCATCCCAGGAGCAGGAAAATCAACATTTTGAGCAAAAGCCCTTCATCAGGAATGATCATCAGTTTACTGATGGAGTGTAGACTTGATGGGTGATAAAAGGGTGGGTTGGATCTGTTCTGCTTTTTGTGCATATAACATACTTTGCAATGTCCACATTGTTAAATTGATACCAGTTTTGTAATTGTCACTTCTAAAAATGTTTTGATTTGTTATTTCATAAAACAATAGGAGGATGCACCAACAGGCAATGACCTGACTACTCAGTTGACCTCCACAGTTTGAAATTGAAACAAAGCTTGATAGTTAACTGTTAATCAGCATTAACTGGTACATTCTCCATTGCATAACTTCTACTTGCCAACTAATCAATACTCTCCTCCCATGCAGTATGCACGTTTTATTTCTTTCCCCCTGAATTGGGTTTCATTGTGAATTGTCCTGATGAAGTGAAGGCAAAAAGTTTCAACAAACATTGTCTGTTTGTTCTGCAGCATTCAAGCTCTGCACTTCTAAGTGAATTTTTTGATAATTAATGTGAGGTTTGCATTGTAAGGTGTTGAGAGTTATATTTTTGCAAGATATTATATGTAGAATGAATGAAAACAGTTCTGATTCTGCCAACTTCCCAGAAAGGTGTAGAAGACTTGTAAGCTGTTGTGCTATCACCTGTCATTTTAACTTCTAAGCTGAAAAGGAGTTGGGATCAGAGAGAGTGAACGAGCATTTTCAAGAGTAAGGTCAACATTTCTTATATTGTCATATTGCAGAGCAGAGGAAATCATTTTTGAGAATGGGTTTCAGATGTCCTAACAAATGAAAGACAATTGGAGATGGCCGAAGTTCGATGTGTTCGGCAGAGCGAAGAGGCGCGTGGCTTTGTGAGCCTCCGCAGCTGAATGCTGGAGTGCACAGTACTGACTGCCCCTTGACTGGAGAATCATGTCTGCTTTGGATCAAAAGTTTCTGTCACAAGGTTTCGTTTGACTGAAGCAACTTGTGCTTGATGCACAGATCTTTGGATACGTGAGGGAAGACATTCCACACATTTTTGGATCCAGTGTGCAGACTTGGCTACATTTTCTTAATTAACTGCAACCTGATCTTTAAGATACTTGGACTTGAAGCCATGATGCTGCTTGATGTTACAATTTTGAACATTTGACAGTAGGCTCCTTCCAACGATTATAGTCACTGTTTCCCTGCTGCAAGGAGAGTGTCAGTGTGAATTTTGAACCATTTTCTTTGTTCTGCTTTGGTTGAAGAGACACAAATTTCAGCCAACTAATTAATCTGATGGTATTGCTGTGGTGTGGGTAGGGATAAAAGAAATTATTAGAACAGGCTTTACTGCTGGTGGCTTTAAGGGACTGTCCAAAAACTGAGGTACGTGGGTTGGTAATCATTCGCTGTTACTCTTCAGCTGGGCAGAGACGTGGAAACACAATGGAACCAAGTGTGGAGGACTGTAACTCCATGGAAACTGTGATGTGTGTAAAGTACAATGAGCAATGCCACTTTCTGTAGCTTAATGTTTACACTGGCTACAAAAAAAAACATTTTAGTGAATAGTACTCTTCATCATTTATTACAGCAAACGTTTTTCAACAACACATGGTTTCAGTTGGCAACTGAAAGTTTGAATCATTATTTTTAAAGTAGTTTAGAGTCTCTATGAAAATTGTAATAGTTGCTTGAAATATGTTAGTGGCAGAAATCTCTGATCTGCTCTGACAGTGTTATTGGGTAACTTCATGGAAGCTGTGGCTGACTACCTCATTGTGCAAAATCTACGGCAGCAAATGGAAAAAAATTACAAATGTACTTCTTTATTTCTCCTACTCTTGCAATAGGAATAAATTCTTCACCATTCACTATGCTGTTGTCTCACATTTATCAGTAAATCACATTGAATAATGGCAATCTGTGTTGTTTGAAAAGTATTGTTTTGCAGCAGTATTGCGTGCCCAGTATTGTCACTATAAATATTATTAGCTGCAACTGGTTATGTTCATTTAGTTTTGTTTAGGAAGTTTTACATTGGCTTAGGGGCATATGGTATCAGAAATAATCTGTTAGCATAGTTTTCTGATAATGGAACATGCTTACAGGGAGCGTTATTTTCAAAATTTGATTCTGAGAATAGTGGACACATCCCAAACATGAATAACATTGAATTCAGTGGGGTGCTACTCAGTCTTTGCTCAGAGTTGGTTATAACTGAAGCACTGAGATTAGATTTATACCTTGAAATTACTGCCAGATGTGTTTTCATAATAAAGTGATACCTCCTTTCTGTGTGGCTCCTCCTTGTTTTTGTGGTGTCAACAGATTTCAGGAGCATACCAATGGTTACCTATATATGAACAGTTTCATTGCATGGTTCACTATTGTGTTGTTACTTAATGTTCATTGATGAATTGTTTGTACTTGTTAAATGGGAACTTCAAGTATCAAGTTATATTGTTTTTGCATTGATAATGTTCTTCAACAGATGTTAATGCTATTCAGATGTTGTGTTCAAATATTCCTTAATAGGTCTTGTTGTTGTGCTGTTTAAAAGTAATGGAGCTGCATGCTTCTGCTTGGCTCACTGGTTCTAGGAGCCTTCTTGGAGAGTTTGTTTAGAATACATTTGGAAATTATTAGCATGAAAAATGGCTGACCTGTCAATCATTGGATCAGCATGGGAATAGCTTCCAGCAATTAAGTTAGAATTCCATGAAAAACGAGCCTTGTAATTTAGCTCGTGATATCAATGCAAAAGTTTTAAAGAGAAGATAGCAGTATTATCTCCTGAAACTCTATTCTCGCATGCATTATTTTGCCAATAGAGACCGTAACCACTATTGATTGTTATAAAAGCATATTTGTTCACTGATGTTGTTTTAGGGAAGGAAATCTACCTTTCTGACCTGAACTGACCTACATGTAATTCCAGACTCCCAATAATCTGCCAAACGTTTAGCTGCCTACTGGGCCAGGAAGGATGGGCAATAAATGCAGGCTTTAGGAAGTTTTTATTAGCCTTGAATATAACATGTCCAATAACCTTATCTGATGGAATCCAAAATAAACCAAGAAATTTCGAGTGACTTTCGCATCAGAAGTTGCGTTTAATAATCATTATGTCGGACCGACTTTCTCTGTTATTGAATTATACATGGTCCATCGGGTTGCAGCTCCAACATATTGGGGAAATGATATAGCGGTAATGTCACTGGATTAGGAATCCAGAACTCCAGGGTGATGTTCTGTTGGCATGGATTTGAATCCCACCATGGTGAATAGTGAAATTTGAATTCACTAAGGAAGCTCGTTTAATGATGACTGTGCAAAAACAGCTGATTGTTATAAAAGCGTTCATTCATTGGTCTTTAGGGAAGGAGATTAGACCCATTTTCCTCTGACTAATAGGCAATTTAGCCTGGCCAATTCACCTGACTTTCACATTTTTAGATTGTGGGAGGAAACCAGAGCACCCGGAGGAAACCCAACAGACACTTGGTGATTGTGCAAACTCCACACAGACCCGAGGCTGGAATCAAACCCAGGTCCCTGGTGCCTGTGAGGCAGCAGTGCTAACCACTAAGCCACCGGGCAGGCCCAAATATGCCATCCTTACCTAGTCTGACTGACATAACAGACTCTCACCAATGTGCTTAACTCTTACACTGCCATCTGGGCAATTAGGAATGGACAACAAATGCAACCCTAGCTAGAAATGCCCATCAACAAATAAATTTACCTGTTTTTGAAAAAGCTTGGGCATCTTGGGAGTTGAGTTACTTTAAAATGCGAAGCTTTGTTCCCACATGTAATTTCCTCCTTTTAAGGTCAGAAGACCTAATAGCAGAAGTAGTCCATTTTGCCCATCGAGCCTGTTATGCCATTCAGTGAATCGTAGCTGATCTGATAATCCTCAGTTCAACTTTCCTATATTTTCCCTTTCACCCTTAGATTTTTAAACTAATAAGAAATTTATCTAATGGCACTCAATGATCCATGCTCAACATCCCCCGTGCTAAAGAATTCCACAGACGCACTACCCTCTGACAGAAGAAAAATCTCCTTCTCACAATTTAAATTTGCCACACTTTATTCTGAAATTATGTCCTATGGTCCAAGGCTCTGGCACAAGGAGAAACGACATGTTGGTTTCTATGCTATCAAGTCTCCTCAGGAGCTTGTACGTTTCACTAAGATTACCTCTCATTCTTCTAAATTCCAATGAGTACAAGCCTAATCTACTCAATCTCTCATCATAAGACAGTCTTTCCATTGTTGGTACCAGCCCAATGAATGTTATCTGTACTCTCTCCAATATGAGTGTGTTTTCCTTCAGATAACTGGCTCAAAACTATTCATAGTACTCCAGCTGTAGTCTGACTAGTGCACTGTATCATTTTAGAAAGCCCTCCCTACTTTTATACTTCATTCCCTTTGAAATAAAGGCTGATATTCTATTCACCTTCCCTAATACCCTCTGAACTTGTTTGCTAGTTTTATTTTGTGATTTCTGGATAATGATTCCCAAAGTCCTCTGCTCTGTAGCTTTCTGCAGTCTTTCTCCATTGAAATAATGTTGAGCTCCTCAATTCATCTTGCCAAAGTGTATGACCTCAGATTTTCTAACATTAGGCAAAAACCTACAAATCAAATGTAATTGTTTAACTTATCTATCTGTTTGCAGATGCTGTACATTCCTAACTACTTGCTTTCCCACTTATTTTTGTGTCATTCACCAATATGGCTATAGTACATTTGCTTTCCTCATCTCTCATTAAGAGATGTTTTAGACAAATGTAGCCTCTGAGCACTGATCATTATAGCACACCACAAGTTATGGATTGCCATTCTCAAAATGGCCCCCTTAACCAAACTCTGTCTTCTAATAGTCAGCCATTCTGTAACCATATTCCATCATCATGGGCTTCTAGCTTATTAAGCAGCCTAACGTGGTACCTTACCAGATGTCTTCTGAAAATCCAAGTATGTTACATCTACTTTGCCTTCTTTATCTATCCTGCTTGTCATCTTCTCAAAGAATTCTGGTGAATTTGTCAGGCATGAGTTCCCCTTCATGAAACCAAGCTGACTCTGCTGATCATATAATGTACTCTTAATTCTCCATTGCATCCTTTTGTTAACTCTAACAATTTCCAAATCTCAGATGTTAAACTAACTGGCCTACAGATACTTGTGTGGTTACATGGGCATATATTCTATCCTCTGGGACCTTTTTCAGAATCTAAGGGTTCCTGGAAGATTATGACCAGAGTACCCACTATTGTATATGCTTTAATATTCTGGATCTTAATGTCATACCCCATTGCTCACCAGAAAAGAAAATATTTGACTTGCTTTCAAATCTTTGTGTTGGTGCCTATAGTCTAGCCACAAACAAACCCCTGAGAATAGATTGCCTTCCAATTCTACCTCAATCCCTTTACCAGTTGCATCTTGCTGAGACTTGGAGCAGGCAACTGGATTGAAAAATAAGTATTAGATCAGCACAATGCAAGATATTTATTTAACAACGTCTGATTTTTCAATAGGATTGCGAATGAACAAATACAGAGATGTTGATTACATGTTACATTTTTAAAAAAATTTGCATTTGGATCTTTCTTCCCCCAGTTTGTTTCCCTTGCCACAGATTCTTGTTGAACTTGCAAGTCTGCAGTTAACTATAGGTCTCTCATACTGTACCCTCTTCACCTGATAAATCTCAATTAATGTTACTTCCCCTCTCTCCTACAAAGCACCCAGGTCTCATCCAAAAAGCAGTGAATTGTGTAGTCATGCATTTACACGTAGCCTTGTGGAGCTATTATATTGTTTAGGTGAAGCATTTTCTTCAGTTGTATAAGGTTATTAGAAAAGGTAGTGAATGTGGTGTCAAGACATGCAGTGGCATTTGTCACTGTTTCTATTCTTGATTAGACAGGCTGAGAATCCAACAAGGCAGGACTTGCACACAGAATGGTAAGGTCCTGGGGAGTGTTGCTGAACAAAGAGGTCTTGGAGTGCAGGTTCATAATTCCTTGAAAGTAGAGTTGCAAGTAGACAGGATAGCGAAGAAGGCATTTGGTATGTTTGGCTTTATTGGTCAGTACATTGAGTAGAGGAATTGAGAGGTCATGTTGCAGGACATTGGTGAGGCCACTTTTGGAATATTGTGTGCGGTTCTGGTCTCCCTGCTATAGTAAGAATGTTGTGAAACTTGAAAGGGTTCAGAAAAGATCCACAAGGATGTTGCCAAGGTTGGAGAATTTGAGCTATAGTGAGATGCTGAATAGGCTAGGGCTGTTTTCCCTGGTGCATCGGTGACCTTATAGAGGTTTATAAAATCATGAGGTACAGAGACTGAAAAGCTGAGTTCTGTTCCCCAGGAAGGGGAGTCCAAAGCTAGTGGGTTTAAGGTGAAAGGGGAAAGATTTAAAAGAGATCTAAAAGGGCAACTATTTCATGCAGAAGGTGGTGTGTGTATGGAAAGAGCTGCCACGGGAGGTGGTGAATGCTGGTATAATTATAGCATTTAAAAGGCATTTGGATGGGAATATGAATAGGAATGGTTTAGAGGGATATGGGCCAAATGCTGGGCAAATGAGACTAGATTAATTTAGAATATCTGATCAGCATGGACGAGTTGGACGGACGGGTCTGTTTCTATGCTGTACAGATCTTTGACTCTATAATTCACATTCTGTTAAACTGTCAGTAAATTATCAAGTCAAAAATGTTCCAATTTCCAGAGGGAGACTTGACGAGCAATTGCCTGAAAATTTTGAAATGCTGGACCTTTTGTGAAATCTGAATATCCGAAAATAAAACACACTGGGAAATACTGCATTATGATAAAAGCCAGAATATTTCATGATAATGAAGACCACATCATATTTTTTGGGATTTTGTGGCCCATACTTTCTTTGAAAAGTCGGTAAATGCACAAAAAGATACTGAGGTAAACCAAGACTTCATCAAACTTTTATAACTTTAGTAGGAGGACATTCATAATGAAAAATGTTGCTTGTATTATTGGCCAGTCTTCTCTTCAGAATGATTAGTTCAGAACGCCCTGTTTGGTGCTTACCTTGTATGGAATAAGTCAAGAACATTAGTATCACTGTTTCTGTAAAATGTGTTCTTTTATGCTCCTTTGTAAAATATTCATGTAGTATTTATCTGTTGTTGCAAATGTGTTTTTCCTTAATGAGGTCTTTAACCCAGACATTGTAGATATTAAGCCTGTAGACATGGAAGAGTTAACGGAAGTGATCACAGCTGCTGAATTCCACCCCCACCATTGTAACCTATTGGTTTACAGCAGCAGCAAAGGAACATTGCGACTCTGTGACATGAGGGCAGCGGCACTATGTGACAAACATGCCAAATGTAAGTACTCACTCTCCAATTGCAGATGTACATTCATAGTTGAAAAGTTAGTCACCCTGTAGCTGAATGCTGGTTGGCAGTTACTTAGCTGAAATTTCCATCTGCAGTCGCTCTCCTAATGGTTCAGTCAAGAGTTTGACAGCTCAGGGAGCGGGTAAGTCTGCAGTCCAGTTTTGGGAAAATTTATGTTGTCGACCAAACTGGTCTCTTGAATAACTCTTATTCATTTGACACAACATGATCTCTGAACATGCTGCCCAAGGTCAGCAATCTCCTCTTGTTCTCTTCTTGCATCAGCACCTCCCTTGATTTCTCTTGCTATTTCTCTTGGTTTCACTTAACATTGAGCAAAGGAAACTTGAATGGTCCATGGAGCATGGCCGATGTCAGTGTCTGTCATGGTTGAAAAGATGTATAGGTTTTGATCATTTTCAATATCTTTCTGAAGACTGGATTGAGGTAGGCAAAAGAAAATCTCAACTTAGATTATGTACTGTTTCCACCATACATTAGATTAATATTTACACAAGTATAGGTAATATTACTTTAGCCCCTTTTATGTTATGTAATGGTGTTGAGCATAATGAATTCCAACACTTTCAAAATGGGCAGATTTCTGGTTCAGTATTCAGATAAATAATGTATTTTCTCTCTTTTCAATCTGTGTAGACCATTTTCTGAGCTTACATATACAGATCAGAGAATGCATAACTAAAAAGCATCAGCCAAAAATATTTTTATTCCCAAGGTTCCCAAACTACGGAGAGCGATGCATTTTTTTCCTTTCCTCTGTGTGTGTGTGTGTGTGTGTGTGTGTGTGTGTGTGTAATTTGGATTTTTAAAAATAAGGCTAAACAATTATATCTTCATGTTGCAAACTGATTATTTTAGCCACCTTCATGGAATACAATATATTGAGAACTGAATGAAACAATAATATTTAGATTATAAAGTATGGGATAGTGGAACTAGAAAATGACAACCTTCTGAAGCTTTGAATAGTGCTATGTAAATGCAATGTTCGTTCGTTTCATGAGAGGACTATATTTTAATTACAGCACTGACAATCCCATAAAATTCTTTGTATTGCTAAACTATAGTGCAGGGCTCTGACCATCCAGGTCAACAGTGAGATGAAAACTTAGAAAAGAAAAATAAGTTTCATCTACGAGTCAATGAGTTGGTGGCACCAAATTTTGTTTTAAAAGCTTGCAGGTTCTAGAAGAAGGCCAAGATGAAGGGATGTGAAGAATTCAGCAATTCTTAGGGAAATAGGAAGAAAGGAGCAGAAATTTCTGCTTCACAGGCACAGACTTCGATAAGGCACAGAATCCTCTTTGATACTTCCATCTACAGTGGCAACTCAGCCTGAATGAGTTAGAATAGATGACAATGCAACAAGATGAACGTGCATGGAGGGAACAGTTCAGATTAAAGCAACAAACCGGAATGGTTATGAACATGACTCTATTAACAACAATAATAAATAACAGCAATATCTGGGAGAGAATGAAGCCTTTGCTTTCAATTCAACAATGACAAATGGGAATATTTTCTCAGTGATAACTGATTAGAAAAGTGTGGAGGAGTAATGCAACTTCAGGCAGAGAGCTTTTGTCAGAACTAAGTCTAGCATTTACTTACCATTTATATTTCAGTTTTTCAGAATGTGAGTGTCTTTTTTGGCCTTGGGGGTGTGTTTGCACCTTATCTTTGGAATGTAGGAGAGCAATCTTTCATTTTTATCCTTGAATGACTGAGTTATTGTTTTTCCTTGTTTCTGAATAGCGCTTCTGTGCATTCCTATAGATAGGAAGCAGTTATTTGTGGGGGATTTTTCCTGATGAAGCTCCTGTTTCTAATCCAGAAACAAGGAGAATTGTTCTCCTTCTCTAATTTATGTTTCGTTGTTAATGGTTCAGCAAAATGATTCTGAAACCATTTTTACCATAAAATTAACATTTCAACTGTTCCAAATTTGTATTACAGCATTGATTTTGCAAAGACAAATAGTTTAAAAATACAGCAAGCAAATCACCAACATGTGAACCTCTCAGGCTGCAGCACTGCGTGGAATTACAATGAGATTCAACAAGCCTGACGATTTAGATGGTCATAAATACACCATCTTTTGGTACATAGGCCCCATTTGTCAGATAGAGGTATAATAAGGTCTTGTAGTCATTGATTAAAGTCCATTTTCCAGATCTGTGAGTTGGAAAATAGCCATTTAATGTAGCAGTGCTTCAGTGAGCCAGTGTAGAGTTCAATCAGCAAAACAGTGTGTACAACATGTGACTGATACTGTGTGATGACAAAACAAAAAAAAGCAGTAATGACTGACAGTGTAAATATCGTTGGTACCTGTATATCTGTATCAATATGAAACACGACAGCTGACATCTAATAACAGTTCAAGTAATTGTTGATTTTATTGCTTAAATTTTTGAGCCTTTTACAATTTTCCAAAGGGTTCTTCCCTATCTGCTTTTAAATTGAACTTATTTCTTGTCCATTGTGATTAACCTGATTGACCTCCTGCCTGGGTAAAGAAGGAACCCGAGTATTAGTGCTCATGCCGTGTGATGACACGGATCATGTTGAATCAGTGGAAATGATTCACTGAACAATCTGAACTTCAGACATCTTGTCAAACCTAAGTAATGGGTACAGCTTTGAGGAACTGGATTGAAAGTAATTAGGCTGCAGTCAGGCTGGCACAGAGGCATTTACATGTTTGAGCTGAATAACTCATTGGCGCATTGAAAAACTGGTATAATAATGGCAACCAGTGGTCATCAGGTTTCGTTTTCACTTTGTGACTTTATTGAATGCATCATCTTGTAATGCTGCTAATGTATCTCACTTCTCTTCACATTGATTTGCTTTCCTCTGGCATGGAAAGAATATACGCATGCTATTGACAGTATAATGTTTTATAGTCGATTATTGCTTTGACCTGCCTAGTTTTTTTTTGGGTTTTCACCAGACTGAGTCATTCCCATCAAACGTCTCCACAAGTTGGGACGTGTCTCTCCCTCAGTTATTGTCGATTTGTGGTCTGGATTATGTGCTGGAAACTCCTTCATGTGACTTGCAGTAAATACATAGCAGTCACCTGACTGTCTCTGTTTATATTGCAACAATAATAGTAGCTTGCATTCATATAATGCCTTTAGCATAGTAAAGTGTACCAGTACGGTAGCATTGTGAGCAAAAATTGATTTTGAAATGTGATTGGTTCAGGCTAGATCTTTTTCATCTGATAGGAATTACCTTGAATGGAGTTGTCAGAGGGCTTGTTAGTGTATAGCCCAAAGAGGAAGTGCAGAGAACCAGCAAAACATACTTGAACCGAGAGAGGGTTTGTTGTAATATTAAACCTTTTCAGATCAGACAGACAGTACACCTCTAAGGCTGTTTCATGATGTCAAGCTCTTGACTTAAACTTGAATAAGGATAATTATAAGGTTAAAAATCAGAAAACATTAGATTATAGTCCAACAGCTAGCTGCCTGATGAAGGAGTAGTGCTGAGAATACTTGTACTTCCAAATAAATCTGTTGGACTATAACCGGGTGTCATGTGATTTTTAACTTTGTCCACTCCAGTCTAATACCAGCATTCCACATCCTGACAATTATGAGGGTATTAAAGCAGAGCTAAGAAACGTGAACTGGTAAATTAGTTTAAAGGATAAAGCAATAGATTTTTAAAGGGACATTTCAGAATACACAGAATAGATACATTCAAGTGAGAAAAATTCCAAACAAGGATCTATTATCCATAGTTAATAAAAAGAAAAGTTTTAAACTCAAAGAAAAGCTGTAAATTTGTAAAAAGCTGGGAGTTAGGTCAAAGAATTAAGCAGAATATGTTTAAAAAGCAAAGAATGAATATAGGATTCAGAACTTTCAAGTATGAAACAAAATTCACTAATATGGTAAGAGTTTCAACAGCTATTTAAAGAAGAACACCATTAACAAAGTGAGTGTTGGGCCTGTAAAAGAAAAACTTACTCTGAGGAATTAATAATGGAAAATAAAGAAATGGCAGATGAATTGAACTGGTCTTTTTTATTTGTTTTCCACTATAGAGGATAAAGTATGATCCCATAAGTAGCTGTCAATCAGGAATTGGCAAGTTGGAGAATCTCAAGAAAATTACAATTACCAGAGAAATAGTCCACAGTGAACTGTTGGATCTGCAGATTGACAAGTCCCATGCCTTGATGGTTTTCATCCTTGGATCTTAAAAAAAGTGGCTAGTGAGATAGTTGACGCATCAGTTTGATTTTTCAAAACTTCCTTGGAAGATCATGGTGGCTTGGCTGGAAGATCACGGTGGCTCAGTGGTTAGCATTGCTGCCTCACTGCAGCAGAGTCCCAGGTTCGATTCCAGCCTCGGATGACTGTCTGTGTGGAGTTTGCACATTCTCCCCGTGTCTGCGTGGGTTTGCTATGGGTGCAATTTCCTCCCACAATCCAAAGATGTGCAGATCAGGTGAATTGGCCATACTAAATTGCCCATAGTGTTAGGTGCATTAGTCAGAGGGAATTGGGTCTGGGTAGGTTACTCTTTGGAGGGTTGGTGTGGACTGGTTGGGCCGAAGGGCCTGTTTGTACACTGTAGGGGATCTAATCTAATCATTGCCAAGCCAGGCAGCATCCGGAGGTGGAAAAGTCAACCTGAAACATCAACTTCTGCACCTCCTGATGCTGCCTGGTTTGCTGTAGTCTTCCGGCCTCCTGCCTGTCTATTTGATTGGAAAGCAGATCATCTTTTATTCAAAAGGTGAAGGAGACAAAAAGCCAGTAACTATAGGCCAATAAGCATAGTGTCTGTCATTGGAAAATTGTTAGAGTCTGTTGTAAAGGGTGTAATAGCAGAGCATTTAGAAATACATCATATGATCAAGTAGAGTCAGCATAGTGTTATGAAGGGGAAATCATGTCTCATAAATTTAATAGAATGTTTTGAGGAGATGGCAAACTGGATACATAAAAGGTGAAGCAGTGGATTTAATCTATTTGGATTTGAAAAGGTGTTTAATAAGGTACCACACATTAGGCTCTTATATTGAATAGCCTATGGGGTTAGAGATTGGCTAACTCCCTAACAGAAGACAGAGCTGAAATATGATGGGGCATTTTCAAGATGGTAATGTCTAACTAGTGATATACTATGGGGATCAGTGCTCGGGTCACAATTATTGACAATATACATGAATGACTTGAATAAGTGAAGTGAATGTACTGGAGACAAGATTGCGGATGACAAAAATAGGTGAGTAGGCAAGTGGGGCAGATGACGGAAAGAGTCTGCAGAGGGATATAGACCAATTAAACGACTGGGCAAAAACTTGGCAGACTGAAAATAATTTGGGAAAATGTGAGGTTATGCACTTTGGTGGGAAAAAAGAGGAATTGAATATTAATAAAATGGAGAAAGACTGGGAAAGCAATGGAACAGAGGATTTGAGAGACATTCATGAGCCACAAAAAGCTACCGTCCACATTGGGTAATAGGGAAGGTAAATGTTGGCCTTTATTTTGAAAGGAATGGAGTATAACAATTTTTCTAAGCATACAAGGTACGAGTCAATCCACAGCTGGACTGTACAAACAGTTTTGGGTCCCTTTATTTAATGGCATTGGATGTAATTCAGAGAAGGTTCATTTGGATGTAATGGAGAGAGTGTCTTAGGAAGAGAGATGAGTAGGTTGGGCTTGTAGGCATTGGAAGTTAAAAGAATGGGAGGTGACCTGATTGAAACGTACAAGATTCTAAGAGGAATTCATAGGGTAGAAATGGAGAGGTTGCTTTTCTTTATGGGAGAGTGAAGGACCAAAGGGCATAATCTCAGATTAAGGGGTTGCACATTTAAGACAGAGTTGAGGAGAAATGTCTGTAGAGGGTAGTGATTTTGCCACAGAGAGGTTTGTTGAGATTGGTTCGTTGGGCAAGTTCAAGGCTGCATGGTCAGAATTTTAATCAATAAAAGAATGAAGGATTTTGGATAGAAGGTGAGCAAGTGGAGTTGAGACTTACCAAATAGATCGACCATGATCTCATTGAATGGCTGAGAAGATATGATGGGCTGAATGGCCTACTTCGTTATAGACTCATAGATCTCTACAGGTTGGAAACAGACCCTTTTGGTCTAACTCATCCATGCCAACCAGACATCCTAAATAAATCTATTTACATTTGGCAACATTTGGCCCATATCCCTATAAATCCTTCCTATTGATATACCCATCGATGCCTTTTAAATGTTGTAATTGTACCAGCTCCACCACTTCCTCTGGCAGCTCATTCCATGTTTGCGCCACACTCTGGGTGAAATCTTTCTGCTCTCACTTTAAACCTATTCCCTCGCATTCTGGATTCCCCACCCCAGGGAAAAGACTTTTCTGTTTACCCTATCCCTGTTCCTCATGACCTTATAAACCTCTAAGGTCACCCCTCTGCCTCCGACGTTCCAGGGAATACAGCCCCAGGCTATTCAGCCTCTCCTCATAGCTCAAATCCTCCAACCCTGGCAACATCCTTGTAAATCTTTCCTGAACCCTTTCAAGTTTGACAACATCCTTCCAATAGCAGGAAGACCAGAATTGGTTGCACTATTCCAAAAGTGGCCTAACCAATGTTTTGTACAGCTGCAACACGACCTCCCAACTCTTATACACAGAACGCTGACTAATAAAGGAAAACATACCAAACACCACCTTCACTATTCTACCTACCTGCGACTCCACCTTCAAGAAGCTATGAACCTGCTCTCCAAGGTTTCTTTCTTCAGCAACAGTCTGCAGGACCTTACCATTAAAGTGTACAAGTGATTAGCACTATTACCCCACAACGCCAGAGACCCGGGTTCAAATCCCGCTTCAGGCGACTCTGTGTGGAGTTTGCATATTCTCCCCGTGTCTGCGTGGGTTTCTTCCGGGTGGCCATGCTAAATTGTCCGTAGTATTAGGTGAAAGAGTAAATGTAGGGGAATGGGTCTGGGTGGGTTGCGCTTCGGCGGGTCAGTGTGGGCCTGTTTCCAACTGTAAGTAATCTTAAAAAAAAGTCCTGCCTGATTTGCCTTTCCAAAATGTAGCACCTCACATTTATCTATATTAAACTCTCTCTGTCACTCCTCGGCCCATTGGCCTATCTGATCAAGTACCTGTTGTACTCTAAGGTAACCTCCTTCGTTGTCCACTATACCTTCAGTTTTGGTGTCATGTGCAAACTTACTATTGATACCCAAGATGGACAATGTGAAAAATTATGGCTATAAGAGTTGCTCCTTTCATTTTGAGTTTATTTCAGTGCTGGAGCTGATTTCCTCAAATTAGAGCAGTAATTACTATTTTATAAGCTGTTGTGTTGTTTTGGAATTCTAGCAAAAAAAAAGGTCAAAATAATGGCACTTTAAAAAGGAGAGAGAAAAAGTAATTCACTTACTGCGTGGTAAGTGAAACAAACAGAAGTAAACCCACATAGCTGTCTGACCCTGCAGTGTTCTTGTGTCTTACCGTCTTTGGCTATCATGGAATTAACTATAAGACCCAATGTAAAGTGACTTGCCAATATTTTCTGACAGCTATGTTAAATCTCCTTGAGGCAACCATTAATCTTCATTGGCAGTTCTGTTTGGATGACAGATCCGCACAATTCTTACCCCTCACACACTCACGTATATATGTAACTACATGTGCACGGTGCACTGTTGGAAAGGAGGGAGAAATGGTTTAAGAGCATGATCAATCAGCATGCAGATAGTTATCTCAACTTGAACAAGGAGAACGCATAAACATTTGAGGTTTGCATATAAACACATGGGTTCATGGAAAGGTCAAGAGAAAGTGAGGACTGCAGATGCTGGAGACCAGAGTTGAAAAGTGTGGTGCTGGAAAAGCGCAGCAGGCCAGGCAGCATCTGAGGAGCAGGAGAATTGACGTTTCGGGCATAGGCCCTTCTTCAGGAATGAGGCTGGTGTGCCAAGAGGGCTGAGATAAAAGATGGGGGGGTGGGGAATTTGGGGGAGGGGTGCTGGGAATACGATAGATGGCAGGAGGTGAGGGTGAGGGTGATAGGCTGGGGTGGGGGTGGAGAGGTTGGGAAGAAGATTGCAGGTCAAGAGGGTGGTGCTGAATCCTGGAGGTTTAGTCCCAACCCCCGGATTCAGCACCACCCTCTTGACCTGCAATCTTCTTCCCGACCTCTCCACTCCCACCCCCTCTCCGGCCTATCACCCTCATCCTCGCCTCCTTCCACCTATCATATTCCCAGCGCCTCCCCCTCCCCTCCCGCCCCCCACTTTTTATCTCTGCCCGCTTGGCACTCTAGCCTCATTCCTGAAGAACGGCTTATGCCTAAAACGTCGATTCTCCTGCTCCTTGGATGCTGTCTGGCCTGCTGCGCTTTTCCAGCACCACACTTTTCAATTCATGGAAAGATACTTGTTGCCATGATGTTGCAATGAGCAATGGTCAAGTTCTGCGAAGAAATAGGCAACATGCCCAAACTTTACATCATCAACCACTTCACACAGGAGAGTGAGGCTATTAAGCCAGACAGTAACCATACTTTTACAACGAATGTTAGATATCCATCCAAGCCCATAGACAGCACACCACAGTGTACTCCCTAGCCAAGTTGTGCTACGTTTATAAGGACTAGATCTAGTCATGTCCAGTAACACATCATCCAACCCTGTGGAGATAATATATGCATACAAATGATTGTCCATTCTATGAAAAAGTGTCCCCTACACACGGAAAATGGTTGTGTTATTGCATGATTACAAATGAGACAGGCACTGTACCTTGAAGATAGTTACATTACATCACAAGATGTTCTGGTGTAATGTTATTGAATTTACCTCCAATCATACTCTTCTTGCAATGGTGTCAGTGTAGTGTGTTCAGTTAGTCAGTTCTGTACATGTGATATATAGGAACATTAGTGAACATAGAACTCAAGGCTGTAAAATAATAGAAATATAAATAGTTAGGTTGCTGATAAACTTCAAAACTCTGCTTCAAATGGAACCCAGTCATGTGGTATGTGCTATGTGAGCTAACATATGGGACAGCACTCCAAGCATATCATCATATTTATCATGGTGTTCAATCCAACAAATTACCTGAAAACTAAATTTTAATTTTTCTGTTTATTGGACAAAGTAGATTTACTTCTGTGTGTGTGTCCATTTTTATTTGAAGTAGCAAGCCACAAGTTTGGTTCAGCTATTTCTGGTACAGACCAGACACAAAGCACTCGATTGTGGCCCTTCAGTAAGATATCGTTCAAGGTGTTGAATGCATGCTATTGTCCTAATTGCCATATTTCAGCTGATGGACCCCAATTAACCCCAACAGGAAAATAACAAATAAAATTGTTTCACTTTGGTTTATTACAGATGAGAAGTAATGCAAAACTTGATTTATTTATTGTCAGTCAGATTGGTAATGTAAAACGTCATTTCATATTTAAATGATGTCAGATATCAAAGACAAATTCAATCATTGTTAGAACATATTGAAGTTCAAAGTTGCATAAAATCGCATTCCCTAATCAGGTAGGACATGAACGCTGTGGAAATAGTTTTGTAATTAAGATTTTTTTAAAAAATCATTGTGAATGGTCAGAATTGAATGTCTGGAATTTACAGAATGTAATTTTGCTTCTGAACACAAACAGAACACATATTATTGATATCCAAATTATCATAGGTGCAAAGAAAAGTCAAATGTTTCACAGTCCTGTTTTAGATGCCATTTAAAACAATATACAATAGTCTACAAGACCAGGAGTTTAAGATAATGCTACAAGGGAGGAATGGGCAAATGAGTTGAGGCAATTTGGTGTTTGTAATCTTGGAATTAAGAAACAACAAAGGCACCATTCTCTCTTCCTCTATTATTCAGGTGCTTTCATTCCTACAAAATCCAGTGCATGAGCCATCAATGTCAAAATTACTAATTGGAGCAGCCTATTAGAATTTAAAAGCTGGATGGAATTCAAGTGTATTTCTTTTTACGCAGAGACCTGTGTCTGAATCCCAGTTTGACTGAGGGACTATAGTTCTGTTGACTGAGCTGTATGATCTCCGTAGTTTCGATCCTGTTTCTAATAGCAGATAAATACCTTCCATTTGATAAATTGGCACTCTCTCATGGAGAATTTACCAGAATAGCTATTTGTGAGAAATAGAGCATGGTTCATGCTGTTGCAGACAAAGGATGCTTTGCCAAGCTGAGATTTTAAGCTTAGTGTTGGAGACATTTTACAGGAAATTTCATGCTGTTTCTGTTCTGTTTTCACAACAGTTCCACTGCCAACAATAGAATGCAGAAGAGGAAAAGTGTTTTACTATTAACTAGACAGCAGGAGATTTCCTCAACAAGTGCAAAAATGATGAACATTACCATCAGGTTACAGTCTAGCTTTCAATTTAATGAATTGTCTAAAAATCTGCCTGCCATCCATGTTGCTGACTTATAACAAAGAAAAAAATCAGAAACATAATGAAGATCCCAAGTTGTAAACTTGCTTTCTAAGTACTTTTAAATTTGCTGGTGAGAGATAAATTTCCTCTGGTGGAATATGGACTCAATCTGCAATAGAAAATCAGCAATAAAATTAAGTTTGAAGCAAGGGAAGTTAAATAAAGTAATCAATATACTAATGTTTTAGAGCATTTTGATTAATGCTAACTAATTTTTGTTAGTTTTAATGTTAATATGAAACTGATTGACATTACTTGACATTTATAACCTTCTGTGCTTTTTGTACGAGATGCTTTTAAAGTTTTTCTGTTTTGCAGAGTGTTGTGCATTTTCTGTAATTTTGAAAATACTCTCTACCTGCTTTGAAACAAATGGTTAATCAGGAAGGAAATGAAGGGTTTATGCCCAAAGCGTCGATTTTCCTACTCTTTGGATGCTGCCTGACCTGCTGCGCTTTCCCAGCAACACCCTCTGGACTCTGATTTCCAACATCTACAGTCCTCACTTTCTCCGAGCGGAGAGATTGCCCGCTGATTCCCATTCATTCCAGTTTTGCTTGGGCTCATTGATGCCACATGCTGCCTTGATACCAAGGACTGTCACACCTCTGTCACCTCTTGAACTCAACTCTTTTGTCCATGTTTGAACTAAGGCTGTACTGAGGTCAGGAGCTGAGTGACCCTGGCAGAACCCAAATTGGACATAACTGACCAGGTTATTGTTAAGCATATTCTGCTTGATAACACTGTTGATTGCACCATCTATCACTTAATGGTGATCCAGTGTAGACTAATGGATTGCTAATTGGCCAGGTTGAATTTGCCCTACTTTTGTAAATTCTCGCTCACATCTTCAACTTCACATTCCTGTCCAAATCCTTGTATGTGTTTTCACTTCCCAAATCCATCGGTCTCTGCAACATGATTTTAAATCCTCTCCAGTCATGATTCTGCTTGGGGTGGCATGGTGGCTCCATGGTTAGCACTGCTGTCTCACAGCGCCAGGGACCCAGGTTCGATTCCAGCCTCAAGGTGACTGTCTGTGAGGAGTTTGTACATTTTCCTCTGGGGCTTCCTGTGGGTGCTCCGGTTTCGTCCCACAATCCAAGGATGTGCAGGTTAGGTGAATTTGCCATGCTAAATTGTCCATAGCACTGGGTGCTTACAGAGGGAAATAGGTCTGGATGGGTTACTCTTCAGAGGGTCGGTGTGGACTTGTTGAGCCGAAGGGCCTGTTTCCACACTGTAGGGAATCTAATCTAAAATTAGCTTTCATCAAAATCACAAGTGGCATCCCACATGACTGATATAAGTATATTGTCTCTCCCAAGGTGGCGCAAGCTGGTCACAGCTATTTATACCACAGTATCTGCTCCTAATTCATATGGTCACAGCAAGACAGAGGAGAGATTTTTATCAGGCAGTGGGGTCGAAGGTTATCTCGATTAGTTGGGAATGTGGAATTCGAAATACAAACCGATCACCCATGATGTTATTGAATAGCAGAATAGGCTTGAGGAGCTGAATGGCCAACTCCTATTCCTTATTTGTATGTTCATCTCCCTCCCGAAGCCTTTCCTTTTTTGTCCTGCAATGGCATCTTTTGCTGCCCAAACATTTAGTTCTCAAGTGTGCAAATGATCTGTCCTGATTATTTCCTCCATGTTAATTCACATTTCAAAAATGCGCAGTGAGGCTAGTGGAAAATCGATCAGTGTCTATCCATTTCTTGTTGGTTGCTTGGTACCTAGTTTCCTACTACAGTAGGAGGTCAGTTTATTGCAGTTGATATCCTGCTCTGTCCTGTTCTTTTTTTGTTTTTTTTCATTCATAGCACCACTAATGCGATATCTGTGTAACCTGATTATAATGGTAAATTTCAGTTTGTGCTTTATAAATAAGGGTTAATATGTTTCTAAATGTTCACTGTGGGTTTTGTTTTATTCATTTGTGGTACTTGGGTGTTGCTGGCTGGCCAGCATTGATAACACGTCCCTATTTGCCCTTTAGAAGATGGTGGTGAGCTGCCTTCTTGAATCACTTGCTGTGGGTTGACCCACAATGCCCGGAGGGAGGGAATTCTGGGATTTTGACCCAACAATTGTGAAGTAACAGTGGTATATTTCCAAGTCAGGTGGCGAGTGGCATGGAGGGCAACTTGCAGGTGGTCCCTTGTACCTGCTACCCTTGGCCTTCTAGATTGAAATGGTCGTGGGTTTGGAAGGTGCTGTCTAAGGATCTTTGGTGAATTTCTGCAGTGCATCTTGTAGATAGTACACACTGCTCCTACTGAGTGCCGGTAGTGGAGGGATTGAATGGAGGGTCAAGGATTTGCAAGGCCAGTGAAATTGGGGGAGTTACATGGACCCTATCCAGTCATGTCCTGTCACCGTCCCGTCTCCAGGGCAATTTACTCTAGGTGGGACCAGCTTCCCACTGCATGAGCAGCTGATCAGAATAATTAAAGCCCCAGTTATAGGCTGTATTTATGGTGCAGTAGGTATTTTGCCTCAGTGGGCATGACACCCTGTTCCCACCAACTCAATAGAGGAAGCCTCCCTGAGAAAGCCTTTGGCTGGAGGCTTGGTGACTGAAAGGAGGTGCTGCAGGTAAGAGAAAACATCACTGTGGCTCCAACAATCTCCCTCACCCTCCAACTGTCGGCTCCTCAGATTTATTGGCCCTTGAGCAGCTTGGTCTCCGACCTGCCTCTGGGTGGCGCTGCTGAGGCTCCAGAACATCCAGTCCTGGGGATGCTCATTCATGGGATGAAGAGGTCACTGGCTAGACCAGCATTTATTTACCATCCCTAATTGTTAAGTGTCAACCACATTGCAGTGGGTCTGGAGTCATGTGGTATCCAACTAGGTATGGTCGCAAATTTCCTTAAAGGGCGTTAGTGAACTAGATGGCTCTTTCTTACAATTAACAATGGATTCATGGCCATCATGAGACTCTTAATTCCAGATATTATTGAACTTAATCTGGAACGAAGAGTCACATGATCCCTTTGGGATCATTGATTGGATAGAAGGCTCGCTCCCAGCCAGTTATGAAGCTGCCTGTGATAAAGTGACCAAGCGGGTCCCATGGCCAGCACATGTGGGCTTGGGATTGGCTTTTTGCACCAACATTAAAATCTGGACATTAAAATTCAGCCCATAATTGTGAGGGAAGACTGTTAATGACCCCAGCTCCAAGAAGATGATAACCCCCTTAGAAAATTAAGCTGAGCAAAAAGTGCTTCATATGGGTGAAAATACTGATGACTGCATTAAGCAACACCCACATGGATGATTTCATATGGATTTGTGGATCAAATAGCTTAGAATCTCAGTGGCATATGGTCAGGTCTCTGCAATAATGCCTGTCATATCAGTTTAACTAGTTACTAACACGCAAAGTTGAATAGCAGATCAAAGCGTACAGAGAACTGTGAAACTTTGTAGAGGAACATAGATACTTTGAGTAGGCAAAGGTCTGGCAGCTGGAATGCTATGTTAATGAATGTGAAGTCATTCATTAGGTAGGAGTAACAGTAAAAATATCTATTACTTGAGCGGTAAATGTTGCAGCATGCTGCTGTGCAGAATGACCTGGGTGTCGTTGTGCATGAATCACAGATGGTTGGGCTGCAGGTATGACAGGTAATTAGGAAGGCATATGGAATTTTGTCCTTCATTGCTAAAGGGATTGAGTTGCAGCTATGCAGGGTGCTAGTGGAGTACTGCGTGCAGTTTTGGTCTCCTTACTTGAGAAAGGTGGTACTGGCCCTACAGTGGGTGCAGTGGAGGTTCACCAGGTTGATTCCGGAGTTGAGAGGGTTGGCTTATGAGGACAGACTGAGTAGACTGGGATTATATTCATTGGAATTCAGAGGAATGGGGGGGGAGGGGGGTTGGAGTCTTACATAAACATAAAATAATGAAGGGAATAGATGAGATGAAGTAGGGAGGATGTTTCCACTGGCGGGTGGAACTAGGACAAGAGGGCATAGCCTCAAAATTAAGGGGATCAGATTTAGGACTAATTTGAGAAGGAATTTCTTCATCCAGAGAGTTGTAAATCTATGGAATTCCCTGCTCAGTGAAATGGTTGACGCTAATTCACTAAATATGTTTAAAGTGAAGAGAATTTTATTTCTTAATAAAGGAGTTAAAGGTTATGGTGAGAGAGCAGGTAAGTGGAGCTGAGGCCACAAAAAGATTTTATTAAATGGCGGAGCGGACTTGAAGGGCCAGATGGCCTACTCCTGTTCCTAGTTCTTATGAACTTGTTCATTACAAGGTCCTCTTCCAGTCTGACCATTAAATTGTTTTCCTCTATGACACAAAACTAAGCAGGTCCTGAAAGTCCCTGCTCTTCGAAGATGGTGGCAATGAACTTACCCCATGGCAAGGTTCAGACTTGTTTTGACTGCACATAAGAGAAAAAACTGCAACAGGGGATCTGGGTCTGGGTGCTCATGGAAGTTGACCCAGGTGAAATGGCATTTTAATGCTAAATATCCTATATTCCACTATCTGACCTTTTGACAATTGGTGGTTTTTGTCCACAATAGCGCAGTGCTTTTTTTTGTTGCACTTCTGTTAAAATGATTGAAGTGATTTGTTGCCAAAATCAAGAGCTCAGACTACATGTGGCTGGAGTTTTGCTATATTTTGATGGGTTTGTAATCATGATATTTTCATAACCTCCTGCTGGGCCATCACTTCACTGTTTAGATTTTTCCCCTCCAAAGGGGTCAAAGTGCAGTATATTCTTCCCCCCCCCCCCCCCCCCCCCCCCCCCTTATTCTCAGTTACATCCTTTAGAACCCTCTCTGAAGGAGTCACCAAGTTAGGACAAACGAGAAGGGATTTTTTTTTCTCTGTAAGGGTTGTGAATCTGTGGAATTCTCTACCATAGAAGGCTGGTGAGGCTGGGTCGTGAAGTACATTAAAGGCTGCGAGAGACAGAATTTTAATCAGTAAGGGAATCAAGGGTAATGGAGGAAAGGCAGGGAAATGAAGTTGAGGATTAGCAGATTGTTGAATGGCAGAGTGGACGCCATTTTCACCCTCTCCTCCTTGACCTATCACCTTCATCCCCTCCCCCACTCACCCATTGTACTCTATGCTACTTTCTCTCCACCCCCACCCTCCTCTAGCTTATCTCTCCACGCTTCAGGCTCACTGCTTTTATTCCTGATGAAGGGCTTTTGCCCGAAACGTCGATTTCGAAGCTACTTGGATGCTGCCTGAACTGCTGTGCTCTTCCAGCACCACTAATCCAGAATCCATTTTCGAACAACCTACTTCTACTCCTATGCCTTATGGTCTTAAGAAGACTTAGCTGCAGAAGATATGTAGCTCAGGACATGGAGAAAAGGAGTTGTGTATAACTGTAAAAACATATCCGATTTTATACGCTTTTACAATGAAATACAACAGCAGAAAAGCAATACTAAACCCCTAAAAATCACTACTTAGGATATTTTATCCAGTTTTTGAGTGCCTTACTTTACAAAAGAAGACAAGGCAATGGACTGGGTACAGGAGAGAGAACTTAAAATAGTGCCGGTAATGAAAAGCTGTACTGACTGAGAAAGTGGTTCAACAAGGAAGCTTGCCACCATTTTCTCAACTAAGTTTTGTTTTGTGACCAACTAGGTTTCTCAGTTTTATGAGTGTAAATGTGTTTTTATTTCAAAGCAGGTCAGAAATTCATTGGAACAGTGAGTGAAAGACAACACTTAAAAGAAGCATGATGTTGCTTCCCTTAACCCTGCATGTTGCACCCTTTCAAATAACCATCACCATCTCATTCTTTTTCCTATGCCTTGAATGATCCTGCCTCCACAAATCTGAGGCAGTATATTCCAGCCCCTAATCACTTGTGTGAATTTTCCCGCTCACTCGCTCACTCGCTCACTCACTCACTCACTCACTCGCTCTCACGCTCTCACGCTCTCACTCACTCACTCGCTCTCACGCTCTCACGCTCTCACGCTCTCACGCTCTCACGCTCTCACGCTCTCACGCTCTCACGCTCTCACGCTCTCACGCTCTCTCTCTCACTCTCTCACTCTCTCTCTCTTCCCCTCTCTCTCTCTCTCTCTCTCTCTCTCTCTCTCTCTCTCTCTCTCTCTCTCTCTCTCTCTCTCTCACTCACACACACACTTTCTCTCACACACGCACCACCATTCCTTCAAAAACCTCGCAAACTTATTGTGTCAGATAATTTCTTCCTGTTGTCTGATCCAAAACCATAGTTAAAGTTATCATAGTCTTACCAAATCAGAGGGCTGCAGTTCCAAAGAGAGAGAGAGAGGACTTGTGGTGGCTTAATTTGAGGGTCACCGTATATAGAACATAGTACGTTACAGCGTAGTACAGGCCCTTTGGCTGTCAATGTTGCGCCAACCTGTGAAATTAATCAGATGCCCCTCTAAACTAAATCGTTCCATTATTATCCATATGTATGTCCCGTGCCCATTTAAATGCCTTAACGTCGGCGAGTCTATTATTGTTGCAGGCAGGCCGTTCCACGCCCCTACTAGTCTGAATAAAGAAACTACACCTGATACCTGTCCTAAATCTGTCACCCCTCAATTTAAAGCTACATCCCCTCGTGTTAGCCTTCACCATCCGAGGAAAAAGGCTCTCACTCTTGACCCTATCTAACCCTCTGATTATCTTAAACATCTTGATTAAGTCACCTCTCAACCTTCTTCTCTCCAATGAGAGCAACCTCAGTTTCCTCAGCCTTTCTTCATAAGACCATCCTTCCATACCAGGCAACATCCTGGTAAATCTCCTCTGAACCCTTTCCAAATCCTTCCTATAATGCGGTGACCATACTCCAGGTGCAGCCTTACTAGTGTCTTGTACAGTTGAAGCATGACCTCGTGGCTATGAAAATCTATCTCGCTACCAATAAACGGCTGTACACCATATGCCGCCTTAACAATCCTATCAACTTGGATGGCAACTTTCAGGGATTTATTCACTGGAAACAGAGAGGTCTCTGTTCATCTCCACTGTCAAGAATTTTACCATTAGCCCAGACTCTGCATTCCTGTTACTTCTTCCAAAGTATGCTACCTCACACCTTTCTGCATTAAACTCTATTTGTCACTTCTCAGCCCAGCTCTGCATCTTATCTTATGTCCCTCTGTAATCCACAACATCCTTCGGCACTATCCACAATTCTGCCTACCTTAGTGAAATCTGCAAATTTACAAACCCATCCTTAAACCCCACATCCAGACCATTAATAAAAATGACAAACAGCAGTGGTCCCAAAACAGATCCTTGCGGCACACCACTGGTAACTGAACTCCAGAATTAACATTTCCCATCAACCACCACCCTCTGTCTTCTTTCAGCTAGCCAGTTTCTAATCCAAACCGCTAAATCACCTTCAATCCCAAGATTCAGTATTTTGTGCAATAGACCACCACATCACCTGCTTTACCTTCATCCACCTGTTTTGTTACCTTCTTGAAGAACTCAATAAGGTTAGTGAGGTACGACCTTTGTTGACTATCCGTAATCAAAACATTCCTTTCCAGATGATTATAAATCCTCTCTTCAACCTTTTCCAACACCTTACCCACGACTGAAGGAAGGCTCACTGGCCTACAATTACAAGGGTTGTCCTGACTCCCATTCTTAACCAAGGGAACAACATTTGCTATCCTCCACTCTTCTGGCACTACTCTTGTCGACAATGGTGACTTAAAGATCAAAGTCAAAGGCTCTGCAATCTCCTCCCTGGCTTCCCATCAAATTTGAGGATAAATCCTGTGCAGCCCAGGGGACTTATCTGTTTTCAGATCTTCCAAAATTGCTAAACCTCCTCTTTGTCAACTTCAATCCCATCTAATCTTGCAGCCTTGTACTCTTACTAACATTGCCCTTTTCCAATGTGAATACTGACAAAAAGTATTCATTAAGAGCTTAAACTATGTCCTCCGATTGTACACACAACTTTCCACCACTATCTTTGGCTCTAATCTTACTCTAGTCATTCTTCTATTCCTGATATACCTATAGAAGGCCTTAGGGTTTTCCTTGATCTTATCCACCAACAAGTTCTCATGTCCCCACCTGGCTCTTCTTAGCCCTCTTTTTAGATCTTTTCTGGCTAACTTATAACTCTCAAGCCCCCTAACTGAGCCTTCATACCTCATCCTCACGTAAGCCATTGCCTTCCTGTTGACAAGAGATTCAACTTCTTTGGTAAACAATGGCTCCCTCTCTTGACAGCTACCTCCCCGCCTGATAGATATCTACTTATCAAGGACCTGCAGTAGCTGTTCCTTGAATAAGTTCCACATTTCAAGTGTGTCCATCCCCTGCAGTTTCCTTTCCCATCATATGCATCCTAAGTCTTGCCTAATCACATCATAACTGCCTTTCCCCCAGTTTATACCTCTTTCCTTGGGTTACATACCTATCCCTGCCCGTTGTTATTGTAAACATAACCAAATTTTGGTCACTATCACCAAAGTGCTCACCTATCTCCAAATCTAACACCTGGCTGGGTTCACTCCCCAGTACCAAATCCAATGTGGCCTTGCTCCTTGTTGGATTGTCCACATACTGTGCCAGAAAACCCTCCTGCACACTTTGAACAAAAACTGACCCATCTAAACCATTTGAACTATAGTATTTCCAGTCAATATTGGGGAATTTAAAGTCCCCCATAACAACTACCCTGTTATTCCCATTCCTATTGAGAAACATCTTTGCTATCCTTTACATCCCTGGAACAATTCGGAGGCCTACAGAAAACTCCCAATAGGGTGACCTCGCCTTTCCTGTTTATAACCTCATCCAAACTACCTCAGTGGATGAGTCCTCAAACATTCTCTCAGCTGCTGTAATACTATCCTTGATTTTTTAAAATAATGTATTTTTATTAAGAAAAAATAGATTTTTAAATATTACAACAAATACAAAACAAAGCAATTCAAAACTAAACCCAAATAATTAAAAAAAATTCCCCAGCCCACCCTCCTATACAAATGTATAAACAGACATAGAGAAGTATAAAATTAAAAAAAACCTAAACTAGCTATTTAGCTAACTAAATAAATACCTAACAACAAACAAATAAATAGTAATAACTCAGCCCAGCCAAACAAAACACTCATACATTCACAGTTCCTCCTCCCTGGATATTGGACTCCTGAACCACAATCGTTACGGCTATATAAAAGTCCTTGTTAGTATGGCAGATAAATCTGTGTCCAGGTATTTCAAAAAGGGTTGCCATGTCTTGTAAAAATTCTCAGTTTTGTGGTGTACCATATTTGTGAGAAAATCCAGGGGAATATGCTCCATAACAATCTTCTGCCAACCTGACAGGCCTGGGGGGTTTTCTGATATCCAACCTAGCAAGGTATTCTTCCTTGCACAGAATGTAAGAATATTGAAAAGTTTTGCCTTATGTGAGTCTGCAGGAAATATAATGGGTAGGCCCAAAAGGAGCGAAATAGGGTCCTTCTCCACCCCTACACCTAAAATCCTCTCCATTGCACCCACCACAGCACTCCAATAGGTTTGAAGCCTGTCACAAGACCAAAGACAATGGGTAAGAGTACCCGTACAGACCTTGCACTTGGGGCATGCTGAAGATACCCCTGGTTTAAATTTTGACAAACGGTTTGGGGCTAAGTGGACCCTGTGGAGAATCTTCAACTGTAAAGCATGGGTCCTGTTGCAAATTGATATCTTCCTTATATTCTCCCAAATATCCTCCCATGTCTCTGAAGAAACTTCAACACCCAGCTCTCTTTCCCACATCTTGCAGAGTCGATCAGATTCATCGGAGGTGGCACCCCCCAATTGGTGATATAGAATACTGACAGAGAGTGTACTCTGAGCCCTTAGTACCCCTCTTTCTATGTCAGATTTGTAGGGATCAGTCAAAAGTGTGGTCTTTTTTTGAATAAAATCCCTAACTTGAAAAAAACCGAAAGACTATTAGGTAACTCGTACTTCCGTACTAACTGATCGAAGGACATCATGACATCTCCCTCAAATAAATCACTCATGCAAGATATACCCCTAGCTGCCCAACGTTTAAATCCTGAATCTATCATATCCTGGTTGAAAACTTGGCATACCCATTAAAGGTGTAAACAAAGATGTTTTGCCAATATTACCTTCCCCCTGCTGAATTGCCCTCCATGCTTTAACAGTATTGATGACTATTGGGTTATGGCAATATTCCCTAACTGTCCTCACCTTGTCCAAAAACAGCCAACTAGTAAGGGGGCAACTTGCCTGGGAGACTTTGATATCTAGCCATATTGAAAGAGGGTCCCCACAAACCCAATCACTTACATAGGTCAAAAGCGAGCTTAATTGGTAATTTTTAATGTCCGGAAGGTCTACTCCCCCCCCCCCCCCCCCCCCAGTCTGTGAGGCAACTGCAGTTTGGCTAATTTAATGAGGGGCCGTTTACGGTGCCAGATAAAGGAGCTGAACCAACTGTTCAGTCTCCTGAGTTTGTTTATTGAAAATCAGGGGGAGCATCCGTACAGGGTATAGCAAACGAAGGAGAATATTCATCTTAAGAAGCACTATCCGAACCAACCATGAGACTGGAAGTGCCTCCCATCTTTGGAGATCTTGTTTAATTTTTTCAAATAATTGAGTAAAATTGGCTTTGAACAGCCAGTCCAGAACTGGAGTAATGAATATGCCCAAATACACACAACCCCCCTGTGACCACCTAAATGGGAATCTATAGTCACTCAAGAGCCAACTCTTTCGTAAGGCCACCCATAGGCATAGCCTCTGATTTAGAAAAATTAATCTTATACCCTGAAAAAGCGCCAAACGCGTGAATGCATTGTATCAGGCAAGGCACTGAAACTGCTGGATTTGTTAAGAAAATTAGAACATCATCTGCCTACAGCGAGATCTTATGTAATTTTGACCCCACTTCTGGAGCTGATATATTGAGATCCCCACGGGTAGCCTCAGCCAACGGTTCAATCACCCATGTAAAAAGTAATGGTGAAAGAGGACAGCCCTGCCGGCTGCCCCTAGAAATATTAAAATTGCTTGATCGTACCCCGTTGGTAATGACTGCAGCGAGAGGTACACTGTAGAGAACCTTTACCCATCTTATGAAAACTTCGCCCAGACCAAACCGGTCTAGAGTATAGAAAAGATACGGCCACTCAACTCAGTCAAATGCCTTCTCTGCATCTAAAGAAATCACCAATCCCTGTATTGACTGCTGTTGGCATGCTTGAATTACGTTAAGCAGCCTCCTAACGCTATTGGAGGATCTGCGACCCTTTATGAAGCCCGTCTGATCCTCTTTAATAATAGAAGGTAACACAGTCTCCAGCCTTAATGCAAGAGCCTTAGAGAGGATCTTAAAGTCCACATTTAAGAGCGAGATGGGCCTGTATGAAGCACAGTCTTTCGGATCCTTCCCCTTTTTTAAGGATCCGTGAAATCTTGGCCTCTCTGAGATGGTGGGAGACAAAGATGACTGTATGAATCATTAAACATATTCAGCATCGGGCCTGACCGTATACTGAAAAATTCCTTATAGAATTCACTGGGAGGTCCATCAGGACCGGGCGCCTTTCCACTCTGAAGCTGCCTCACAGCTTCCTGCACTTCTTGCTCTGATAATGGGGCATTGAGAAAGGAGTGTTGTTCGTGAGTCACACTCGGGAGCTTCAGATCTCTAAAAAAGGATTCCATTTTGGCCTGCCCCTCCTCACAAATCTTAGACCGATCTAACTTAGAGTAGAGTCGCTGGAACGGCACATTAATCTTTTTAGAATCACATGTTAGGTTCCCAGACCCTTCCCTAATCACTGTAATGGTTTGTGGGGCACTTCTCTTTCTGGCAAGGTATGCTAAGTATTTGCCTGGCTTGTCACCATGCTCGTATAACCTTTGCTTTGCAAAAGCCAGCTCCTGCTTTGACGTCTGCGTGAGCATGGAATTTAGTGTAGACCGCAGTGCCATAATCCTCTGCCGTTTGACCAATGAGGGCCTGTCAAAATAGGCCTTCTCGGCTGCCTTCCACCGTGCTTCAAAGAGACGTTGCTGCTCGCCCTTCTGCCGCTTCCTACTTGTAGAATATGAAATAACCAACCCTCTGGCATAAGCTTTGGCAGTTTCCCAGAAAACAGATGAGCTATCAACCGAGCCTATGTTGATGTCTAGGAATGCCCGAAATTCCCTAGAGAAATACTCCACAAACTTGCTGTCCATGAGAATGAAGGGGTCCATTCGCCAGTACCTTGAATCCACTGTAACATCCTTAATTTCAACCATGAGGTACACTGGAGTATGATCAGAGATGGCAGTATTACCAATCGTACCAACCCTGCCACCAGATCCAGGGTTACCGCAAGGGTCAGAAAAAAATCAATCCTCGTGTGACATCTATGTGGATTGGAGAAAAATGTGAAATCCCTACCTGTAGGGTGGAGACACCTCCAGACGTCCACCAACCCTAATTCCCCATACAAACCCAATAACTGTTTAGTTTGTGCAGAGGGTATCAAGGGACCTTTAGGCAACCTGTCTACTGTGGGGTCCATGAGGCAGTTAAAATCTCCCCCTATAATGACGTGCCGAGACTTGAGACTGATCACTTTAGAAAAAGCATCTACCAAGAATTTAAGAGGATGAGCTGGGAGACAATACACATTTAAAATGCCATATTCTTCCCCATTTATCAAGGCTTAAAGAATTACAAACCTCCCGTATGTGTCTTTAACACACTCCAACAATTTAAATGAGAGATTTTTCCTTCCCAATATAGCCACTCCCCTACTTCTGGTATTAAATGATGAAAAATAAACTCAATCAAAGCCATTCTGCTGTAATTTCAGATGCTCCTTGTCATCCAAATGTGTCTCCTGTAACAAAGCAATATCCACCTTCTCCTTTCTAAGACTCAAGAGTACCTTCTTCCTCTTAATTGGCGAGTGACTTCCCTTGATATTCCAGGTGCACCATTTTATCACATTATTAGCCATAATCTTCTGCAATTACATTTAAATTCCAGAGAGGAGGAACCCGAACCACAAATTGCTGAGCCTTAGTGTCGCTTGGTCCACCAAATATAAAAACTACATAAACTAAAGCCACTACATTTAACAAACATACAAAATTATTAAAAATATAAAACAACAAAAACCAGAAAATAAACCAACATATAAAGTGCCAATAGCGCTGAGTAGGGGAACTCACCTGCTGCCCAGAGGGGGTAACTACCCATCCTGAACTGCCCATAAATAGGCATCTAACCATCTCAACCACCTTCACTTCTCCCAGCTAGAGCCGCATCGCAAGCACAAGCTAAAAAGAATAAACACCCCATAGAATATCAATATGAATTTTTAAAAAATCTTTTATTTAAAAAGGGAATAAATACCCCACCCATCCTTTGGTATGTTCTAACTTAGAAATTTAAAATGTACATCTTAACCACCGCCAAATGTAGTTTGAACCAAATTATTATCAATAGAGGCAAAAAAAGGGGAAAAACAAAGCTCCAACCAGATTTCCTCCATTTCTTTTACAGAATGATAAACGCATACCCAAGCAACAATATTTATACATACTACAATTGTTTAAATTAGGTTAGTTTGTCCACAAAGTCTCTTGCCTTCTCCGATGTGTCAGAGAGATGCATGGATCCATCTAAGGTGATCCGAAGCACTGCCGGATATCTCAGGGAGTACCGAATCCCAAGCTCCTTCAATCTTCTCTTGACACCATCATACGATTTTCGTTTCTGGATCACCACCGCTGAAAAGTCCTGAATAAACATTATCTTAGACCCCTCGTAAATTAGGGCCAATGGACCCTTCCGCTGGATCTGGAGAGTCATTCCTATGACTCTCTCCTTATCCCAATAATGATGGAACCGCACCAGGAAAGGACGAGGGCGTTGACCCAGACCCGACCTTCGTGCCGCGACCCGGTGAGCCCTCTCTATCTTCAATCCTCTCATGCCAGTCTCCAAGTCAAGGAATGTTGGAAGCCAATCTTCAACAAATTTCCGCAGGCCGCTCACCTTCCTTACCCTCAGGCAGACCGATGATCCGAATGTTTTTTCTCCTGCCCCTGTTTTCAAGATCATCCACTTGGTCACGCAAATTACGAACCTGCGAGTTCAGGGCTTGGATCTCTTCCTTGAATGAACCGGCATCAGCTTCCACCACTGTGACCCTGTGCTCCACCTCATCCGTCCTCTTCTCCAGGTCTCCCAGCTGCTGCTCATGCTTCTGCAGCATGAGAGAGACTGGAGCCAGCTTCTCTTCAATCTGTTTCCCCAACATCTCACGAGATTTCGAGAGTTGGTTCACCAGGCCCTGCAGAGTAATCAGCTCTGAGGCTGCTGCAGGCTGAGCTGCAGGCCCGGCCTCAGATGCTCCTCCTCCCTTTTTAGGCATTTCTGGACAGCTGAAAATACAGGTAAGTTCATTTTTAAATGTTTCTTGGGGCTCCACAATCTTTCCAATGTCCCAAGAAATCCTGATGACCTGGGTTGGGTGGGTTAAAGGACCGTCCTGCTCCTGCTGCGATGCGAAGCTCTGGAGTGTGATCTTCTCAGATCGACGCCATCTTAGATCCCCCATTCTATCCTTGATTAACAATGCCCCCTCCCCCACCAACCATCTTCTCTGTTCTTGCTGAATCATCTAAATCCTGGAATCTACAATAACCGTTCCTGTCAGTCCTCTAGCCGTGTCTCTGAAATGGCCACAGCATTGAAATCCCAGGTACCAACCCATGCTGCAGGTTCACCCACCTTATTCTGGATGCTCCTGGCTTTGATATACACACATTTCAAAACAACATCCTGATTGGTACCCTCTCGCGACCTTGCAAACCTATCGCTGACCTCGCTACCCTAAACCTCCTTATACGCAGGATTATAATTCAGGTTCCCAGCCCCCTGCTGCCTTAGTTGAATGCCCTGTCCCAAAAAGCATGAGCAAATTTCCTCCCCACGGTTTTGGTACCCCTCTGATTCAAGTGAAGACCATCCTGCTTGTAGGGGTCCCACCTTCCCTAGAAAGAGCTCCAATTATCCAAGGATCCAAAACCCTCCCTCCTGTACCATCCATGCAGCCACGTGTTCAGCTCTGCTGTCTCCCTGTTCTTCACTTCACTAGCATGTGGCATGGGTAACAAAGCAGAGATAACAACTCTGTTCTAGCGCTAAGCTTGGAGAGGGAAACACTATACCCTGTGTGTAAATACTATACAGTGAAGTAAATAAAACGTAATGAAGTACTGTTTAATCAGTTAATAGGCATTTCATCAAAACACCTGGGCAATGGTGGGTCAATGATAATAAGAGTGTACGTAATAGATGATGTCATCCAATCTCTAGTTGAAATTAAGGAAGAAGAGACACAAAAAGAGTTTGTGTCATCACTTCAAAGTGTTTGTTATATTCTGGCCTTGGAGATTTCTCAAGGTTCTATTTTATTCAGTGTTAATAACTTCCTCTGCTGTAATATAGGCATTATAAAAACCGTGGATGGATGGTTGTGAAATTCACATTTGACTTCATTCTCTGAGCATTAAATGTTAGAGCCTAGTCATCCATCACAATGAACTTAGTTAATTACACTGTATTTCTGTACAACAAATGGATTTTAATGATACATGTATCTCAGATCTTTGAGAAGAATGTTATGAAAGAAAAATAGATGGCAGCAAAGGGCAGAAATTTCATAAAGAGCACTGTAATGCTTTATAATTGGAGTTTGCCCGAGATTATTGTAAATCATACACTGCTACTGATTAGATCTCCTGTCAAAGAAATGGTCCACTCTTGTTTGCAAGTCAGATATAGAACAAGAAGATTAATTTGAAGGTCAGAATGGTAGTGTATTTCAGCTCAGATCGCTTGACCTATCATGCCTGTACTAGCTTTTTGAAGAATTTCCGAATTAAGTCTACCCAGCTTTTTCCACATAACTCAGTAAAATTTTCTCCCTTAGAATTTATCCAGTTCTCTTGAAGACAAGTTAATCCCTTACAGCATTGTTCATCAAAAGTTGAGATCAAATGTTGTTATCTGGCAAAGCTGGGTAAGAGGACTGACCAAGTCAACTGGGGTATGATATCAATTTCCATTCCAATATTATTTAATTTGATTGTCTAGGGGGGGTCAAGCGTTACAGGGAGAATAGGATAGAAAAACTTATCAGCCAAGGTTGAATGGAGAGCAGACTCAATGGGCTGAATGGCCTAATTTCTGCTCCTATGTCTTATGGTCTCTTTAAGTTTTGATTCCACTTCCTTCTCCCTTTTCAACAGTGAGTTCAGGATCCTAATTCCTCCTGGGGCAAAATTGCCCTCTTGTTGCCACCTATCGTTATTTGACAATTAAGTAAAAGTTTGTATCCTCTGGTTATTGACTCCTTTCCTAATTGCAGCAGTTTATCCCAGCTTCATCACAGCTCTTTAAGATTTTGAACTGGGCTACCAAACTATCCTTGTCCTTCTGGATGTTGAGAACAACCTGTACTCCGTGGTGTCTGCATGTAAATAAATTCCCTCATACCTAGTACCATTGTAGGAAATCTTTGCTTGTACTCTCCTTAGGCTTTGTCGTTCTACCTAAGGTATGCTTCCCAGCAATGACCAGAAAATTCCAGTTAGGGCATTATCAATGGTTTATAATGGTTCAGTGTAAATACCTTGTGTGTGCAATGCATTGTAACATTAAAAATAATGTACACTTTGTCAGCAGTCCCCTCACGTTGTCTTGCCACTTTCAAGTCTCTCGATTCCTGCTCTCTGTAGGGCTTCCTGGGTTTGCTAGTGAGATGTGGCAGATCTGGCAGTATCTATGGAAAGAGAAAATGAAATAATATTTCGAGTCCAATGACTTTTATTTGGAACTGAATGGGAAGGGAAAACAATGATCATCTTGTTGGCAGAGAGGGAGGAAGTCAAGATTAGAGTGGTGCTGGAAAAGCACAGCAGGTCAGGCAGCATCCGAGGAGCAGGAAAATCAATGCTTCGGGCAAAAGTCCTTCATCACTCCTCATGAAAGGCTTTTGCCCAAAACATTGATTTTCCTGCTCCTCGGATGTGCCCCGACCTGCTGTGCTTTTCCAGCAGTACTCTAATCTCCGGCATCTGCAGTACTCAATTTCACCAAGAGAGGAAGGAAGAATGAGTGAAACAAATGGGGAAGATGCCAAGAACAAAATACCAAGGTGGGGTGCTAATGGTAATAGAGGAGATATATATGCAAGATTGGTGTAAATGATAGGTGTGAATAGTCAAAAATAAGCTAGCTCAGCTGAGCAAAACCATGCAATCAAGGAGGTTTGTGTGATCAAAATGGAGGCCAGTGTACATGCTGTGAAGTTGTTGACCTCAATGTTGTGACCTGAAGGTTGGAAAGCACCAAAGGAGAAGATGTGATGCTGTTCCTCTAGTTTTTGCCAGGCTTCATGAGAAGACTGCAGTAGTGCTAGGATGGAAATATGAGCACAGGAGCAGAGTAACATATTTAAATGGCAGGCGACCAGAAAGGTTGGAGTCGTTTTTACAGACCGAGCAGACGTTTTCTGCAAACCAGTTACCCAGACCACGTTGGGCCTCACTAATATTGAGGAAACTGCCCTGTGATTGGTGGATACAGGGGGCGAAATGCTGATTCACCTAGAAAGTGTGTTTGCGCCTTGAACAGTGACGAAGGAATAGGTAAAAGGGCAGGAGTTGCAACCTTTACTAAATAGTTAACTATGTGAACCACGAGAGAACAAATTGATGATTCATTCAAAAGGTTGTAATGTTTAATGATGTTGGTTAAATTGGTACCAGCAGTTACAGATTTGAAGTGGGCCCCTATTGAAAATAATTACAGGAAAACTAAATGGGGTATAGACACAACAGGAGGAGAAAGAGGAGAAAAGGAGAGGGAAAGAAAACTTATACTATTTTTACTCCCAGCAAATTAAAGTTACATTGATATTCTATGTCAAAATACTCAAGTTACGTTAGTTTACTCATAGAAAATCATTGTTTCATAAATATCTCATTCAAAAATGTCTTTAATCACAGTCATACAATCGCAAGAAGTGGCCAGCTCCTATAATGGTAGACTCTTGTGTTAATGATCACTTGGGCTTCCTCCTTGGAATCTCCTTCTGACAATTTTCAAATGATAATTAAACATTGTTGAGATGTCCATTGCATTGTGTCACTAGTGAATGTATTAAACTACAGGGAGAAAGGTGCACTGGTTGTTAACAAACTGCCATATTATACTTATCCTGCAGCCACTGCTTGGATTTTGGGCTTCTTCTCAGAGCCCTTCTGGGAATTGTCCAGCAGAAATAAAATATGTTGCTTTTACCTCACATGCTGTTTTTTTATTAAGCTTCGGAGAATCCACCTGAGAGAAGTCCATGAGTTGCGCTGAATGTGAGCCGAATCCTTCCTGTTGTATTCAAGGTGCGGTCATTTCTTCCCTGCAGCCTTGTGTACAGATCCATGGTCCTGTCTTTTGGTTATCGTGTTGAACAGTGTGTTGTGGATAAGCTCCATCAGGTTTCAGCTACACTTAGTCTAAGTTTCCACATTTGGGGTTTAAATAGAAATCGTGACAGAGAATAGGGAAACACTTGATCTTTCTAAGTTCCATTTGTTTTGAAAATCTGCAATTCTGGACTGGTGGTACTTATACTTTCAGTGTCTGGTGCATGTTGCAATTTGTCCAATTGAATGACTGTTATTTCTGACATACATATCCTGATTGCCTCCAGTAATAGGGCTCTTTGAGATGATAATTGCTCTGTGCTTATTATAGTCCCTTTTGAAATCTGACGAGAAAATTACATGATAGAAAACAAAAGTTTCAGAGTGCCTTTGAATGCCCGGTTGTAAGGGAAAAGAAGGTGCATTGCCATTTAAGTATTGTCCCTGAGTAACATAATGGCAGGTTATTGAATGTAAACTTTTGTGTTAAATTATATTTCTATGTAGATTTGCAGTATAATTACAATTTGACTCCACCACCACTCCACCTATTTCACTTTAAGGTTCCAGATTGTACTCACGTTTTTGAGTTAGTGTGTAACATTTTCATTTTATATGTTTAACATTTGTGGAATATATGTTCACTATGATACTAATTACTACATTTTCTTTTCCTCCTCTCTCTCTCTCCCTGCATTATATCTGTTATGTGTTTTGTGCAATACATTTTCAACATTAGATGGTTTAGACATGAATTATATAAGAGACCTAAATTGCAGTGCACACCTCCAGCAAGACTTTACATTTAAAGGTTAAAACAAAATCAGAATCCAACATGTACCTAGGTCAGGAGTCTCACAACTCCAGGTTATAGTCCAACAGGTTTATTTGAAATCACAGACTTTCAGAGTGCTGCCCCTTCATCGGGTTAAATGAGAGAAAAGCACACAGGTACAGAATTTATAGGCAGAGAGATCAAAAGATTATACAAATGGTGTGAGTGGAGTGTGGAATAATAAACCTCCACAGATGAGCAAAAGTATCAGACAGTGTGAGTAAAGTGTCAATAGCTGAATAGCAAGTGAAGGGCACGACCTATAATTTGATTAAATGAGGCAGAAAGATAATAACAAAAAATTTAAAATAAATTGTGCTGGAGACATTCCAAACCCTTGGAATAATAAGTTTAAAACTTGCATGCCGAATGTCTAACCAAAGTAACAAGTAATCCAAAACTGTACAAACTAATTAAGGTAATCGTCAGGGTAATCGTGTTAAAACAGGGCAGTGAGGAAGATTTTACAAATACAGAATAGTATGGTTGGGTTCCATGTCATGCGACATGAACCCAAGATCATGGTTGAGGCTGTCTTCATGGGTATGGAACTTGGCAGTCATAGACCACCTTGGAGGATGCTTACCCGAAGATCGGAGGCTGTATGACCTTGACAGCTGAAGTGTTCCCTGACTGGGAACAGTTCTTTGCTTACAGAAACTCAGCACCCACGAAACAGTTGAATGAAAAACTTTCCTTGTCACAATGGACGTTTTGGCACTCGACACTAGCATCCCCCACAACAACTGCATTGTGGCAACAGCCTTAGTACTCAACACCATCAACTGCTAATTTCCCCAAGGTGCCATCCTATAACTCATTCGCTTCAATCTCGACCACAATGTCTTCACCTTTGACAACCAGTTCTTCATCCAGACTCACTGAACAGCCATGGGTCCAAATGTGCACCCCAATATACCAATATTTTCATGCACCAGTTCAAGCAAGGCATCTTTGCTGCACAGAACCTCCCAATCAACGCTTTTCACCAGATACATCAACATTTTCTTCCTCTCTGCTCCTGCCGAGGAGTCAGTGAAATGACTACAAAGCAATATCAACAAGTTGCATCCCACCATCAGACTTACCATGGACTACTCTTCAGAATCAGTCTCATTCCTAGACACAGGCATCTCCATCAAGGACAGACACCCAGTACCTCACTCTACACAAGCTGACGGAAAACCTCACACTGCTGCACCTGTTAAAGAAGCTATCCCCTGTTGACAAGCCCTGCATATACACAGAATGTGCTCAGATGAGGAGTAGGAGGAACAGGACGGACACCTAAAGATGCTGAAAGATTCCCTTATAGGAATGGGATACAATGCTCAACTGATTGATTGCCAATTCTGACGTGCCTCAGTGAAAAACCACAACGACCTCCTCAGAAGACAGACACTGGACACAGCCAATAGAGCACCCTTTGTCATCCAGTACTTCCCCAGAGCGGAGAAACTACGCCATGTTCTTTGCAGCCTTCAACATGTCATCAGTGATGGCGAACATCTCACCAAGATCATCCCTATGCCCCCACTTCTCATTTTCAAGCAACCGTCAAACCTTAAACAGACCATCGTTCGCAGCAAACTACCCAGCCTTCAGGACATCAACCACAACACCACAAACCTGCCACAGCAACCTCTGCAAAACATGTCAGATCGTCGACATAGACACTACCATTTTATATGTGGGAACACCACTCACCACATACACGGAAGATACTCGTGACTTAGCCAGTGTTGTCTATCTCCTACACCGCAGGCAAGAATAGCCCAAGGCATGGTATATTGGTGAGACCAAACAGACACTGCAACAATGGATAAATGGGCACCACGCAACAATAGGCAGACAGGAATATTCCCTCCCAGTTGGGGAATATTTCAGCGGTCAGGGGCATTCAATCTCCGATCTTCAGGTAAATGTACTCCAAGGATACACAAGATGTGAAGGTGCTGGTGTTGGATTGGGGTGGACAGGGTAAAAAAAAGATCACAGGACACCAGGTTGCAATCCAATGGGTTAATTTGAAATTGTTCCTTCAGGTGCTAGTGAGAGGGGAAGAACTTAAGCACAGAATTTATAAGGAGAAGATCAAAGGGTCATACAACTCCATGCGCACAAATTGAACGCAATTAAGATATCTCTCAATTTAATCAGTAAGCATGGAGGTACAGGTTTCAATTGATTAATATGCAAATTCCAGAATTTCTTTCAAGTCACTGCCCTGAGATAACTTTAAGGTGTTATCAGTATAAAGGAGGTGACACCTCCAGGCAGAAAATGTATTTTAGGCGTGAGGTTTTGTTTGGAGTCTGTCTGTGTCTTTTATTTCTAAAGCAGGAGTTTGTAAAATGCTACATTGACTACTGTCTACAAGTTATGTACTTTTTGAACAAAATAGAATGTATCTGCAAATGCAAATTCACAACCACATAGAATTGCCGAGCAGAAACTGACAGCCAAGTTCAGAGCCCATGAAGCGGGCCTTAGCCGCGACCTTGGGTTCATGTTGTGCTATATGTAACCTCACCACACCGTTCTGCATCTGTAAAATCTTCCTCACTGTCTTGTTTTAACACCATCACCGTGATAACTTATGATTGCTCTACCTTAATTAGTTTGCAGAGTTTTGGATTGCTTGTTATTTTGATTAGACCGTTGGCATGCACCTCTTCTACCTGTCATGTTATTCCAGATATTTGGTTTGTCTCTGGCACCATCTTATTTTTAATTTTTTGTGATTATATCTCTGCCTCAATTATTTGGATTATGGGTCATCCCCTTCACTTACTGTTCAGCTGTCGACACTTTACTCACACTGTCGGACACTTTCCTTCACCTGCAAAGACTTATTATTTGACACTTCACTTGCACCATTTGTGTGATCTATTGATCCCTCTGCCTATAAATTCTATGCCTGTGTGTTCTTCTTCACTTCACCTGACAGAGGCTGCGCTCCGAAAGCTTGCGATTTCAAATCAACCTGTTGGACTATAACCTGGTGTCATGTGACTCCTGACCTTGTCCACTCCAGTTCAACATGGGCACAGCCACTTCACAACATGTATCCAGGCATGGATTTAACTTGCCTGTCTGAATGAGTTTGAACGCAGATAAACTTGTTAAATCCAGCAAATCTTCCCCACATCCCCTCTCTGCAGGCCTATCACTGTTCTCTAAATTTCAGTAAGATCCTCCACCCCTCATCATTCTAAACTCAGTTGAGTACAGACCTAGAGTCCTCAACTGCTCCTCATATGACCAGCCATTCATCTCTGGCGTCATTCTTGTAAACCTGTTCTGAACCCCCTCCAATGCCAGCACATCCTTCCTTAGAAATGGGGACCAAAACTGCTCACGATATTCCAAATGCAGTCTGACCAGAGCCTTATACAGCTTCAGCAGGACACCTCTGCTCTTGTATTCTAGCCCTCTTGAAATTAATGCCAAAATTGCATTTGCATTCCTAACCACCAACTGAACTGACAGTTTAACCTCCGGAACTCTGAGCTAGAATTCCCTAATCCCTTTTGTGCTTCAGATTCCTGAAGCCTTTCCCCATTTAGCAAATAGTCAATACCTTTATTCTTAACAAAGCACGTAACCTCACATTTGCCCGCATTGGATTCTACTTGCCTCTACGTTACCTGCTCGAGCCACTATTTAGGAGTATGAATGCAACGTGATATTAGTTTTCAGACCGGATTACTTTCCATGTCTTGGAAGGTATGTTTCTCCACTTGGGGATTGCCTCATTGACCTTGCAGCATAAATTTCCTTCTGATTCCATTGGTGATTCTCATGGCTGCCTCAGCTTTTCTATTTGATTGGCCATAGTGTGGCAATGATGTATGATGTTGAATCTCCCAGTTGTTTTTATTTCTTCATTTTGTGGGATGTGGGTGTTGCTGGCTGGCCAGCATTTATTGCCTGTCCCTTGAGAAGATGGTAGTGAGCTGCTTTCTTGAACAGCTGCATCCATGTGCTGTGGGTATAGCCACTATGCCATTAGGGAGGGAATTCCAGGGTTTTGACCCAGCAACAGTGAAGAAATGGCAATATATTTCCAAGTCAGGATGGTGAGTGGCTTGGAGGGGAGGTGATGGTGTTCCTATATATTTGCTGCCCTTGTCCTTCTAAATAGAAGTGGTCGTGGGTTTGGAAGGTGCTGTCTGAGGATTTTGGTGAATTTCTGCAGTGCAACTTGTAGTAGTAGGAGTAGTACACACTGCTGCTACTGACCGTCAGTGGTGGAGGGAGTGGATACTTGTGGATGCAATGTGAATTGAGCGGGCTGCTTTCTCTTGGATGGTGTCAAGCTTCTTGAGTGTTGTTGTGGCTGCACTCATCCAGGCAAGGGGGGTGGGGGTGGGGGGAGTATTCCATCACACTCCCGACTTGTGGAAGTGGACAGGCATTGATCAGTCAGGAGGTGAGTTACTCACTAGAGTATTCCTAGCCTCTGACCTGCTCTTGTTGCCATTGTGTTTATGTGGTGAGTCCAGGTGAAGCGATCAAATACTTCATTAATGAAAAACAACATCCTCAATTCACAGAGTCTACAGTTACATTCATGGTCTCTCTGTCCTGAGCTTGTTAGCTTGGTACTCACAATAAGTACTGCACAGACTACTGTGGGTTTTGATTTCTCTGCTCTTCTTTGGCCAACAGAGCACTTGACTTGCCTTTTTCAGACTTGACTCACTTCTTCGGTGGCTTACGTTAATGTTTCAGTGGCTTTCACCTCAACGTCTTGGGGATGATGAGGACCTCTGCTGTTTGTGATCTATGAATGGTATAGAGAGAGTGGAATATGTGAGACTTTTTCCCAGAGTGGAGCAGTCAATTACTGCGGGACACAGGTTCAGGGTGGAGTGATGAGGAGGTATTTAAAAAATGTGCAAGGCACATTTTTCTCACAAAGGGGGTGAGTGCCTGGGATGTGCTGCCAGAGGAGGTGGTGGAAGCAGACACAACAGCAGCGTTCAAGATTCACCTGGCGGAATACAGGGATAGAGAGACACAGATCCTGTCAGTGAAGACTGTTTTAATACGTAAGGGCAAAATGTGTCAGCGCAGGTTTGGAGGGCCGAAGGGCCTATTACTTTGCTGTATTCTTCTTTGCTCTTTGTTCGATGACTATATTTCCTTTGAGTTTTCAATTCGCATCTGCTTGCCCAGTATGCACTTGTGACCCCAGGGATATCCTAGCTATTTACGGACCACACCTCCATCACTGTTTCCTGCTGCACTTGGAGACTTGCATCTTGTTGACCAATTGTTTGATTTGAGAAAAGGTTCTTGTCTGACAGATTTATGATTTCTCCTGGGTTGATGGTTTTCAGAACAAGTCAGGCTGCTCTGTCATAGCATCTTTTGTCTCACTGTCATAGTCTCCTCTCTTGTGGGGAGTACTGTTCTCAACATCAGGTCATTTGTTTCACTTGCATGTCGCATCCAGATATCTCTATAACTGAGTAACTTCACTAAAATGCTTTGAGATGGCTTGTATTTGAACTCGATTGTCACTTTGTCTCTTCCAGGTAGGCATTGATAAAAATGTTTACATGCAAAGAAATGGGAAAGGCAATTATGATGCAATTAGGCAAGATTTAGGATGAATAGGATGGGGAAAGAAACTGCAGGGATGGACACAGTTGAAATGTGGAGCTTATTCATGGAACAGCTACTGCGGGTCCTTGACAAGTCTATTTCTATCAGACAGGGAGGTAGTTTTAGAGGAGCCGTGATTTACTAAAGAAGTTCTTGTCAAGAGAAAGAAGAAGGCTTATGTGAGGATGAGGCGTGAAGGCTCAGTTAGGGCGCTTGAGTGTTATAATTTGGCCAAAAAAGATCGAAAGAGAGGGCTAAGAAGAGCCAGGAGGGGACATGAGAATTTGTTGGCGGATAGGATCAAGGAAAACCCTAAGGCCTTCTACAGGCATATCAGGAATAAAAGAGTGACTGGAGTAAGATTGGGGCCAATCAAAGATAGTAGTGGAAAGTTGTCTGTAGGGGGACTTGCATTTCAGAGCTACAAGGTCATGCTTCAGCTGTACCAGACACTGGTAAGGCCGCACCTGGAGTATTGTGTACAGTTCTGGTCACCGCATCATAGGAAGGATGTGGAAGCTTTGGAAAGGGTTCGGAGGAGGTTTACGAGGATGTTGCTTGGTATGGAAGGAGGGTCTTACAAGGAAAGGCTGAGGGAACTGAGGCTGTTTTTGTTGGAGAGAAATAATAGAGATGCTTAAGATAATCAGAAAATCAGGGTCGAGAGTGAGAGCCTTTTTCCTCAGTTGGTGAAGGCTAACATGAGGAGACGTAGCTTTAAATTGAGGGGTGATAGATATAGGACAGATATCAGAGGTAGTTTCTTCCCTGAGTAGTAGGGGCGTGGAACAGCTGCCTGCAGCAGTCGTAGACTTGCCGACATTTAGGGCATTTAAATGGGCTTTGGACATACATATGGATAATAATGGAACGGTGTAGTTTAGATCGGCATCTGATTAATTTCACAGGTCAGCACAACATTAAGGGCCGAAGGGCCTGTACTGTGCTGTAATGTTCTATGACAATGGCCAGGCACATTTTCTCAATCTGGGATTAGCATTGTCGCATTTGGATTGACCTTCTCATTATTCTCTCTGCATTGGGGTTGCTGCAGTCCCTGTTTGGTGTTTCACATCAGGCCAACTGTATCATTTGCATTTTAGCACTGGTACTGTCTCATTAGTTGCTTGATTTTAGTGGACACTGGTAATCACTCCCTTTCATTCCTGGCTATCTATCTGAAAACCGTAATAGTTCAATTAGGTAAATTACAATACAAAGCCGAGGTAGATGGCTCTTGTGGAGTGGTAGTGTCCCTCCCTGTGAACCAGGAGAACCAAGTTCATGGCCTGTCTATTCCAGAGGTGTGTAATAACATCACTGAGCAGGTGGATTAGGAAATATCTAAAAAGCCAAAGTCTGCTCAGTACTGTGACCTCTTAGCAGTGTCATACAAGCAAGTGGGAGAAAGGTGAGGAGTCCAAAGGTGTGGCACGTGTAAAGCACAGCAGATCAGGCAGCATCCGTGGAGCAGAAAAGTTGACATTTCAAGCATAAGCTCTTCATCAGGAATGTGATTCCTGATGAAGAGCTTACACTCGAAATGTCGACTTCTGACTCTCATTCCTGATGAAGAGCTTATGCTCAAAGCGTTGACTTTCCTGTTCCTGACTGGCTAAGCTTTTCCAGCACCACACGTTCTGACCACCTGAGTATGTGGCAATCGAAATGTGTTATTGAAGTATTCAAAGTGGCTCAGGAATGTTCTAATGTGATTTTCAGTGCTCTGAAGAGTAAAGCTAATGAGGATATGCACACAGGACCTCCTCAATGTGCAGTCATTAGTAAGCTTATTTCTGTCTCATGCACTATATTGGTATTTAGCTGGTCGCTGCAACCCCACCCTCCCAAACCCCTCTAAAAACACAGTCCTCTGTTCTTTTTAAGAGCCAGCCTGTTAAATCCTTAATTGGATGGCAAGTATGTCTCCAGGACAGTTAAAAGTACATCCCTCTTGTGAGTGAGTGTTTCTGCCTGGAGGCAGGTTTGACACCTGGGAGTGGTTCTGGTCTGTTTCCTGTCCCCTGAGGATAACCCCCAGCCAGCCATTGGTCTTTGTGGCTCAGCTATTCACCAGTTAATCCCTAGTGAGATGCTAAGGGAAGTGAATATAACATTTCTGACAGCAATCTGATGGCATTTGACAGAATTGGAAAACCCCTGTTAAGGTTGGCTTGTTCAGTCGGCTTACTGACAATAAAAGATATGACTTGCAGCACTACCAATGACAGTAATAGAAATGTGTCTTTCTTGGATTTCCACTGAGGTTAGGAAATGTGATAGATTATTTATTAGCGTTGAGTTATAAATAGAATACCATACTGTGGGAGCAAATGCTCCCAGAGGTTCATGCTATGTGGTGAGTGGGAGCCTGAGGCAAAACAGCATAAGTCAGTGATTTTGCCCAGCAGGATGTCACAAAGTCATCCTGGTCTTGGCTGCTCCTTTCAAAGCTCATTTCTGTGAGGTGGAAAGATCCCTTCTAATTTTGGACACATTGCAAATAGACCATGACCTAATTCAGAAGGTATTTTCCACAGTTTTAATTTGGAAAGCAGCCCTGTGGAGTTGAGTGGAACAAAGACATTCCTTTTGTAGAGTATCTGCATTCGATCTTTGGTGATCTAATGCAATAGTATTCTCATTAGATCACCATCCTCATCCACTTCCTCCCCAAAATAAAGCACTAGCTGCCAGGGTTTTTTTGCCCTGGGCTGTGGCAAAATGTAGACAGCCCCATAAACTATTTATACTTGACTGATGTCAGTGGTCTTAATGTCACGGTAGCTCAGTGGTTACACTGCTGCCTCATGGCACTAGGGACTCGATTCCAGCCTCTGGTGACTCTCTGTCTGTGTGGAGTTTGCACATTCTCCCCGTGTCAGGGTGGGTTTCCTCCGGGTACTCCGGTTTCCTCCCACAATCCAAAGATGTGCAGGTTAGGTGAATTGGCCATGTTAAATTGCCCGTAGTGTTCAGGGATGTGTAGGTTAGCTGCATTAGTCAGGGGTAAATGTAGAACAATAAGGGAGCAGATGTGGGTGGGATACTCTTTGGGGGGTCTTGCTGGGCTGAGCGTCCTGTTTCCACACTGTCGGGATTCTGTGATGATGAGGACAAAGAAACATCAGTTTAGTTTAAACTCTGACAACAATTTCATGTTGAACTTTGATGCTCCTGATTTTCTGTTTGTTGGATAACCATTTCTGAAGCATTGATAGGAGTTGTGCATGGGCCTCTGCGGAATTCCCAGCTTAGCAGATTCCAAAAGAATTGCCTGGAAAATTGAAGATTCCACTATGCAATTCCACGACACCTGTAACTTTCCAAAAGTATTCATTTGAATGAGAGATTTTGGACGATTGCGATTAAGTGATAAGTTACTAGCTCAAGTGAGACCAGTTCAGTTTAGAAAACTGGGTCAACATGGGTGAGTTGGGCCGAAGGGTTTATTTCCACGCTATATGACTGTATGACTCTGTTTCAGAATACGACAGCTGACTGCTGTGAAAGGGGGTGCTTACTCCTGATTTGTTCTGTTCTATATGTGACCTCTGAGTGGAAGTATGACTTGGCATTTCTCAATTTGCCCTTATTAGACTCTCCTGTTGCAGAGCTCTTTTGTTGCTTAACAAAAGGAACTGAATGGCAATTTGTATAAGATTGTCATTCCTCAGAAAATCCAGTCTGATATATTGTATTTTAAAAAATATTTTACCTGTTTTAAGCAAACCTCAAAGATGCAATAACCCAGTTATGTTATGACGATGGCTCGACCATTTGCAATTAAGACCATCCTCTAGGTAAGGTCAAATGAGAGAAAACTTTATAAGAAATAATATGACAGCTTTGGGGCTGGAGCACATGGGGAGCACAGTTGGAGAAATTATGGATAACTTCCTATATGTTATTTCAATGGCAGCCATTTGTGAAATCAGTCGTTATGTACACAAGGTGTGATTACATGGCCAAAATGGTTGGTAAAGATGGCCACTGCTACCTGTGCAGGTGGCATCAATGACTCATCACTGTGATTCAGATTTAAGATTCTGATAGAGTGGAATTGGATGGTCAAAACTGCTTGCACTCCCCATAGGGCAATGCTTGCTTAATTTATCCAATATTGTGACACTCATAGATTCCAATATGTTATTCCCTGTATTAATCAAATTGGCTGGTGTTGGCAATCCAATGGCGTGTGTGTGAGCAAGACACGGTGTGTGGGAATGTCTCTATTCCTCCCTCTTTCAAAAAGGTACACATACACACAGAAATAATGTGTCAGAGTATTGCGTGGGTGTTTGAGAGTCTGACCTCTGTGCCTCATTAGCTGTAACAATAACTGGAGTAATATCACATGTTTTTTCCACACAGTATGGGCATTGTTCATAAATGCAGCCTTTTATATGTTATAATTGACACTGACTGCTGGAAGGAAGCGACTGACTACACCAGATATGTCCCATGAGAAGGCCATAGAACTGATTCTTTCCTGCAAGAACGTGGAGAAAGGGCTCGGATGTTTCAGGGGTCTATAGGTAGTCCTCAACATTGAGCGACCCCCCCCACCTCAGAGCAAAGTCCCAAGCAGACAATGCTCTCGCCTCCCTTTGTTGCTGAGAAAGGGCGACTGGAGTTGGAGGCTGTAAGGTTCCCGAACTGGATGAGAATTTTCCCCACAATATAGTGAGGAGCAAGACTGTCCATGCCATATTTGTCATAGAATTCACTCCAGATAAGGGGCTGTAAACAGACAAAATGCACACTGCCCATGTCAAAGGGTGAAACCACTTCAGGCCATCATTGGAAATTACATTAATTAATACTTTGCAGGTTTCACGTTTTGTTTTCTGGATTTTTTTTCACATTGTTATCAGAAATTCAACTTTTATGTGGAAGGAACTGGATTTCTTTTAAGAGGACCTGTTAGCCTCCGCCAGAGAATTTCTGTACTCTCAGATTGCTCTTTTTCCAGATTAATTCCTTTATGGTTATCGGGTCAAAGTCCTGGATTCTCTGCTGAACAGTACCCTGTGTGTACCCACATTACACAGACTTCAGAACAAAGGTGGCTCACCACCATCTTCTCAAAGGCAGCTGAAGATCAGCAATCGTGCTGACACCACATGAGCAAATACCAAAGAAGCTACAGCAGTAACCAAATGAAATTTTTAAAATTCCATCGTGGGATGCATGAATTATTGTCCGTCCTTAATTAGAAAAAAGCACAGCACATCAAGCAGCATTAGAGGAGCAGGAGAGTCAGTGTTTCGAGTAGGACCCTTCATCAAGACTGGACCAGCCCTGATGAAGGGTCTTGCCCAAAACGTCGACACTCCTACTCTTCTGATGCTGTTGGCCCTGCTATGCTGTTTCCAGCTCCACACTTTACGGACTCTGACTTCTTCAGCATCAGCAGTCCTCCCTATCTCTATCCTTATTTGTCCTGGAGCCGGTGGCAGTGAGCTGCCTTCATGAACTGCAGCTGTCCTTGGGGTGTAGGGACACTCATGGTGCTCCGGAATCCACTGCATGAGGAGATATGAGTTACTGAGTTTCCGTTCATTTGAGATTATAGATCCTTTCTAATCATTCATTTCAGAAATGTTATGCCCCTCTGGAGCAGCTGGGTCTTTAGCCAAGGCCTCCTGGCTCAGAGATGAGTTCAGTTTGGCTCAGGTGGTTGAAGGCTGAGTTGTGATACACAGTGACGTCAACAGCGTGGGTTCAATTTGACACCAACTGAGGATTCTCCTTCTCAACCTCTTCCCTCCACCTGAGGTGCGGTGACCGTCAGTTTAAACCACCACAAGTTGACTCCCTCAATTGGGAGAGCAGCCTATCGTCTGTTAAGACTATGGCAATTTTACCATTACCTAGCAGAAAGTTAGGGCCCCCATCAATAGGTCACATATCATTTGAGATTATACAACTCCTTTGAGATATAACTCAAACAAACTAGTGAAGAAAAATTGGTGAACTTTAGCAAAGAAGTAGTATTTCTATTTTTGGGTAGTTTCAAACTGTAGAGTTTTGATATTAGTGCTAATTTATAGTGTATTCTATTGGCTTGATGTAACGTTTTAGAATTTGGCTTGAGCTATCTTTTTACTTCATTTTTAAACAGCTAACTTTGATTATTTGCTAATGAGGCAATTAGTAGAACAGCTTCTTAGGAAGAGTTGGATTTGCTAACTTAATGACTCTAAAGGTGCTGAATGGTGTGTGTAAAGCAATTGTGACTGTTTAATTTTGGGAGCAATTTCGACTCGGCTTGTCAGCTTCAAAGAAGTACCAAGAATTTGAATTCATCAACTTAAACTGAGTATGTTACCAAAGTTTTAAACAAGATTCATGTTTACATTTGCTAACTGACTTGGTCACTCCACTGAATCTTTAGAGTGCAGGACGGCATGTTATAAGAAATATTTGTTCTTGGTTATTTAGAGGTCTTGGAAATGTGAGGATAATGCTTTTATGATAGATGGCATTATTAGAGGATATAATATGTGGTGGGCTGCTGTTGGAGCGGTAGAGTGGTGGTGTCCTTGTCTTTGACTCAAAAAGCCTGGGTTCAAGTTCCATCTGCTCCAGAGATGTGTCACAACGCGTCTAAACAGACTGATCAAAATTATTTCAGGGAGGTCTTGTGGCGTAGTGGTAGTGTCCATACCCCTTAGCTGGAAGGTCTAGGTTCAAATTTCAACCTTTCAGGTTGATTTTAGAGTAACTATAATAGTGATTGCATCACTTTTCCTGCATCGAAGAGGGTGAGTCATGTGATCACAAAATGTAAGGCTCATTCGTGGGGCTTAGGGAATAAGGCACATTGCTCATTTTCATGAATGTTTTACCAATGCTGATTGCTTCCACACTAGACTGTAGCTTCTTTGGAGTATTGTCAATATCTGGCCGTATGTACGCTTGCCTTTATTGGTCAGTGCATTGAGTATAGGAATTGGGATGTCATGTTGCGACTGTGCAGGACATTGGTTGGGCAACTCTTGGGATACTGCATTTGGTTCTCACCTCCTCACTATAAGAAAGATGTTGTGAAACTTGAAAGGATTCAGAAAAGATTTACAAGGATATTGCCAGGGTTGGAGGGTTTGTGCTATAGGGAGAGGCTGAATAGGCTGGGGATATTTTTCCTGGAGCATCGGAGGCTGCGGGGTGACTTTATCCAGGTTTGTAAAATCATGAGGGGCATGAAAAGGGTGAGTAGATGAGTTCTTTTCTCTGGAGTGGGAGAGTCCAAAACTAGAGGGCAAAGGTTTAAGGTGAGAGTGGAAAGATCTAAGGGGCACCCTTTTCATACAGAGGGTGTATGGGAGGAAGTAGTGGAGGCTGGCACAATTACATTTGCACAAAGTAATTGTAAAGATAATGTGTTTCTCATGGTTCTTGTTTTAGCTTGAAGAAGGTTGTTCTTCAAACTATCTCAGGCCAGATTTCTAGGTTTCTTTTAAACAATATTTTTTGCAAAATTATTAACAGCTCTGAGCTGTACCATTTCTAACCTTTCTTCGGAGTCCTACCGTGTTGTTAATGCGGTCACAGTTATATCACAGTCTACCTCAGAGGCATTCTGACATATTCATTAAGGCTTTCCAAGCATGTAGCACACTAACATGTGTTCATAATTGGAAAGGGGCAGCAGTTCCTTTGTGAAATATGCAGCCGATTACTTTCTTTCATTTTCAAAGGATCTAAAGTGAATTGATATGATTTGGGACTATGCTTGTTACTGCAGGAAAAAAAAGTACTGTACTTACTCAAATAATTGTCGATCTCATGTAAAGGTTGACCTCTTTTTTTTTTGGCCAAATAATCTGGAAAATTCCATGCATCTTGTATAAGCATCAATCCTAGTTGTTGTTAGATAACAGATCAACGTTTATGAGTCCGTGTGCTGGCCATCAGGTCCCGCTCCAGCTTTCCAGTCTGCCGGTTGTCCGGCTCTGCTTCTGTTCCGGGGTTTTCAGAATTACCATAATTCCTTCTTTTTTCTTAATTTGTTTACAGATCAATTGGGCTTCTGCTAATAAGATATGAATTTTGACAGGCATGAATTTCAGCCATCAGAAGTAATATCCATGTAATAGTCAACCCAATAAATTTAGCCTTAAAAAGCAGTCAAACAAATTTGACTGTTGCTCAAGTATATATGGTAACCCTGTTTAAATGAAAGATTAAGCATCTGCAATAAGAGTCAAATTATTTTTAGGCATAACTGAATCGATATTCAAATGTCCTCCCTCGCCAAGGACGGCAGTGGTTTTCAGTGTTCCGACTAGATGTCTTTCACCTGGCTTGAAAGGTAATCTCTTAAAGTAATGAGCGCAGGGACATAAATGAATTTGTGTAAATGCAAATTTAGAATGTTGATTAGAAGACATTTTGAAGGGACTATTGGATTCCTGTCACAGTATTTTTAATTTTTGAATCCTCCCATTGCAGCAAGTAATGATGAGACCACATTAATTTGAATTTAAATTTGTCCAAATTAAGTTGAGATGGTACAGTTTAACTCTGTTCTTATTCGTTGTTCCCCCTGGAACTAGGAGACTTAGTGTCACAAAGATGGTCCCTTTTTAAAAAAGCTGTTCCTTTTCTCAAGGATACTGTGTCCTTGATTTTTTTTCAGAGGGGTCATAAACAGCTCCTGGCTCCAAGGTGACTAGTTTGGTACAAAGATGAAAAAGGTTTTGAGGCCTTTTGTTTTCATGTAAACAGATGAGACTTCAGGCCAAAGTCGTCATGTTTTAGAATTGACATGCACAATGAAAGGGGAGTGGTCAGCTCTCTAACTGAGCAGTTCAGTCCAGAACTAGTTAGGAGTTCAACATGAGCTGTGTACAAACAGGCTCTCTCTCTCCTTCTGCCCTTCTAACTTCAACCTGTAAGCATTTATTCCATTTTTACTGTTTTTTAAAGGAGTTTGCTTATTGGGACTCTTGTGTATGTTGAGAACAGCATAATTAAGGCCAGTTTGGATAGACTGAGTTCTGTAGGGGTTCTTGATTCTGTTCTTTATGTTTCATTGTGTAATTTTGTGAATAAATTTTGTCTGTTTTAAAACCTAGTAGTCAATCTGGCTAACTTCGGATAATTCCCAAAGTTGCAAAGTTATGGTCTGAGCTGCCTGCCTAAGAATGTTTTAAGTGGTCTGGCCTAGTCCATAACATTAGTTTAAAAACTTAAGATGGAGATGAGAAATATTTTGAGGGTTGAGAGTCTTCCAGAGAGTTGGTGGAGGCAGGGTCTTTGAATATCTTTTGTGACAGAGATAGACTTTTGACTAGCAAATAGTCTAAGGTTATCAAGTGGAGCAGGATTGAATGTTTGGAAATCCTCTTTCTGCTCCTAATTCTTTTGATTATCTGCCTGCATGAATCAGTTCAGAGATTAGCCTTGTCTCCAGGTTGAATTTTACTTCTGAAGAGGTGTCGCCATATTCTCCTCGTGTTTCAGAACAGATGTGTTGAATGCTTTGTCTGTTTTTGCATTTACCAGCAATGTAGAATCTGAGACCGAGGTAATAACTTCAGTGCTCAGAATGTTGTTTTTCTCACTTTATTGGATTGGCACCATGCTGGGTGAAACAGTCCAGAAAGAATCTATGCTAATAAATAGCCTGAGGGTAATATTGCAATTAAACATGATTGCTTGCTGTGCATAGTGACCTATATGAAATAGTTTTGTCAAGGACTCAGAGTGGATCTGTTGTATAATTATATCAATAAAGTCATTAACTTACATTCACTGATGCTTTTAAAGCCTCTTAAAATGGAGGCTAGAACTGGGTGTATGAGGAGCTTAGGAAGCCTTTTAAATAAAATGCATCCATCCAATTGTTTAGCTCATCTCATGGCTGCGTACATTTGTTAAATTCATCTTCTAAACAAGACTTAACTGAAAATTCTAAGCTCAGTTCAAATTGCCAAAGGACTGGTTGTACAATCATGGCTTCTGTTGCCATAGAAACTGGCCTTTCAAACAGTTTACCACCTATCAATTCCACAGTGCTCCAGAAGAAACTGTATGCATCAAGGTGGCGAGTCATGTTCCAGTAGATTAACAGTGACTGTATGTTTTTTTAATATCTCTTGTATGGATTGGTGATGATTTTGTGGAACATAGGGGGAGCACTTACTGATGTTCTTTTCCCCTGCAGTGTTTGAGGAGCCAGAGGATCCCAGTAACAGATTCTTCTTCTCAGAGATAACCTCTTCAGTGTCTGATGTGAAGTTCAGTCACAGTGGCCGGTACATGATGACACGAGATTACCTCACTGTCAAAGTGTGGGATCTGAACATGGAAACCAAGCCTATAGAAACCTATCAGGTATTCCATATTGAACATTCGGAAGTCCAATGTAGTTGTAATCTTTATGTCACAGTGTCCACGGGATGGTGTCCAGGATGATGAGAATCCTGGAGAGGAACTTGGAGGTGGAGCTATTCCCACCTATTTGCTGCTTTTGAAAATGGAACTCCTGAAAACCAAAAAGCAGTCCCTGAAAATCTGCAATGGGGGAGTGTGTAGGGGCCATTTGTGCCCTAATGAGCACTTATTTAATGGGGAAAATTGTGAAATGTTGACATTGTAACGTGTCTAAGATGGAGATGTCTGACAAACTGATAAAGAAAAATCCTTTTTCTTCACCAATTCCTGATTTCAGTTGTACATACAGGAGAACCTTATAGTTTGAATAAAGTTCAAAAGCTTTCAAGGTACTTTTCAAAGGATGAAGTCTGACAGGATTTTACTTTGGTCTTTATTACAGACAATGAATTTCTTTCAGCCTTCTTTGGTAGAGTTCTGTGCATGCAACAATGGGACAAATAACTGACCAGAAGTAGAATTACTTAGATGCATTTTGCAGCATCTTTCTGGGATTCCTCGCTCTTTCTGGGATGCCATGAGCAACAGAATCGAATAGAAAATGATCTGTTGCCTGCTAAAGCTTTTTAGTAGGGGCAGAGAACTGTGCGAGAAAGTTGCATTGGTCAGGATTCAGTGCACCGTTCACAGCACGAACCATAAGCCAGGCCCAAAATGGCAGAGGTGGCCTACTGTTGTTCTTGTTTGCTTCATTCATGGGATGGGCGCATCACTGGTAAGACCAGCATTTATTGCCCATCCCTAATTGCCCAGAGGGCAGTTAAGAGTCAACAATGTCTGGAGTCACATGTAGGCCATATCAGGTAAGGATGATAGTTTCCAAATCTAAAATGGCAATTCACGGCAATCGACTGTGGATTCGTGGTCATCATTAGATTCCTAATTCCAGATTTTTATTGAATTCAATTCGCCGTGGTGGGATTCGAACCTGGGTCTAAGGCAGCAATGAGGAGCTCCTGGCTTTGCATTGGTTAACAGCTCTTGTGGGTGGAACTTCTGCCACTGAGGACTTCGATCATGGGGACCAAAGAACAGTGCAGCACAGGGACAAGCCCACAAGCCCGTGCTGACACCTGACACCTTTCTCAACTTAAAAACATTTTTCATCTACACAGTCTGTAAGCTTCTATTCCCTGTCTATTCATATATCTGTTAAGATATCTCTTAAACACTGTTATTGTATCTGCTTCTACCACCTCCTCTGCCAGCACATTTCAGGCACTTACCATTCACTGTGTAAAATTACTTGCCTCTCATATATCTTTAAACTTTCCTGCTAGTAATTGACATTTCTACCCTGAGAAAAAGACTTTGACTGCCCATTCTTGCCATGCCTCTTGTAGTTTCTAAACCTCTATCAGGCCACCTTTAGATCCTCTGATGTTCACGTGAAAACAAACCTGGTTTGTCCAATCTCTCCTATGGCTAATACCATCCAAACTGGGCACCATCTTGGTAAACCTTCTCTGCACCCTCAGCAAAGCCTCTAGATCCTCCTGACAGGGTGGTGACCAGTACGCAATAATCCAAGTGTGGCCTAAATAAAAGCTATACAACTGCAACATGGCTTGCCATTTTTATACTCTATGGCCCAACCAATGAAGAAAGCATGCCATTTTGACCACTTTATTGACTAATACTAACACTTATAGAGAACTGTGGACCTTGGTATGTTAATATTTCTAAGGGTTCCACCGTTTACTTCCCTCCTACATTAAATCTTCCAAAATACATCACCTCACTTTTGTCTAGATCAAGGGAGGCCTGAGGGTGGCCAGCTAAGTGCCTAAAAGACACTTACTTCCATTAAGCATGCCCTAGATAACTGTCTAGTGTCCCCAGGGTGCTCCGTCCAGTAAGTGAGACAGACAACAGCCAGGATTCTATCTTGTACAAAAATCATGATCTTTGCCACAAGGCCATTCCAGTCATCTGATCTTCTTCACTGTTAAAACAAAATCAATTAAACCATGTTCACTTTGCAATACTCAGCAGCCCTCCAAATTCCTGCCAGTCACTCAATAGGGCCTTGCACAGTCAAAACCCTTGAAAGACAGGCAAAAAGAATGATCCTCCCTATGGAGGTAAACCAGGAGATTTTGTTTGAAACCAAACAATAGGAAATTCTGGAAGAACTTATGGGACACGAAGGTTTCTTGTATCAAAGCATGAGTCAATATGTAAAGTCACACTGTAGCCATCATAATTTTCAAATTAGAAATGAAATGTATTTATTGATTGGCAAATACACCTTTGAGGCCCAGACTTGACTGGGACAAAGAATGTCACGTTTTCCTCCTTGAATTCAAGTCTGCCATTGCACCTTTTCTTCATTTGCTTCTGCTCCCTTATCTTCCTTACATCTACCCGAGCTAACCAAGCCACTCTCAAAACCTACATACCCTGTAGGGCATGTTTGAACTTTATTTTCATTTTTTTTCTCCAAAACCAGTAACTTATTGATTCTTTAAGGGCTTTGCTTACTTCCTCTGTGATATCTCTACTTGACATTGGGACAAATAGCTCAACAAATACTGACTTTGAAGCACTAAGTGTTGGAAGGCAGATACTCTTCTTTTATTGCTATAATGGCAAAGAGTTGGAATGGATTGTTTTACTAAACCCAGTTAGCTGCCTTCAGTTTGGTCCTGAAGTCACTCTGTATTCTCTCAAATGTGAGCCCAGAAATGCCTCACCAAAACCATCTCTTGCATCTTGTTATGCTTTTATCAAATTCTCTTAATAAATAAATCACTTAACAGAAAATAAAAAAGCCAGTTTTTTTTAAAAATGAGGTATTTTCTGAGCAATCATTCCCCCAGACTAAATCAGTCAAAAAATTGAGAGGCCGTATTCCAGTTATTTTTATGTCCTTCAAGATTAATTAACAAGGCATGTTAATAATTATATTTGCCTTAAAGGAGGAGGAGGATGGAAGGGAGGAGCAGGACTCTGCTAAAGAGAGAAAGTAATTTTAAACATGTGACTGAAGGAAAGCTCAACCAACTAGGAGCTATGAGAAACTTGAAATCGTTGATCTAATGAATTCCACGCAAATGAATGTGGAATTCCTGGCTTAAACTTGTATAGAATCAGGAGCAACCATATGGGGGCTAATACAGTGAATGCTGTGGTAATCAGCACTGTCTGTTATTAATATTAATTGATACCTGAGATTGAGATCTGAGGTGCAGTAAAAAGGGTAGTACCTACCTGGTTAAAAATTCCTATTTTGTGATTATAAAACAGAAATGCATTAACTCTCACCTCACCAAGTGATGATTTTTGGGTGTAAAAGAGTATGCCAAAATCCCTTAAATGACATTTGGAACTCTGATTTTAAGGTATGCCAAGTTAAAAATCACACCACACCAGGTTATAGTCCAACAGGTTTATTTGGAAGCACTAGCTTTCAGAATGTTACTCCTGCATCAGGTGGTATGCAGTATTCTATTTGGTGTCTGTGACATGAAATGTAGGTGAATCATGGAAAACACTTATTGCAGGCATACAATTTTAAAACTAATTTTCTACCTAATACTCCAGGGCAATATATATATATATATAATAAACATAAATCCATATCTATTACATTCAATCACGTGTGTATTCACTGCCACAGAATGGCTTACATCTGAAGCATATTCTAGTTTCTATTGACTGCCATAGTCAGCCTGACTGATCTAGTGCTATTAATTCATTGTCATATTACTTTGTATTTAACAGCAGTTCATGATCAAGAGAGTGGTATACATCGGGTGTACATTTGCAGTCACAAAGGCATTTATAAATACCCTGAGAGAGCAATATTGTCTTTAGAAAGTTTCATGAGCAGAATAGTTGATGGTAATTGAGTTTATTAGCTAGGAAAGGGTTGTCTAGCGTTGCTATGATAGTCATTTGAAGCGTTCACATAGTTGATCACTGATTCTGGCACATGAGAAGAATTGCATTGATTATACTTTCACTTTTCAATTGAAATTGATTTTAAAACTTGTGATTCTATGATGTTGTCAATTGCTAATAATTTACTGTTGCCATAGAATCTTTCTCATTATCTAATGTTATCTTGATAACAGATTCACGATTACCTCCGGAGTAAGCTATGCTCTCTTTACGAGAATGACTGCATCTTTGACAAATTTGAATGTGCATGGAATGGCTCAGACAGGTCAGTATTCTTGAATCTTCATTTAATTCCAGGCATAATAATGTAAACGGCTTGTTCTGGGGTTCCTGAGCAGTTGAGTCTTTCTGAGTTAGAAGATGGCGGTCAATGCCACATACTCATTGGACCTGTAACAAATCGTCATGGATTCTCATTACTATAAGTCAGGGCATTTTCATGTTCCACAAGAATTTGAGGCCTTATTTTGAGGTATTAGACCTTGCTTTCCTAACTTAACTTCAGTGTGAATAGAAAAGGACCACTTTGACCCCCGAAAGTTGGATCAATATGTTTGGAGAACTATTTAGTGTGCTGTGATTGTGAAAGATTATTCCATTTGATGCATTTATTCCACATTATTTCTCTTAATTCCCAGCAGAAAACTGAAATCTTCTTCAAGGTTCTGGATGTAAGTTTGCTCGCTGAGCTGTAAGGTTCATTTTCGGATGTTTTGTCACCATACTAGTAACATCATCAGTGAGCCTCCGGAAGAAGCACTGGTGGTATAGCCCACATTTATGTGTTTAAGTTTCCTTGGGTTGGTGATGCCATTTTTGTGGTGATGTCATTTCCTGTGGTGATATCGCTTTCTGTTCTTTTTTTCAGGAGGTGGCAAATGGGATCCAAGTCTATGTGCTTGTTGATAGAATGTCAACAATGGTTGGAATGCCATGCTTCTTGGAATTCTCGTGTGTCTCTCTGTTTGGTTTATCCTAGGATGGATGTGTTGTCCCAGTCGAAGTGGTGTCCTTCCTCATCTGTATGTAAGGATACTAGTGAGAGTGAGTCATGTCTTTTTGTGGCTACTTGATGTTCATGTATCCTGGTAGCTAGTTTTCTGCCCGCTTGTCCAATGTAGTGTTTGTTACAGTTCTTGCAAGTTATTTTGTAGATGACATTAGTTTTGCTTGTTGTCTGTGTGGGGTCTGTCAAATTAATTACTGCTGTTTAGTGTGTTGGTGGGTTTGTGGGCTACTATGATGCCAAGAGGTCTGAGTAGTCTGGCAGTCATTTCTGAGATGTCTTTGATGTAGGGGAGAGTGGCTAGGGTTTCTCGAGAGTTCCTGAAGACCAACAAATTCACCAAGGCAGAAGAGGATTCACATTCATCAACACCAACCTGGCCAAGGAAACACTGACTACACTATTAGAAGAATCACAGATGCATACATCAAACACCATCAACCTCATCAGCAAGGACAATATCATTGAGCTAGTGGACCTATGTCTTACCACCCACTTCACTTTACAAAACAGACAAACCAACGCTACGCCCATGGGGTCTCCAATATCAGGGTTCTTTAGCAGAGGCAGTAATGGAGAGACTCGAACAAACAGCTCTGCCAACCATCCAACCCAAACTTTGGGTCCACTATGTGGATGACACTTTTGTTGTCACTAAACAAAACAAATTAGAGGAAACTTTCAAGACTGTCAATAATACCCTTACTGGCATAAAATTCACTAAAGAAGAGGAAAACAACAACAAATTGCCATTCCTTGGTGTCATAGTAGAGCAAACAGCCAATAGGGAGCTTCAGACCAGCGTCTACAGGAAAACACCACATGCGGACCAAATACTGAACTACAGAAGCGATCATCCCAACACCCACAAACAAAGCTGCATTAGAACATTATTTCAACGAGCTGCCACACACTGCAGCACAGAGGAACTACAAAGAGCAGGGTAAAATCATATATACAGCGTATTCAAAAAGAATGCGTACCCAATAAGCGCAGTCTGCAGATTTCTCAGCAACAAACCCAAACAAGCAGACAAAATGTGCCCAGAAACACTAGCCACTCTCCCCTGCATCAAAGACATCTCGGAAATGACTGCCAGATTACTCAGACCTCTTAGTATCATGGTAGCCCACAAACCCATCAACATGCTAAAACTCCACCTCATGAACTGGAAAGACCCCATACAGACAACAAGCAAAATTAATGTCATTTACAAAATACCTTGCAAGAACTGTAACAACACTACATTGGACAAACGGGCAGAAAACTAGCCACCAGGATACGTGAACATGAAGTAGTCTCAAAATGACATGACCCACTCTCACTAGTATCCTTATATACAGATGAGGAAGGACACCACTTCAACTGGGACAACACATCCATCCTAACAAGCCAAAGAGAGAGACACAAGAGAATTATTAGAAGCTTGGCATTCCAACCAGAATTCCATCAACAAACACATTGACTTGGATCCCATTTACCACCCTCTGAGAAAAGGAAAAGGAAATGACATCACCAACCCATGGAAACCTAAATAAAAAGTGGGCCATACCACCAGTGCTTCACTGGAGGGTCACTAATTATATTACTAGTATGGTGACAAAACATCTGAAAATGAACCTTCCAACTCAACGAGCAAACGTACATCCAGAACCTCAACTTGAGTGACAAATCTTCTCAAAACTCGCTATTGCCTTCAAAGGCCTGGTCTGGCAGGGGGCAGATACATTCTGCAGGGCAGTGCCACATTACACATGGATTGACTCACTGAGACGTTTCTACCCTACTGTGATGTTTTGGATGTTTGGTTAAATGAACATTTCTTTGTGTGGAGATGAAGGAATAGGGTAGTGGTATATGTAAGCTTGTTGATGGTTCTTAATTAGGTTGTACAGTAATGTAGAAAGGAACAGATGGGTGGAACCCAACCAAGCTATATTATCAAGTATTATTCAAATGCCTTAGCAGTACTAAGCAGAACAGTTGCAAGCTGCTCCATTTGTGGTGAGAGTGTCCATCCTGAATGAGAGATGGTAGTTCAGATTGGGCAGAAGGGAGAGTTTGATTTGTCTGGGATGTGGTGGAAATGAGATTATTTTATTTATTCATTGGGTACAGACCAATTCTGCTGTTTTGAGTTTACATATCTAATAGCACTCCTCACTCTGGGTAAGCTAGAAATCTGAAATAAAAACTCAGCATGGCAGGTAGCATTTGCAAAGCAGAGTTAACATTCCTGGTTGCTGGCCTTAGGTTAGACTGGGGGCCTGGTTTTATTGATGGTAACATCACTGCGAACTGATAATCCAGAGGCCATGTGCAGACATCGAAAGTCCTCCGATGGGAGCTGGTGGAATTTAAGTTCAGTTCATCTGAAATATAAAGCTATTCTCAGTTGTGCTGACCATGACTGCTATCTTTTGATCGTAAATGTTGACTAAAATCCCATCTGATTCAGTACTGTTCTCCAGGGAATGAAATGTGCCATCTTTATCTCATCTGGCTGACCTGTGACTCCAGATCCACAGCAATGTGCTTGACTCTGAACTGCCTACTTAAATGACCTAGTAAACACTCAGTTCAAGGACAGTCAGGGATAGCCAACAAATGGTATCTTTTCCAGTGACACCCAGGTCCCATGAATTAAAGGGCTTTAAGCAAGTTTAGGGCAGAGTAGTGGGTAGGCTAATAGACAGCAAGGTAGTTCTGTGATTTGGTAGAGAAATATTAAGTTACAAAAGGGAAGATGTTCAACACAAAAGAAGATGCTAACAGAACAAGAAAAGAAACAATAGGTGGCTTGATAGAAGATGTAAATGGGAATTATGGCCAATATCTGGCAACCAAAGCAAATGTGACCAGAGGTCAGGATCTGAAATTTTCAAGTTTAACGGTGAGACCTGGAGAGCCACATTGAGTTATTGTTTCTTGAGCTAATGTTCATCTTCACTGAAACTGTACAGAAGATTGAGCACAGAAGTTAGATTGGGAGTTGGGATGGAGAATTAATAGAATTTGGGTTTAAAAAAACCCACTGTTCTGCAGTGTAGCAAAGACTGAAACACTGGTCTATCAGGACAGTTTTGTTTGTATATCTTGCAATGGAAGTGGAACCAGGCTGTGTGCCTAGAAGACTGGAGAATGTGAAGGAAAAAATCTCCACAACGTTTAGAGTGACACTCTTGGTAACAATAGCTTGAGGTGAGGCGGTGATGGTGGTGGTGGTGGTAATAATCCACTATAAGGTACAAAGAGGTGTTAGAGTTGGCACTCGGCCTCTGCTCGGCATAAGGGGTGTGCTTGCCAAACGACAGCAACATCATGCTTACGAGAAGCTTTATTGATTAATAATTCTGCTAGTATCTTGGTCACCTATTATTCTTCAATTGATATCTCGTAGATTAAGTCATTCATCATCTTGCTGCTTTGTGGAATCTTGATGTATGTAAATTGGTTGAAAGTGAGGACTGCAGATGCTGGAGACCAGAGTTGAAAAATGTGGTGCTGGAAAAACACAGCAGGCCAGGCATCATCCAAGGAGCAGGAGAATCGACGTTTTGGGCATTATCCCTTCTTCAAGAATTATGTAAATTGGTGCCTGGCTAACCTATCTAGCAAGTGACACTTCAAAAGCAAATAATTGGTTGAAAAGAATTGTGAACTGTGTGAAAATATGCATGGTACCATATAAATATATAAGTAGAAGTATGTTTGGTTTCCTCTTGTGTGAATTTATCAGTACTCCAGCAATAAGTACTACGCCTCTCCCTGCCTCCCATTTCAATCCTTACCCAGAATTCCAATTTGACACAGAGGACACTCCTCACCTTATTGGCCAGAATGCAATAGCATTCTAAACAGGTTCAGTGTTCAAGTTGGTGGCACCAAGGCAAAAATGGAATGAATGCTGAAGAAAGTCAGTCGTATTTTAGAATATCTGAGAGTATATTCTATTCTGGATTCTCTTAATTGAAATCACAAACAAACATTGAACATTTTGAGAGACAGATACTACAATATACAACTTCTGTTGGGATTTCTTATTTGATATGGGCTGGGTGCTGGCAGTGGGACTAGATTGGGTTGGGATATCTGGTTGGCATGGACAGGTTGGACTTGAAGGGTCTGTTGCCATGCTGTACATCTCTATGACTCTGTGACTAGTAAGGGTGAAATTTATTGCTGGATGTTTGATATTGAATTGGAATGAAAGGCTGATATAATAATAGTTTTTAATAGTTGAATCTGCTTTAAGTTAATTTTCTTCAGATGTAACCATTGTTAAATTATTCATTAGTGAAAGCATTACAGCACAGCAGGAATCAACCAAACCCACAAATATGCTGTTATGGATAATGTTCAAAAATATAAAATGCAGAACACATTATCAAATGACTTTACAATATGCTAAATATTGTTGTTTTAAAATTAATCCTTTTTTTTCTTAAGTTTTAACTCTTACCATCCATGTTTGTTCAATTTCAATGTAGAATAGCCTTGTTTTTGTATATAATTTCTGTATTTTAAATGAACCCTTCATCAATACCCACAGCAGAGTGGTAAACTGCTGACTGGTCTCTGTCATTATCATGCTGCTTGTGACATAGTCTCTGTTATACATGTGATGATGATTCTAACTCATGCTGGAGGTGGCAGAATGAAGATAGACTTTCAGTTGTACCTTTTCTGTTCTTAAACTGTTCAAAATGGCCTGGATTGTGGTGACAGCAGAAGCTTTTCACTGTCTATTTACAGTGTTGAAATAAGTGCAGTGAATTTTTTTTTTTGACATGAGGCAGTGCTCCAGATAATCACAGCTGGAAGCTATCATGCCAAGACATCTTTCTGATGTGGGGAACTTTGACCATAAGGTCTCAAGGAAGCAAATATGATTGTGTCAAGCTCATTGGTAGAGTTCAACTATAACTAAATATCTCACATTCTATGAATTGATTGTCTGTCATGATGTGATACTTGGAGATGCGGGAGGGGGGAGGAGGTAGGGTGGGGGGTATGCAGGCACCCTAATAACTTGGAATTATTTTGAAACCCTGTTGAATGAAGATCTGGTGCAGTATTCCTTTTTATATTGATTTTCTGCCGCATCAATTGCTTGAACTGCTGCTTCAGTTTTAAAGCTCGTAGGTAGGTCTCTTGTCTTTATGACCAGGATTTCTGCTTTGATGGCTTCCAGCAGTGATTTGGGTATTGGAGATCAAGCTTTGAGATCATGCTTTCTTTTCAAAGGAATACAATCATTAAACATTAATTTAAGTAAAATCCTTTATTTTAAAGCCCACTTCTTTGATTGATTTGATTGTTTTAGTTATATTTGAAAGAAAATTCAATTTTCTTTACAGAGCATGTGTATGAATGCATAATGAACATCATCTTTGGAGAATTTTTTCTTTATTCTTTCACAAGATGTGGAAATTATTGGTCGGGTCAACATTTATTGTCCATCCCTTATTATCCTTCAACTCCATGGCTTGCTGAGCCATTTCAGAGATCAGATCAGAGTGGTTCTGGAAAAGCACAGCAGGTCAGGCAGCATCCGAGGAGAGGGAAAATCAACGTTTTGGGCAAAAGCCCATCATCAGGAATAGAGGCAGGGAGCCTCCAGGGTGGGGAGATAAATGGGGGGTGGGGCTGAGGAGAAGGTAGCAAAGAGTACAGTAGGTGAATGGGGGTGGGGACGGAGGTGATAGGTCAGAGAGGAGGGTGGGGAAGGTTGGCACCCTCCTCTCTGACCTATCACCTCCGTCCCCACCCCCATTCACTTATTGTACTCGTTGGTGCCTTCTCCCCAGCCCCACCCCCCCATTTATCTCTCCACCCTGGAGGCTCCCTGCCTCCATTCCTGATGATGGGCTTTTGCCCAAAACGTTGATTTTCCCTCTCCTCGGATGCTGCCTGACCTGCTGTGCTTTTCCAGCACCACTCTAATCTAAACTCTGGTTTCCAGCATCTGCAGTCCTCACTTTTGCCCATTTCAGAGATTAGTTAAATTGCTATAAATCTGGAATTACACATTGGCCAAACCAGGCAAGCTTGGAAGATTTTGTTCCCCTGAAGTTATCCAAATGAGTTTTTATGACAATCAGGGATAGTTATCATGGTCACCATTACTTGATCTTTTTCAATTTTAAATTTAGTAATTAAATTTTATCACTGTGCGTCATCTCATTGTCTTTATGTTTGGTGTTCAATGGAACAACAGTTGTTTCCACAACAATGACAATAACAACTTATATTTATGGTTATGATCCGAGCTGATGTTTCTAATGGACGAGGTAGATTCCAAACCAAAATCTGGCTTGATAGATCATGTATTTTTAAGTTAACACTCTGATCTTTCACTGAAACACAATGCTACAGATCTGGTTTTAACATTGAAACAGAAGTTTATTATACAAAAAAGATAAAATAGAACAAACCAAGCGATTTGCATAGAATGTAATTTGAAAGATTTCAATACACAAAACAATCCCAAATATTCACATCAGCATTTTATAGTACAGAACCAGGGAGCATTCTTTTTTGTATCATATCTATGCTTTGTGAAACTGTTTCTTTTACTTTCTGCTCTTGAGAGTTTAATAAACTGTTCTTACATCTGACCCCCAACCAGGTCATCTGCAAACTGAACATAAATGTTTTCCTATCTGTGGTTTTTCATGAGCAAAAGCATGTCTTCCAGTGTTTGCTCTGTCTTCCCCTGAAACTCTTTCAGGAAACAAATTCCCCTAATCACCCCTGGATGGCTCTCAGTTATCTGCTCTGAGACACTTGTTTTAAAATTATGGTTCCAGAAAGATAGACAAATTAACTATAAAATCACCTAGATCAAAGCCAACATGCCACTAGTTTAAACTTCAATCTTTAAAATAAGTGATATTAATATGTATAAATTATACACCTCGCATCATTGATACATAGTGTCTTTTATGTAGCAAAATATCCCAAAGGCATGAGATAGCTTTGGCAAATAGAATTAGAGAATCCAAAGGAGTTTTACAAATATATTAAGGACAAAAGGGTAACTAGGGAGAGAATAGGGCCCCTCAAAGATTAGCAAGGTGGCCTTTGTGTGGAGCCACAGAAAATGGGGGAGATACTAAATTAATATTTTGCATCAGTATTTACTGTAGAAAAGAATATGGAAGATATAGACTGTAGGGAAATAAATGGTGACATCTTGGAAAATGTCCAGATTACAGAGGAGGAAGTGCTAGATGTCTTGAAACGGTTAAAGGTGGATAAATCCCCAGGACCTGATCAGGTGTACCCGAGAACTCTGTGAAAAGCTAGAGAAGTGATTGCTGGGCCTCTTGCTGAGATATTTGTATCATCGATAGTCACAGGTGAGGTGCCGGAAGACTGGAGTTTAGCAAACGTGGTGCCACTGTTTAAGAAGGTCAGTAAAGACAAGCCAGGGAACTATAGACCGGTGGGCAAGTTGTTGGAGGGAATCCTGAGGGGCAGGATGTACATGTATTTGGAAAGGCAAGGACTGATTCGGGATAGTCAACATGGCTTTGTGCATGGGAAATCATGTCTCACAAACTTGATTGAGCTTTTTGATGAAGTAACAAATAAGATTGATGAGGGCAGAGCAGTAGATGTGATCTATGTGGACTTCAGTAAGGCGTTTGAAAAGGTTCCCCATGGGAGACTGATTAGCAAGGTTAGATCTCATGGAATACAGTGAGAACTAGCCATTTGGATACAGAACTGGCTCAAAGGTAGAAGACAGAGGATGGTGGTGGAGGGTTGTTTTTCAGACTGGAAGCCTGTGACCAGTGGAGTGCCACAAGATCGGTGCTGGGTCCTCTACTTTTTGTTATTTACATAAATGATTTGGATGCGAGCATAAGAGGTACAGTTAGTAAGTTTGCAGATGACACCAAAATTGAAGGTGTAGTGGACAGCGAAGAGGGTTACCTCAGATTACAACAGGATCTGGACCAGATGGGCCAATGGGCTGAGAAGTGGCAGATGGAGTTTAATTCAGATAAATGCGAGGTGCTGCATTTTGGGAAAGCAAATCTTAGCAGGACTTATACACTTAATGGTAAGGTCCTAGGGAGTGTTGCTGAACAAAGACACCTTGGAGTGCAGGTTCATAGCTCCTTGAAAATGGAGTTGCAGGTAGATAGGATAGTGAAGAAGGCGTTTGGTATGCTTTCCTTTAATGGTCAGAGTATTGAGTACAGGAGTTGGGAAGTCGTGTTGCAGCTGTACAGGACATTGGTTAGGCCACTGTTGGAATATTGCTTGCAATTCTGGTCTCCTTCCTATCGGAAAGATGTTGTGAAACTTGAAAGGGTTCAGAAAAGATTTACAAGGATGTTGCCAGGGTTGGAGGATTTGAGCTACAGGGAGAGGCTGAACAGGCTGGGGCTGTTTTCTGGAGCGTCTGAGGCTGAGGGGTGACCTTATAGAGGTTTATAAAATTATGAGGGGCATGGATAGGATAAATAGGCAAAGTCTTTTCCCTGAGGTCGAGAAGTCCAGAACTAGAGTGCATAGGTTTAGGGTGAGAGGGGAAAGATATAAAAGAGACCTAAGGGGCAACTTTTTCACACAGTGGATGGTACGTGTATGGAATGAGCTGCCAGAGGATGTGGTGGAAGCTGGTACAATTGCAACATTTAAGAGGCATTTGGTTGGGTATATGAATAGGAAGGTTTTGGAAGGATATGGGCTGGGTGCTGGCAGGTGGGACTAGATTGGGTTGGGATATCTGGTCAACATGGACGGGATGGACCGAAGCGTCTGTTTCCATGCTGTACATCTCTGACTCCAAATGACATACGAAGGTATTAATCCAAATGACCAAAACCTTGGTGAAAGAAGCAAATTTTAAGAGTTATATTAAAATAAGTAAGCAAAGTATAGAGCTTTAGGAAAGGGCTTGCAGAGCTGTGGAGTATTTGCAGTGGTCATGAATAATAAAAAGTTTAAACTTGGGGATAAATAAGGCCTGCGTTACAGGAGCATAGACATCTCACAGAGTTGTGAGGCTGGATGAAGCTACAGACAGGAGGAAGGATAAGGCTGTGGAGGAATTTGAAAACACTGATGAGGATTATAAACTCTAGAAATTTTTCAAATGGAACCAGCCTCGCTCAGTTAGCAGAGACGTGATGTTTGAATATTTTTGTGTGAATTAGAACAGTTGAAGTTTGGGTGACCTAAAGGTTTTTGGAGGATTAAATGTAGGATGTCGACCAGGCGGATGTTATTGAAAAGATGTGGTTAAGGGTTTCATCATTTGTAAAACAGACAGAGTCAGGGTTGGGCAATGTTACAGAGATGGAATTAGGTGTTCGTAATGGGCTGGAGGGACTGTAAATATAATTGAATGTTTACCTTCAGGTCTAGTATGAAATCAAAATTGCAAATAGCCGAATTCAGACTCATAATGGGAATTCTTTCGTTCAGATTTCTAGCCTCTCTCAGCACTGAAACAGTTCTTGCCAAAGTCACAAAGTACGACATTGTGTGTGACTAGGAGAAAGGTAACCCTGTCCATCCTTGTCTTTGTCAACCTGACTGTAGCCTTGATTGTACCTTTTTCCTCCATCACCTACCCTTCATCCAGCTACACCGGACTGTACTCACTTGGTTGGGAATCACATTCAATGGATCCTTTTCCCATGACCTCTGGAGCCTTTATGGGTCTAACCTCGACTGGCTTCTATTTTCCATCTCTATATTTCCCCAACAACATCATCCAAAAACGTATTGAGTTACACATATACGCTGATGACAGCCCGCTCTTTCCTACCACTATCCCACTCAATCCCTCCACTGTCTAAATTCTTAGATCATTTGACTGGCATCTAGTATAGGAAAAACAGAAATGTTCCCCAATTAGATATTGGGGACACCAAAGCCTCTGTCTTAGTGCCTGCCACAAACTCTGTTCTCTAACTGCCAACTCTATCTCTGTCTCTGGGAATGGGCTGAGGCCTACTCACTGTTCATAAGCTCAGCATCACATTTGAACCCTTAATAAACTGCTAGTTGCAAATCTACTTCATCAATAAGAACCACTTCTGTAACATTACCCACCTCTGTCCCTGCCTATGCTGATTTGTTGTTGAAAACTTTATCTCTGCCTTTGCCTTTACAATTTGACTATTTCAATGAGGGGAGGTAATGGCACAATGTCACTGAGCTAGTAATCCATATAAAAACCCATCTGGTTCACTAGTGACCTTGAGGGAAGGAATTCTGCCATTCTTATCTGAACTTGCCTATACATGACTTGAGACCCACAGCAATGCGGTTGAGTCTTATATGCCTTCTGGGCAATCAGGGATGGGCAACAAGTGCTGGCCCAGTCAGCAATGAATAGAAAAAATATTTCTAGCCCACCTTTCACCCTCTTTGAAGGTAACAGCACCCAAAACTCAGTTTGACTGGATCCTATATTGCACCAAGTCCTGTTCTTCATCACCTCCTAAGCTCATTGACCTATTTTGACTCCCACCTGAAAAATGCCTAGATTTAAAACTACCTGTCCATGTTTTCAAATCCCTCACCTCTTCCCATCCCTGGAACTACTGTCAATCCGACATCCCCGTGAGGTAGTTGCTCTGATCTGTTTGTGGACACTTGCCCATCCTAGCTTTTAATTGCTCCACCACTGGCCAATAGGCTCATGCCCTCTGAACTCAAGAATGGCATCCCTTAATCCTCTGTGCCTCTCTAATGCATCGCTTCTTAAAACCAATGCCTTTGAAGCTTTTAGTTATCTGCTTAATATCGCCATTATGTAGCTTAGTTTTAGATTTATTTTGATAAGATTCCTGTGAAGTGCATGCCGTGTTTCATTATGCAAGCTACAAGATGAATATATTTTGTTGATTTAGTGACATGTGTCCCAGCGCGGTCCTCGGTGGGTGGGTGGGTGGGGGGGGGGGGGGGGGGGAGCCCTGGCTGTGTCCCAGCGCAATCCTGTGGGAGGCCCCTGGCTGTGTCCTAGCGCAGTCCTCGGGGGACCCCTGGCTGTGTCCCAGCGCGGTCCTGTGGGAGACCCCTGGCTGTGTCCCAGTGTAGTGCTGTGGGAGGCCCCTGGCTGTGTCCCAGCGCGGTCCTCGGGGGCCCCTGGCTGTGTCCTAGCGTGGTCCTCGGGGGGCCCCTGGCTGTGTCCCAGCGCGGTCCTCGGGGGACCCCTGGCTGTGTCCCAGCGCGGTCCTCGGGGAGGCCCCTGGCTGTGTCCCAGCGCGGTCCTCGGGGGCCCCTGGCTGTGTCCCAGCGTGGTCCTCGGGGGCCCCTGGCTGTGTCCCAGCGTGGTCCTCGGGGGCCCCTGGCTGTGTCCCAGCACAGCCCCCTGGTTTCAGAAGGACTGTAACTCTGAACATTTACCTTAATACCTTTTATTTTTCTAACTTATACCTTAGATATTGTAACTAGGTACCTTTGTGCCTAAGATGGTGCTGGAAATGGTGATTTTGTACACACTTTGCCCTACTCATGTCTCCCTGTACTTGAGTACTGTGACAAACCTAATTCTAATCTAATTCTACTGAGACACAGTGGCAGCAGTGTGTAATATCGACAGAAGCTGCACTGCTGTAACTTGCCACAGCTCCTTTGACAAGCATATTCTAAACTTGTGACCTTTACCATCTGGAAGGACAAGGGCGGCAGCTACATGGGAGTACCAGCACCTGTAAGGTTCCCAAGCCATACTCCATTCTGACTGGGAAATATATTGTTGTTCCTTCACATTTGCTGGGCCAAATGACTGGAAGTCCCTTCCTTACGGCACTTTGCATGTTAACTGAGGCCCTGTGAACTGATCAGTTCAAGAAGACTGAAGCTGCCACCACCTTTCAGACGCAAGGCCCAGAAAGGTTGCTCAGTCAATGTTTTATCTGGCATAGCGCTGACATGTGGGCATGGCATGTCAGCACATTACTTATTCGCTTCTCTCCCCATTCACTCTGAGGCCTTTTGGACATGGGTTTGAGTTTTTTTAAAATTTTAACATTCTACTTGATCCAAACAGAGCTTTGTTGGGGTTTTAAACTTACTCCTTCCACGCAATACTGAGGAGATACTCTATTATTTGAGATGCTGCTGTTTGGATGGGGTGTTAGACAAAAACAATATCTGAAACCTCTGGTGATCTTCAAGGTTCCAGGACAAAATTCACAGAAGAGCAGGAGAGGTCTCTTGGGTATCCATGTCAGTATGTACCCCTCAACCCACATTGCCTCCATTGCTGCTGCATTTCCATTACTACAGTGACTACACTTCAAAAAGCATTTCATTGGCTTTAACAAATTTGGGACATCATAACATCAGGCATGTTTATTTTAAGGAATATGACAAGAATTGAGAGTTTTTGAAAGAACACCAAGGCATGGCAGCAGTCAAGAGGATGAAACCGTACTTAGTTGAGCGTTATCTGCATGCAAGGGTAACCTCTCTCCATGGGTTGAAGTATACGAGGTGTTGGATTTCCTGGCTGGGCAGTCCACCGAGTTCAATTCCTGATGAAGGTTTTTGCCCGAAACGTCAATTTTTCTGCTCATCGGATGCTGTCTGACCTGTGCTTTTCCAGCACCACACTAATCTAAACTCTGATGACCCTGCCTCACAGCCTCTTATTCCAGTCAAAACTCAAGATGGCTGTTCTGTTAACTTTGTTTATACAACAATAGTTTGTCAAAGTAACTTATACCCTGGGTGTCCTTCCAGTTTGTTGTTTTCTTTCTCAGAAGCTTTCAATTCTCACACCTTTGGAAGGACCCATTTATTCCCAAGGTTTAACTGAATTCTAACAGTCTCCTTTATGGATTGATGATAAGGCACTACCCTGTCTGCAATTTTGATAGAACCCCCTCACCTTCCACACCACCAATCTCCGAATACAATGCATCATCCTCTGCCATTTCTGCTGCCTACAGTCAGACCCCACCACCAGAGATGCATTTCCCTCCCCACCTCTATCAGCATTCTGCACAGACCATTCCCTCTGCGACTTCCTCGTTGGGTCGATGTCCCCCACCAACCCACCCTCCACTCCCAGCACCTTCTCTTGTGGCCACAAGAGGTGTAAAACCTGTGCCTATACCTCCCACCTCACCTCCATTCAAGGCCCCAAAGGATCCTTCTACATTTGGCAGATATTTTCCTGCGCATCTAAAACCTCATCTACTATGTCCTTTGCTCTCTTTGGTCTTCTGTACATTGGGGAGACAGGGTGCCAACTCACAGAACACTTCAGAGAACATCTCTGGGGCACACAGACCAAACAACCCCACTGCCCTGTGGCCAATCAATTCCAACTCCCCCTTCTACTCTGCCAAGGACATGCAAGTCCTGGACTGCCTCTACCGCCAAATCCCAGCCTGGAGTAAGAGTGCCTCATCTTCTGCCTTGGGACCCTCCAACCACATAGAAGCATCCTTGATTTCACCAGTTCCCTCATCTTCCCTCCCCTACCTTATCCCAGATATCCAACCCTCTAACTCATCACTGCCTTCTTGAACAGTCCTACTTGTCCATCTTCCTTCCCACCTATCCACTCCACCCTTCTGAACCCCCACCCCCACCACTACCAGCACCACACACGCTCCTCATGAAGGGCTTATGACTGAACCATCTACTCTGCTGCTCCTGGGATGCTGCCTGACCTGCTGGGCTTTTCCAGTGCCACAGGTTTTGACTCTGATCTCCAGCATCTGCATCCTCGCTTTCTCCTGCAGTTTTGATGACCATGATTCAGTGAACCTATTCATGTGACATCTTGTAGATACTGTGTCCATTTTAAAAGGTCAGATTAACATTTTTAAAAAATGTTATGGCTATGTAATTGACAATAGTCACTGTTATAATGTGGAGATGTGTTGGCTAATTGGGGAGTACAGCAAACTCACACAAACAGCAATATGATGATAACCATAATTTGGATGTTTGTGATCAGGGATAAATATTGTCTGGAACACCATGTGTAGTGATTGGAATGAGGTTGGTCAGGTGGATCTCAGTTCCCTGATTGGGGTGTTAACCTGGGCCAGTCAGGGAGCCCTGGCTGCCAGATATAAACAGGAGCCTGAGTCTTATCGCTCCAGGAACTGGCTCTGGACTAGCTGGCCAGAGTCCATGTACTGTGCACATGCAGATAAAGGGTAACTTGATGACGGGATACTGACATCTCTGCGGTTATTTAACCAGAGATAACTCATCGGCTTCTCTTCAGCATCATGCCGTAGGATCTTGTAAATGTACCCAAGCATGTAGATGGGACCTCACTTTAACTTTTCATCCAAAAGACAACAACTTCAACGCACTGGCATCTCAACATTAATGTTTGCACTGAAACCCTTGAGTGAGACTTGAGCCAAGAACCCAGTGATTCTGAGGTGAGAGTTCTACCAAGTGAACCAGAGCATCTCATTTCTTTCAGGTGCATGGAGGTTTGAGTGTCATGTGCAACATTGATTTCCGAGTCTGGAGTCAACATGTTGACACGCTGCTTGGCAATGCATGGAAGCTTGGTGTGGCTGTACAGCTCAGGGGAAACCGTGCTGCAGACACATAGAAGCATGAAACGTTTTTTTTAAAACAAAAGAGGTTCAGCTAGGATAGAGACAGCGTGTAGGGAGTTCATTTCCATTGCTTGTCTCTTTCTCTTCTCCTTCCAGGTTTATGGATAACAGGCTGATGATGAGATAGGACCATAATATTTCCTGGACATTGTAATGGTTTTAATTTCACAATGCAAGCTTGTTGCATTTTATTTTAAAATAATCCCAGAGTTAAGTGATGGCTTGCTAAATCCCTTTGGCTTTCGTTGTCACTGGGGCAGCATTGTATGTTGAGATTGAATGCGGTAGTTTTTCCAGATAATGGGTGAATTCCTTTTTTTGTGTTAGGAAATACTCTGGATTCAAAATAGACTTTCTAAATTGTAATGTATCCCTGAATAGTTGAAAGCTGCAATTTTCATCAGTATAAAAAATATCTGAACCATGCTGAATTATGGTATGCTGTTTTGCTGCAAAGAATACACCACAATTTTGGCTTCAGTACGAAGTATTTTTGGTGAATGTAGCCTGAACATAGAACCAGAGCCCAGCCTGATGCTACAGTAAAGTTGGAGAGCAGTTCTCGGCTGCTGTCCTGAAAAGTCATCCCGACCTGCTTCAAACTACACCGTTTCTGTGTTGTTGTGGGGTCTAGTTTGCCCTTTAGATAAAACAAGTAAAGAACTTGGAGGAGGAAACAACTTATAAACAGTCATCAGTGATTTTTGCACTGAGCTTTTATTCAGTTGTTGAATTAACTATTCCATGGTTAATGAAAATGATTAAAAAGGTCATTTTAAATCTTATAAGCATCTGTCTTGTGCTAATTTACATTCTCAAATGCCCGGAATAAACCAAAGCAGCAGTAAATATTTCTAAATGCCTGTAACACAAAAATATGTAAATATATTAAAATTGCTATCTATTTTATTTCCAACAGTCTTGTAACTATCTTGAGAGGAACTACATTTACAATGCACAAGGAAGGAGTGTAATGGAATACCCCCCACTTGCCTGGATGGGTGTAGCTCCAACAACACTGAAGAAACTTGACATCACTCAGGACAAAGCAGTCACTTAATTGGCACCACCTTTACAAACACCTACTCTCTCCACTACTGATACCCATTGTAGCAGCAGCATGCACCGTCAACAAGATGCAATGCACAAATTCACCAAAACCGCTCTGTAGGTTGCACCTTACAAACCCACAACCACAACCATGTAGAAGGGCAAGGGCTACAGTGACATGGGAACACCAGCCTCTCTAAAGTTCCCCTCCTAACCACACCATCCTGATTTGGAAATATCCTCACCTTTACCCTAACCATCACCATTCCTTCAGTGCTGTTAGGTCAAAATCCTAGAAATCCCCTCTCTAATAATGTGGGTCTACCTACAGCAATGTTTCAAGTAGGTAGCTCACTACCTCCATCCCAGCCAGCAATGCTGAAATCCCATGAGTGAATCTTTAAAAAAGGGTACTGTGAAATTAATCAAAAGTTATGATTTGCAGTACCATTGTTATGTTCAAGAAAGCACTTAAACATTTCCAACAGCTTTTGTTAGCAAGAGGAAGCTGAAAACTTGAAATGCAATGCAATTTTACAAAATATCACTTCTCCCCTGGGTTCTCAGTTTAGATTGACTGCAGGTCAATTTGATCTGATCTGACTTTGACTGATCTACTTTCCAATGGGACCATCTTGATAGTCTGACTCTGGTAACTGTGCGTATGTGACGCTTCTTTACCCTCTTTTTGGTTTCTGAAAAATGTGATCAGTGCTTGATCAATCCACCGAACCTCAGTCCAAAATATCTCACGTTGGTATTTGTCTATCCCAGGTTTGCCATGGCTTGCATTTATTTGGCTGTTTAACCATAGATTATCTGATGAATTCCATGAAATTGGCCTTTTGTTTTGCTCAAAAGTTCCGCCATCTCACAGGAGGCTGAGACTGACCAGGACACTAGTGGAAACAATTATTTGAAAAGACACAATGGTAAAAAACAGAGGGTTTTTTTGTTTCCAATAAGCCACAACACATTACAAGAATCTTTGCATTAATTTCAAGCGGATATTTACAGTCTTTAACAACATTAAATGTACACATTTAGCAAAAGCAAATTGCAAAAGAGCTCTGTTGTTGCAGAAGGCAAATCGATCAGTCAGGATTAATTGTTGATCCAGGTATGGCAGAGACATCTTTCAAGGTCACTAGATGTGTATAACAGGGAGGGAGAGTGCCAAGAGAAGAAGAAAATATATAGGTGTAGAAATATGAGAACAACTGAGTCCAAGAGTCCATTAACTGCTGCTGACTGAACTATGAGGGAAAAGATCATATTAAATAAGTCCGTAGCAATTGTGATTAGAATTTGATTTATGTACTCTAACTGTAATCAACTGACTGAATATAGATCTCAAGAAGTGATTTATATCGGACACATGAGGGATACATTCATCATCTGGGCATAGATACGAGCTGCTGTAATGTTAATCTAACGCTGCTGCACTGATGGTACAGGAAACCCATCACTGCTGTTTATTTATCACCAAATTAGAATTGTAGAAAATTGGGTTACTGTTAAATATAGAAAGCAATTATAGAAAAGATAAGTTTACTGAACTGATGTATTACAACCAACTGGCAGTCAAAAGTTAAAAGAGCAGACATTTGGTCAAAGAGTTTAATATTTAATATTAACACTTTGTGAAAGATGTGAAGATTATGGTATGGTTAATTTAGCTGCTGTATTATCTTACTATAACCTTAATTATCCAGATTAATGTGTTATTGCTTAAATTCTGTTCATCTCTTACACCATTGAAAGGTCATTGGGATGCTTCAGGAAGTCTTGCTTTATTACTATCTCACTATTTACTTGTTATTTATTAACAAGTACAATCTAGTTTCATTCTTGTCTAATGTTTGGCTGTTTTAAAACTAGTTCTTAATTATCATAGATTTTGGACGGATCAATGCAAGCATCAGTGATTTGACTCTGCGTTTATATGAGGAAATGCAGCTGTTTCATCCCACTGACAGAATTATAGACTTTGATATTAATCCACAATCCCTCCCCCACCCAAAAATAAAAGGCAAAAGGTCAAATACGGAAGAATGATAAACATGATTTTATACCATCTTTACAGTAGTTACGTGTTCAGTCTTAGTGAGGCAGGACACTTCACTAACCTTTTTACGCAGCACAATCAGGTGACTGAAATAAATGTAAATTTAACCAGGTGTGCTTCCCAGAGTTCAGGAAATCAGCAACAAAATAGAGATGAAAACAGTTGGTTCTGGAGTGTTCTTATACCATTTCTTGTGGACCAGGAGCAAAAAAAAGCCTTTTGTTTTATAAGGAGCCTTTCAGAACCACCAAATGTCCTCAGGATCTTTGAAGCATAGGCACTGCTGTAATATAGTCTAGATTAGACCCATGGCAACTCTACTCTAGTTTCTGGTTTCCAGCATCTGCAGTCATTGTTTTTACCACTGCTGTAATATAGGAAATGTGACAGCCAATTTGCTCGCAGTGAACTCCTACAAATAACATTGTATTTAGAATTTGGTTTTATTGTCGATGTTCTCTATATCTGCACTACTTGAATTCTATGATAATGTCCAGATAATCCGTTAACTTTTGCAATGTTGATTGTGAAGTACATATTAGTCAGAACCCTGGGGACAACTCACTCCTTTCTCAGTTCTGCATTGGAATGTCAGCCATGATTTTTTGTGCTCAACCTCTGGAGTGGGATTTGAATCCAGAATTCTTTGATTTGGAGACTGGAGTGCTGCCAATTGAGCCACAGTTGATGGAGGGACATGGGCACTCCCCTGGCCCCGCAAGGAAGCTTTTGCTGATCACAGCCGGCCTTTAGATCAGGCTGCAGTCACCAATCGCACTCCCATCTCAATCTGCAGGTTACTTCCCAACTACCTCTGCTTACCTGCAAAGGCATCCTTCTGCTGGTTTATTTATCTGGCATTCCATCACTTCACTGGCTACAGAATGAGAAGCAAAAGGACAGCATTATAAATGAAGAATTGCCGTTAAATTTAACTGAGCCTTCGCTTCCCCCATTTAGTCAGATCGTCCCCATCCCTGCCTCCCCTCCCTGCTTCTCCATTAATATCTCCGTATATAGTACCCAGGGTAAGGAAACTGGATTAAGTCATTCACAGATACATTTCCCCTGAAATCAGGATTAAATAACGAGCAGTGAGAAAACAAATTATCTTTAATTCTTCTTCTCTACTGAGAAACATTTAGTGTCTCCTCATAACAGCATTGATTAAGACTGATGTTTCTCTTGTTTAAGGAATTGTAGCCAGAAATTTGTATTCTTTAGGAACTTAATGGTTTTCTGCATTCCCAACTTCACAATTAACTGCGCTGTTGATTCGGTGATTGCCAATGGCTGCTTCATGTTGGCAGCATTTGCCTGTTTCTCTGTGGGTAGTAGTTTTTTGACCAGCTGCACCTTGGACATCAAGCCCTCTGATTTGGACTTCATTCATCTCAATCTGCTCTTTGCTGTCAACCATCATTGTGGCACAGGAGCTGCTTCTACAGCTCTGCCTTGCACCTATGACCAGACACCTGGACATTACCACTGTGAGAAGTGTCACCAGCAATAGAAGCTGCACTTACTTTCTTCTCCTCAGCCAGCTGTCATGCTTCAGGACAGACAGAGGGGACACTGATATCCAGATCCAAGGAAGCAAGTCTATCAAGATAGGGACTGACTCTCCAGTGCCTCAGACGTTCACAGCAGGTCATTGCTAACATCTAAAGCTTTGTGGAACAAGACCACTTCAGAGGGCACCCAGTACCAGTAGCTGCCATTGAGGCTCTTGCTGGAGGCACCTCCACGCTAGTTCTCAGCATTTCAATGCTCCCTTCTGACAGGGGAAGCGAAGATTACGTAGAGATAAGGGAAGGGCAACCCATGTGGAGAGTGATTGTGAGATGGCAATGAGTGTGAGTGCTGTCTGTTCAGAGGGGATGGGAGACACCACCAGACAGAAGTAAGTTGGGTTCCAAAGTAACTGATCTGAGAAATATGGAGAACAATTTTGGATTCCTACCCTCTGATGGCTTTACAACCTCCTGGAGAGCTGTTTCCCAGGGAACAGTCTCACTACTCACTTTCCTTTTGTTCATTCATGGGACGTGGGCATTGCTGGCCAGCATTTAGAATCCCTGCAGTGCAGAAGGAGGGCACTCAGTCTATTGAGTCCTCACTGACCCTCCGAACAGCATCCCACCCAGTCCCCTTTCCATCCTCCCAACCCTGCACATACCATGGCCATTCCATCAAGCCTGCAAATCTCTGAATACTGCGAAGCAATTTAGCATGATGAAGGGCTCCGGTCCCAAACATTGATTTTCCTGCTGCTCGGATGCTGCCTGACCTGCTGTGCTTTTCCAGGAATGTACTCTCAACTCTGATCTCCAGCATCTGCGGACCCCACTGCCTTCTAGCAATTTAGCATGGCCAATCCACCTAACTTGCACATCTTTGGATTTTATTGGCCAGTCCGCTGAACCTGCAGACCTTTGGATTTTATTGCCCATCCCTAATTTCCTGGGTTCTGGAATCACGTGTAGGTCTGGGGATTCTTTTCCCTGAAGGACATGCATGAACCAGATGGGTTTTTATGACAATTAACAGTGGTTACATAGCCATTTTACCAGCTTTTTATTTCAGATTTCCATTGCATTTAAATTCAAATGGGATTTAACACACATCCTCAGGAAATTAGCCTGTGTTTACTAGCCCAATTTCTTTACATCTTGACCACTGCCTCACCTTCCTCAGCCACTTCTATCTGTATGTTTTTATTTTTACTTCCTGAGAAAACAGCAGATCCTTACTAGATATAAATATTTCCAGCATAACATCTGGAGATGAATCCAAGAACAGAAAGGACAACCATTTCACATCTTGCTTCAATTTACTTGCCTGCAAAAGTCTTCACAACTGAGCTTCTAGACAGATGTTCAGACTCCTTCTCATGATCCTTTTCAGTAGAGATCCTTCATTGAAGAAGTGCAGTTGTCATTAGAACCACACTCTGGGAAACCCAGAAGGGACAGTTAATGCCGTGGCTGAATTAAAGAGTCAAGACATATAACCTACTGATCAAACAAACGAGTTTCCAAGCCAATGTGAGCAGTTCAGCATAATATTCTACCTATTGAATCTCTTGCTCTGCTCACACTGCATGTGCCCCTGTAAATGGAGAACTGTCCCCTATAAAGTAGTGAGCAAGAATTTCTAAAACAAAATCAAGACCATGCATTTCCCAAGTTGTTTACAATGAGAAGTCAGCAAAGTTTGCCTTCCCGTCCATCTGTACACTTACTTAATTTAGAAAAATCCCTGTCTCTTTCCCCCCTCCCCCCCCACCCCTTCCTCTCTCTCTCTTTGGAAATAAAAATTAATTGGATTTTTATTTTGTATGCCAGTTTCTTGGTCATTCTGTTGTACTCCAGCAGTTTGACATTTGCCCCATTTTTCAAACAAACGAATGGTTGTTCAATTGAGGAAGTGATAAAGAGTAATTTAATGTATTCAAGCTGTAGACAGTAAAATTGTTATTTTTAATCTAAACTCTGAGGAACAATGGGCTGAAAAGTGAATTGTCAATGCAAGTGGCTTTTCAACCACTTCTAGTTCCTTAAGCAAATTAAACCTGCTTTTTAAATGGAATTGGATCCCTTTGACACGCATTCACAATCATGGTTTGGTGTGTAGTTGGGATTTGTGCCATTAGTGTTTTGAAATGGGCAAAAAATTATTATTCATTAATCCAAATTGTAAATAAAACTAGATTTTTTTTGCTGATAATGTACCCTGAGCTGTCTTCGTTCTGCAATGTGATAACACAATGTTTGATTCTGCAGAGGTTAGCTGCCATTCTGATTGACAAAATGAGTCTCATTGTGAAATTCTGAGAGAAAATATCAGTGGGATAAAATTCCCAACATAGTATTCATGATATTCAAAACATAATAGATGCAGACTATCAAGGTGGTGTGTGGATAGATAGAGTATTTTACTATTGTTTTGTATCCTCATTCAGTTCTAAGACTGGTGTTAACATGTTGTGAAGTGCTGATTAGGCAAAAGTAAAGGTTATTGTTTTTGTTGCTAAGTGATGGTATCTTTTACATTATGGCACTTGGTTTTGTGAACTATGTGCTGATTATTTGCCTTCAGGGTCATGTTTTCATGTACCATTATTATTGTATTCATAACTCAAAGGGAGACCAAAGAAAAAGGTAATGCAGATTTTGTTAAATCTCAGGCGACTGTCTGTTTGGAGTTTGCGCATTCTCCTGTGTCTGTCTGGGTTTCCTTCGGTGCTCCAGTTTCCTCCTACAGTCCAAACATGCAGGTTAGGTGGATTAGCCATGCTGAACCTATCATAGTATTCAGGGATGTGCAGGCTAAGTGGTTTAGCCATGGGAAATGCAGGGTTACAGAGATATAGTTGGAGGGATTGGGTCTGGGTGGGATGCTCTTTGGAGGAGTGGTTTGGACTGGATGGGTCAAATGGCCTGCTTCTACACTGTAGGGATTCTATGATTCAAAGTTATTTCAAATGATTGACTTCTTTTTCGTAAACATCTCATCTCTCGTAAACAGAATTAACTGGTTACAATTCAACAAAATGTCATTTCATGTTTTTGCACTCCAACTAAAGTAAGGTTAGAAATTACATACAAGAGTCCTTTTAAGAGGAGTGAGAGGACATTGATCATAGCATGGAATTATGTGCTTACTTTTAGTAATCTGGTGATATACAATACAGTCTCTTTTCTATCGTTACTGAACATTAAAGTTTTAAAGAGGAGTATCATAGCCAGGAATCTTTACTTCGGTTATTATAGTCGATTGTATTTCATTTTCATCTGATGTAGTTATGGATCTGACTGGCCTTAAGGGAACAGTTTTTCTTAGTCATCCTCTGTGATTTACTGGGGGAGAAGTGATTTTTTTTTTCAATGTGCACATGAAGGGAAGAAATCTGTTTAAGATTGTTCTGTTCATGAATAGTAACCTGCACCTAATTTCTGAAAATGTTTAGTCATACAAGAGAAATCAAATATCTGTTACGACCTTTCTGTTTGCTGGGGTTGGGTGTAAACCAGTGTAATTCAGAAGCTTGAAGAACTTCGGCATGATCAGGATTAGTTTGAATTACTTAACATTATTTTGAAAAGCAATTTATTTTCCCACACCAAGCAATGTTTATAGTTCTGTTATTTCTATTACATGATGCTAATACTATCAGGTATTAGTAAGTCTGAGGCTTATTTTATATTATCACAATGTAATATAAATTTAATTCTAAATACCTGAAATTGATTTATGATCTGGGATTGGAATAAGGCATAAGTAGCAGTGAGTCACTGAGGATCTCTCCCATAAAGAAATACACTGAAGTTAGGCAGAGTCTGACCACACAAACCAGTCAGATGGTGCAGAATAAATGGTCATCTTTATTCAAAGAATTGTTACTGAGCATGTGCAAAAGAAGTAACATCAGAACAAGATGGAGCTAGGACCTGAGCCTAACCATTTGCCATTACCACAAGCATCAATTGCAAAGGCATTACTTCAACCTGATCAATATGCTAAAAATAAAGTTTGAACAATTAAAGTGCAATTTTTTTCCAAAAATCCTCAAGTAAATTTTGAATAGGATATCGAAGTTCTGAAAGCCTGAGCCTGCCACCCACTACACAGTCTTCAGTCCCTGCAATTTCTTTTACTGCCCAGGATTGTCTCAACAGAGAAATAGACTAGATGCTATCCTTGCAAAATGTGGCAATGAATGAGCTTTTTAAATGGTTCTACATTTTTTTAAAAGTTAAAAATCACACAACACCAGATTATAGTCCAACAGGTTTAATTGGAAGCACTAGCTTTCGGAGCGTAGCTCCTTCATCAGGTGGTTGCTCCGAAAGCTAGTGCTTCCAATTAAACCTGTTGGACTATTACCTGGTGTGTGATTTTTAACTTTGTACACCCCAGTCCAACACCGGCATCTCCAAATCTTAACTACATTTTTTTTGGAATTGGTGAGGAATTTTTAACCGCTGTTGTGGAACTCCTGCATTGTTCAACATTGCAGCCTACTTTCAGGATGCAGAATATAGAGTGACCAAGTCATACAGCACAGAAACAGACCCTTCGGTCCAACTCATCAATGTCAATCAGATTTCTAAAACTGAACTAATCCCGTTTGCCTGTGTTTGGTCCATATCCCTCTTAACCTTTCCAATTCATGTACCTATCCAAATGTCTTTTAAATGTTGTAATTGTACCTGCCTTTACTACTTCCTCTGGCAGCTCATTCCACGCACATATGACCCTCCATGTGGGGAAAAGTTGCAGCTCCGCTCCCTGTTAAATTTCTCCCCTCTCACCTTCAATTATGCCCTCTAGTTTTGGACTCCTGTGCACTTGGGGTGGGGGAGCAACCTTGACTGTTCACCTTATAAATGGCCCTCATGATTGTACAAACCTCCATAAGGCCACCCCTCAGCCTCCAATACATCAGGGAAAAGAAGTCCCAGCTCATGCTCATAAATGTGAATTTACACATTTTATTACAGGAAGGCAGAATTAGTTTAAGATGTGAAGTGAATTGAACATGTCGTCTTCACAGTGAGGAATGGTAGGTTAGATTTAAGATAGATTTACGTTTGCTACTGTAACAAGGAGTGGAGTGTTTTTGTTGCGACAATGAGCAGCAAGGCGGCTTTTGTGTGGAGCCACAGAAAATGGGGGAGATACTAAATGAATATTTTGCATCAGTATTTACTGTGGAAAAGGATATGGAAGATATAAACTGTAGGGAAATAGATGGTGACATCTTGCGAAATGTCCAGATTACAGAGGAGGAAGTGCTGGATGTCTTGAAATGATTAAAGGTGGATAAATCCCCAGAACCTGATCAGGTGTACCCGAGAACTCTGTGGGAAGCTAGAGAAGTGATTGCTGGGCCCTTTGCTGAGATATTTGTATCATCGATAGTCACATGTGAGGTGCCGGAAGACTGGAGGTTGGCAAACGTGGTGCCACTGTTTAAGAAGGGCAGTAAAGACAAGCCAGGGAACTATAGACCGGTGAGCCTGACCTCAGTGGTGGGCAAGTTGTTGGAGGGAATCCTGAGGGACAGAATGTATATGTATTTGGAAAGGCAAGGACTGATTAGGGATAGTCAACATGGCTTTGTGCGTGGGAAGTCATGTCTCACAAACTTGATTGAGTTTTTTGAAGAAGTAACAAAGAGGATTGATGAGGGCAGAGCAGTAGATGTGATCTATATGGACTTCAGTAAGGCGTTTGACAAGGTTCCCCATGGGAGACTGGTTCGTCATGTTAGATTACACGGAATACAGGGAGAACTAGCCACTTGGATACAAAACTGGCTCAAAGGTAGAAGACAGAGGGTGGTGGTGGAGGGTTGTTTTTCAGACTGGAGGCCTGTGACCAGTGGAGTGCCACAAGGATCAGTGCTGGGTCCTCTACTTTTTGTCATTTTCATGAATGATTTGGATGTGAGCATAAGAGGTACAGTTAGTAAGCTTGTAGATGACACCAAAATTGGAGGTGTAGTGGACAGCGAAGAGGGTTACCTCAGATTACAACAGGATCTGGACCAGATGGGCCAATAGGCTGAGAAGTGGCAGATGGAGTTTAATTCAGATAAATGCGAGGTGCTGCATTTTGGGAAAGCAAATCTTAGCAGGACTTATACACTTAATGGTAAGGTTCTAGGGAGTGTTGCTAAACAAAGACACCTTGGAGTGCAAGATCATAGCTCCTTGAAAGTGGAGTTGCAGGTAGATAGGATAGTGAAGAAGGCGTTTGGTATGCTTTCCTTTAATGGTCAGAGTATTGAGTACAGGAGTTGGGATGTCATGTTGCAGCTGTACACAACATTGGTTAGGCCACTGTTGGAATATTGCGTGCAATTCTGGTCTCCTTCCTATCAGAAAGATGTTGTGAAACTTCAAAGGTTTCAGAAAAGATTTACAAGGATGTTGCCAGGGTTGGAGGATTCGAGCTATAGGGAGAGGCTGAACAGGCTGGGGCTGTTTTCCCTGGAGCGTCGGAGGCTGAGGGGTGACCTTATAGAGGTTTACAAAATTATGAGGGGTATGGATAGGATAAATAGACAAAGTCTTTTCCCTGGGATCGGGGAGTCCAGAACTGGAGAGCATAGGTTTAGGGTGAGAGGGGAAAGATATAAAAGAGACCTAAGGGGCAACTTTTTCACGCAGAGGGTGGTACGTGTATAGAATGAGATGCCAGAGGATGCAGTGGAGGCTGGTACAATTGCAACATTTAAGAGGCATTTGGATGGGTCTATGAATAGGAAGGGTTTGGAGGGATATGGGCTGGGTGCTGGCAGGTGGGACTAGATTGGGTTGGGATATCTGGTTGGCCTGGACAGGTTGGACCGAAGGGTCTGTTTCCATGCTGTACATCTCTATGACTCTAATGATTGGAGGAGAGAAAGCATTATTTGCATAACAGTAGGTAAAGATTAAACAGCAGCTATGCCAACAGGATAGGAGATGAATATATTCCATCCATTTGTTCCTGTATGAAACACATAATGTATCAAAGTAAGAACTTTGGCTGCCTTCAGGGAGGGTTAAATGAACATGCCTCAATGACACACTTCTGTTCCCTGGAAGCCCTTAGTATGCAATGTTTTGAGTTTGTCAACGTTCCTGAATTTAACCCTAATTTAAATTATTCGTTTGGAAATAATAAGTTTAGTGAATTGTCAGACATTCTACTGTCTCTAGCTTTTCAAAAGTTTTTCAAATACCTTTTTTTAAAAGGGTAACAAAATTATTCTCTCAACAGAGGACTTCAGCTGTGATATTAGAGTCGATGTCTGGTTTGTGTATGGAATGAAGGAATGGAGGCTGGTACAATTACAGCATTTAAAAGGCATCTGGATGGGTACATGAATAGGAAGGCTTTAGAGGGATATGGGCCAAGTGCTGGCAAATGGCATTTGATTATGTTACGATATCTGGTTGGCATGGATGAGTTGGACCAAAGAGTCTGTTTCCGTGCGGTATGGCTCTGTGTGTTGTATGTTGAGGGCAAACCTGTTGGTGGAACCTGTAAGTGGTAGCAACCCACTAGAGAGTTACCTGCACTACAGCATGAATTTCTTTCCTGTGAATAATGTGATTTCAAATGCTTTTTTACAAAGCAAAACGAAGTGGTTTATAAACAGTGTTCATTCATATTTGCCTGTGTTATTAACTACAATGTTAATTTCATCTTCACATTGAAAGGTGATAAAACATTTAAAGTATTTTTCTTTAAATATGTTTTTCCTTTGCATCTATCTATACATTACAAAATAAATCTGGAGTTTGGATCTGACTGCAGATCATAGCAATATAAGACCCAATGGAGGTGGCTTAACTCTATATGGCACACTCAGTACAGTAAGAAACTGGGTTTTAAAAAGTGCACAGTGTTACTTGATTCTGCTGGAGATTTTAAAATGTTTTGAGATTTTCTGAAATCTTTAACATGGAGGCTACTGACTAATTTCTTAAAGAAAGTACATCTCAAGGAGGGAACCCTGTACTCTGCATGGCAGAGAACAGTAATTTGAGCCAGGTAATATAAATGATAAATACCTGATTGGAATCCATACACCAGCTATCATGGGAGCAGTTGCTACAGTGTGGATATAACATCGGATTTGTGAAACATGATTACTTTGGCCTTGTCTGTCGGATTGAAACAAGTATTGTTCTCTCCTCGTAAAACTGAAGGTAGAGCCCATTTCAATTGGTGGCATTGAACACAATGTTTAAAATAAGATTATAGGGGTATTCAATATTTGAAGGTATAAAGTTGTTTATCACTATTCTGGGTATTATAGTGCCCTATTATAGTATTAGGTACATTGGAGGTATTTCTCTTTAAATCCTTCACTGGAGGCCAGCATTGATTATCCATCACTAATTGTCCAGAGGACAGTTCGGAGTCAGTCACATTGCTCTGGATCTGGAATTACTTGTAGGCCAGACTAGATATGGATTTAGATTTCTTAAAGGACATTAGCCCTTCCCTAAAGAACAAAAATGTAGGTTTTTGTGACAATATATTTTATTTCATATCTGTTTTTTATTCCAGAGTTTAATTGAATTCTGATTTCACAATCGCATTGTGGGATTGATACCCAAATTCTTAGAATAGTAACCCAGTATTCTGAATTAATCCAGTGATATTACCACTACGTTGTCACCTCCCTTTAATCTGGATGTGAAGTAGATGCTTTCCAGATCAAAGTTTGCAGCTGGAAAGAAATGACAAATATGTGTTGGTGTTTGAAAATCTAACTGCTGTTAAATTCAACTTGGCTTTTGGCTTTGAATTTTGTGAACACGAGCATTCATGAATATAATTCAGACTGATTTATGGAATGGAGATGCCAGTGTATGAACTGGGGTGGACAAGGTCAGAAGTCACACACCAGCAGGTTATAGTCCAACAGGTTTATTTGAAATTATAACCTTTCCGAGTGTGGTGTCGTGTGACTTCTGACCTTGAACTATGGAAAACTGACAGGAGAACTTTTATGATTAACTATCTACTATACATTTCCTTTCACTAAAGTTTCAATGTCTTTTTTTATTCAGTGTTATTATGACTGGGGCCTACAATAATTTCTTCAGGATGTTTGACCGCAACACAAAACGAGATGTCACACTGGAAGCTTCCCGGGAGAACAGCAAGCCACGAGCAGTGCTCAAGCCACGAAAAGTCTGCACAGGAGGCAAGAGGCGAAAGGATGAAATTAGTGTTGACAGTTTAGACTTTAACAAGAAGATCCTGCACATGGCTTGGCATCCAACAGAGAACATAATAGCTGTAGCAGCGACAAACAATCTCTACATATTTCAGGATAAAGTGAACTCGGAGATGCACTAGATTTATAAATACCTTGGTGTAATTATAAACCGGCCTTTTTTCTGACCTTTCTGCCAATGATCTTCACAAGGTTGTATTCATCTTTAGTGGAATTGTGGAGTGTGGTTTCTCGTTAGTGCATATCACTTGTCAGTAAGAATTGTTTTTTGTCAGTCACCAGGGGTGAGCTCAGCACTGCAGAATGGAAACACAGAAGGGCACATGTGGCAACCATCAACACAGTTTCACCTCTTCTCCAGTCGGTCACTTTTTAAAAATGTTTCAGGCATCGTAGAACTTTTACTGCTGGCTTGAAACTTTGCACCGAGGATCTCTGAATTTGTACACAAAGACACAAATAGAACAGTTAACTTGAGATCTGACTACCTATTCATTCCTGATTCATTTCCCATCTTTATGGTGGATTCAGTTGGCCTTGCGTCAGTAAATAGCTTCAACAGGCACCTGAAAGGTAAAAAGCTACTGTCTTTGTTTGCTGTGTCAGCCTGCCCAAACTGCAATTTTAATGTACTGCTAATCAAATGTATGCAATGCTTTTTTCAAATTGGATCACCCTGTTATTAGACAACTCAAGTGGGTTCAGCTGTTCTTCTGTTGCCACTGCCTTGGCCTGGGAAAAAGTCCCACTTTCCTTTTACGATTTTTAAGAATTGTTGGAAGCTAAATGAGTCGGAGCTTACATAAAGCAGTGGCAAAAATACTTACAACTGCAATCAAGTTTGATGCAATTGATAGTAACTTGGCAATTTGACGTACATACCGCTAACAATTGTCGCAGTGCAGAGTAGCGAACTCTTCTGAAATTAGGATGAAAGTGCATATTCTGTATGATGTTGTAAGCCTATCATTGAGTCTAAGCAATTTTGCACCTCCCCTGAAACCTTTTGACATGGTTACTGGCTGCAAAGTGGGGAAGATGGTTCATAGCCCAGCACTGCCACTGTAAACAAACAGCAAGGTTATGCAACTTTTTTTTTCAAAGAATATCTTCCAAATTTAAAAAAAAGCCTCTCATTAGAAATTCTTCAACATAGATAAAATAGAATGTCCAACCCAGTTTGATATCAGCGTGCCAAATAGAGCCATAGAACGGAAAATTGCACAAATTAAGGAAAAGGTGGATTCTTTTATAACCATTTATGGTGATGCATTGTTTCTGGCCTGTTGCAAAATTTGAGCTAGCCTTTAACAATTTACTTGGAATGTACAGCATAATGTTTACAGAGTGTAAAAATATATCACATCATTAATTAGAACATTGCTAATAAAATCATTGATTTGTGAGGTTGAAGACAACAGGAAGGTAATGTTGAACAGGTTTGTTTTTCTGGTATTTGAAATAAAAAAAGAATCAGAAGACATCCTGCCTTTGGAGTACCTGTCATGTATGTTGGCAATTGTTGGTTTCTTGTGTTTTTTGCAGGTTAAGGATTTCTTGGATGTACTTCAGGGGTCAAAACAATTTAGTGATGCAACCTTTACAATCCGACACTCTTTACTTCTTACTCTGATTGCTTTTGGGCTTATGAATGTCCTGAGAACATTTATGTTGCTCATTTTTTGCTGTATTTCCCAATAACCCAAATTTTGTGTCTAAGAACAAGGAAGGGAGTACTTCAAACACATGTGTTTGACCAACGTTGTGATCATTCATTGAATTAAGAGAGATCCTGCTCAAATTTGTGAAAGATGATCTGTTCATCTGGAAAATTAGCTTTAATTTATAAAGCCCAGTACAGTTTTAGTATGGTAAACAGTGTTGGGAAATGCAATGAATGTTTGAAGATTCAGAATATTTGAATATCATTAGAGTTGCTTTTCTCAAACTCAGTGAGCAGCTTCATTGAAAACTACACCCTAACGCAGATGTTTGACTTCCTGAGGGAATGTCTTGAAGGAAAATGTGAACTAAAGAAAAATGTAAGCTAAATGTACTGAATGTCAAAATGCAAACCTGCAGAGGATAATAATGTATATCTTCATCCAGAGATATTTTAAAGGCACACTTTGAAATTTGCTAGGAAAGGGGCTGCCTAAGGGACCCGTTCCTTAACTATATCCTGACGAATACTTTTTACTTTTGATGTAAAGTTGGTAAAAATGTTTGTCAAAGAGGGAAAGGTTATCAGGTTTGTTATTGTCAGGTTTTTAAATAAAATCTAATATCAGTCTTTGCATTGTTTCATTGCATGATGGTGGACTTTGCTGACTTGAGATGCATGCTTTTAGCACATATTCTTTAATCATGAGTATCTAGAAGTCTGTTGGCCCAAATTCCAAAATATATGTCCATAATATTTGTTTTTGAAGGGCATTAATACAGAAAATCAGACATTTTATTCTTGATGACAATTTGTAGCATGAAATTGTACTCTTTTGTATCTTGATTGCCACAAACCTGCTCCTAATGCGACTGAAACTGTTTCTTCTTGTACACAATGTTTTCTCACAATTGAGAGGAGCTGTAAACTCTCCCAAATGCCTTGCTTCAGTTGTGTTGATGTACAAGGTAAATGTTTTCTGTTCCCTTATCTTCTGTACTATTTCTCCTTTATGAATGTCTTTCCCATATTATGAAATTTATATTTAAAATTACGTTTGCACTTATGATTCCTTTACAAGGAAATATTGACAGAAACTGGAAATGGTTATTTTTTTTTTAAAATGTATAACCTGTAAAATGAAAATGTCATTATTTGCTTTGGGATGGTTGCAAAGGACTAGAGCATAGCTTTGTTGTTCCATAAAGTGCAAGTTGGGAATCTGGATGTTTTCTGTTGGAGGAATGGCAAGGTGTAGAAGATAAATTAATTTAAGCTTGGGAACAAGATGATTGTTATTATGGCCACTAATTGTGAGGCAAAGGAAATAGAGTAGTGAAGAGAGGATTACAGAGGGATTAGAACACAAGGATTAGAACTTGAAATTTCCTTTCAGAGTATGTACTTTCATGGGATTAGGGAAAAACTGGTACGGTCAGCATTTGGTACCCATCCTAAATGCCCTTGACTTATTTTACTAGACCATTTCAGAGAACAGTTATGAATCAACCATGTAGCTGTTCACCGAGAGTCCTATATGAGACCAGGTAAGGGTGACAGACTGTCCTCACTAGAGCACATTAGCAGAACTAAGTGGAGTTTTATATCCATTGATGATAATTGTACCTGTGTCTCCAGAGCTTTAGACTGGGTTTCTAGATTACAAGCTTAGTGATATCACTAATAAACTACATTCTCGCCAAGATTACAGGCGGATGTTTGAAATTAGTTAATAACCAAAGGTCCTATTTTACAGGATGATATGGAATTTAAAAAATTCGAGGGGGCAAAAAACATATCAATTCTGGTATGACATTTATATGGATTGTGGTTCTCTAAGGTCTGGACCTGATCCACGGCCGATTGTGCTGTAGTTTCGGAGGTTGCGGCCTTTAGCTCTGCCCCTCCAACTTGGCGCTCGATTTCCTTAATGTCTCAGTCGTGCTTTTGCAGCGCGGCCGAGAGTAGTCCCATTGACTTCGGGATTCTTCAATAAAAGCGTCGACCTTCGCATCCAGTTTGGAGATGATTTCCACAAGGCTCGCCACTGTAGGTAGGTCCCCCGGGGCGGCTGCGGATGCCTCTGCTGCAGTTGGAGAGGGTGGGGGAGGGGTTCCTGCTTGCTGAGAGCTGCGGGCTAAACCTTTGTTTAAGCTATATTAAGTTTTGATTCAGACTGTTCAAGTAGAAGAAATAATGAAATGGTTAGTCATGCCATTTTGATATTGATTTTCATGTTACAAATGCTATGCACAAAGAGAGTATTACAAGTAGAATACTTGCCATAGGTATTGAGAACATGGAATTTGATGCTGAAAATGATGCTGGTTATGATGAGGCCAAGAGAACCTTAAATAATTCTTCCTTCTCAGCAAAATGCAATATAAAAATTGATATTTTGTAAGACTGATCAATACAAGAATGATGTGAAGTGACAGTGTTGGATTGGGGAGGAAACAAAGCCTGAAGTCACATGACAGCATATAGTCCAACAGGTTTATTATAAATTACAAGTTTTTGTCACTTCACCTGATGAAGGAGCAGTGCTTCCAACTCTTGTGATTTCAAATAAACCTGTTGTACTATCACCTGGTGTTGCGCAACTTCTGACTAAGAAGAGTGAATATGTAGTTGCTTTCTTAGCACAGTTACATCAACCTGCAGGTCAACTTGAACTATATTTATTGAAATCAGCAGGAGTTAGCTCTGTACCATTCATTGTCCAGCAAAGGGCAGAAAATGCTGTATATATGATAAACCAAATTATTGATTTGTACTTCAGTCATTAACCTGTTCAAAAGCATATGTGAAACATAAGTGGTCCAAGTCTATCATCACAGAAATTCAGCTAATGAAGACACCAAAATAAGCTGAGTTTCTAAAGGAAAAAGGACTGTAAATCTACATAAGCTGATGCATATTTATTTATATGAGAGAGGTGTCCATTAATTTATGCATTGGTAACAAACCAACGACAGTACTTTTTCAATGACTGAAATAACTTGGATTGGCAAAATCAAGACACAAACCATGTGTAATCATATTAGGAAAACTGTTTTTAAGCGCAATATCAGCCACTTAAAACCACCAATGATAATGTACATAAAAATTGCGAAATGGCAGACATATGGAAGGATTACTTTGTGTCTATGTTTACACTAGAAAATGAGGATAGCATGTTGGACAAATAGTAGCCTAACCTGAGAGGATTTTAGATAAACCTATATTGACCAGACGTGGAACATGTTATGTGGGTGTAGATAGCAGTTTGACACATGGTGGTTCACCTGCCTGTGAGGATCTTTATCATTTCAATTCATTTGTTAATGAAACTAGTTAACCGCTTAAGCACCATTTTCCCCCTCCCCCAAAAAAGACTTGTATAGCATTTTGTGGACCAAAGGGTTTGTTTGTGGTGTATACTATCGTTTGAAAGTTTAAGAGAATTTGCTATGGGTAGGTAATCTGTCCTCCACTCCACACACGAAAGGGGAACACCAAGATATTACAAATTTAAGATATCATACATTAATGGTGGTCCACACTGACCTGCTTAATATGATGACCCAAAAATTGCGAAGGATGACCAGTAAAGACAGATTAGACCAACTGTTCAAAGTTGATGCATTGGTATGCTTATTGCTAGAAGTGGGAGATGGAAACAATGTGGTGCTCTCCATAAGGCATCAGGGATCTGAAGACCAGGCCAGGAAACTGAGTATTTCCTTAATTAAATAGTTTAAAGCATGTTCTTCCTGTCCGTAAAGAACAGTGCCCTGTGTATTAATATATATAGTTTCCAGTATACATATGTTGCTGCACTGCAAACCCTACCAATAGTATTGCCCACTTCATCACTCCCCTGAAGTTGCTGTGGCATTTACTCATAAATAAAAACAAGTGATATTGGCCCACTGTTACTTTGTCAGCACTTTTTGAGACCATACTATGAGCAGCAATTAATCTACATTATAATGTTCAGTATGACAAACTTGTTTTTCTTTTTAATTTGTTCATGGGATGTGGTTGCCCATCCTTTGTTGGCCTGGAGAAGGTAGTGCTGAGATGTTGTCTTGAACCACTGCGGTCTATATGTGCTGTAGGTTGACCCACAATGCCGTTAAGGAGAGAGTTTCAGGACTCTGCCTCAATAACAATGAAGGACAGCAATATATTGCCAAGTCAGAATATGTGTAGCTTGGAGTGGAACTTGGAGGCCGTGATGTCTCCATGTATCTGCTGCCCTTTACCTTCTACATGGTAGTCGTCTTGGAACATTGGAGAAGCCTTGGAGAATTTCTACAGTGCATTTTGTAGATGGTACATGCTACTATTGAACGTTGGTGGAGGAAGGAGTGGATATTGGTGTAGTACCAATCAAGCAGACTGGTCCCAGTTGGCATCAAGCTTCTTGAGTGTTGGAGCTGCATTCTTCTGAGCTAGAGGGGAGTATTCTTGACATGTGCCTTGTTGATAGTGGACAGGGTTTGGAGATTCAGGAGGTGGTGAATTCAAGATGTGATAGTTAAATTCTTTCTGGTTGGAAATGGTGAATGCATGGTACTTCTCAGACACAAATATTAGTTGCCACTTTTCATGTGGATATTGTCCAGCTCTTGTTGTATTTGGACATAGACGACTTCAGTATCTGAGGAATCGCAAATGGTGCTGAACATTGAATAATTATCAGTAAACATCACCATATCTGACATTAGGATGGAGCAGCTGAAGGTGGTTAGGTCAAGGACACTAACCTGAGGAACTCCTCCAGAGATGTCCTGGAGCTGAGATGACTGACCTCCAACAATCACAACCATCTTCCTATATGCCAGGTATGACTCCAACCAGTGGAGAGAATTTTCCTGATTCCCATTGACTACAGTTTTGTTCAGCCTTCTTGATGCCACACTTGGCTTTGAATTAGTCATTTGGAACTTACCCTTGAAACAACAATAAAATTATTCTTAATCTTCCCTTGGACAATGTCCACACGAGATGATAACAGCTCAGGATATGTAATCATTAAACTGATAATTGACTGCTTCACTATATCCCAGAGTCCTTCCACCACAGGAAACAAAGAACCAGTTTCTGTGTATTCGAGAAACACCACATCATGGTGTTTGAAGAATTACATTCCAATTTTGACATGCATCCTAATGGATAAAATAATAAGATTATTATTGCGAATGTGATTCAAGTATTAGGAAGCAGTTGTACTTGTGAGTATTTTATGTCTCTGAAGAGCTTTAAATGGTGCATGTATTAATACATTAAGATCTTAATTATCAGTCAGAATTTAATTAAGAACAATATGGAAGTTTTTAAAGATAAACAGAAAATACCTTTTTTGAAACTTTTATGGTGGGATCTATCTATCCAACTATAACCTTTCATATAAGATTTTAACAGTGCTAAGGGAAAGTGATGGCCAAGTGGTATTATCGCTAGACTATTAATCAGACACTCTGATAATATTCTGGGGCCACAGTTTTGAATCCTGCCACAGCAGATGGTGGAATTTGAATCAATTTTTTAAAAATCTGGAATTAATCTACTGATGACCATGAAATCATTGTTGTTTGTCAGAAAAACCCATCTGGTTCACTAATATCCTTTTAAGGAAGGAAATTTGCCATCCTCACCCAGTCTGGCCTGCATGTGACTCCAGACTCTCAAACAGACCCATTGGTTGAGACTCAATTGTGCTCTGAAATGGCCTAGCAAACCATTCAGTCCTACCAATCGCTACAAGGTCTCAAAGGAATGAAACTAGATGGATCACCTGGTATTGACCAAGGCAACTGAGGAAAAGACAACTGCACAAACAGCCCCGTCGAAGTCCTCTTCACTAAAATCTCTGGGCTAGCGCCAAAATTGGCAGAGCTGTCTCACAGACTAGTCAAGCAACAGCCTGACATTGTCAGTGAGGTAGGATTCTGAGAGTCCTAGACACCACCATCACCATCCTGTCTCATCTGCAAAGATGAAGGGACAGGGGTATACAAGCAACAGCCAGATGTAGACATACTCACAGAATCATTCATTACAAACTATGTCTCGGACACAACCATCACCATCCCTGAATACGTCCTGTCCCATTGCCAGAGGTGGCAGCACAGTGGTATACAGTGGGGGAGGGTGTTGCTCAGTGAGTCCTCACCATTGACTGTTCTCCGTGAAGTCTCATGGCTTCAGGTCAAACATGTACAAGGAAATCTCCTGTTGATTATCACATATCCTCCTCCCTCAGCTGATGAATCAGTACTCTACTTTGTTGAACAACTTAGAGGAAGCACTGAAGATGGTAAGGGCAGAAAAGGTACTCTGGGTTGGGGGATTTCGATGTCCACCACCAAGCATGGCTCGACAGCAGTACAACTGATTAAACTGGATGGATCCTAAAGGGTATCGCTGTGAGACTGGGTCTGGGGCAGGTGGTGAGGAACCAACAAGAGGGCAATACCTACTTGACCTCATCCTCACGAATCTGCCAGCTGCAGTTGCATTTGTCTATGACAGTATCGCTAAGCGCGAGTACCCCACAGTCCTTGTGGAGACAAATCCAGTCTTCTTGTTGAGAGTACCCCTCATCGTGTTGTGTGACACTATCACCATGCTAAGTGGGACAGACGACGAACATAACTAGCAACTCAAGACTGGGCATTCATGAGTTGCTGTGGGCCATCAACAGCAGGTGATACTCCAGCACAATCTGTAACCTCATGGTCTGACATATCTGTCACTCAACCATTACCATCAAGCCAGGGGATCAACCCTGGTTCAAAGGAGAGTGCAGCATCAGGCATACCTAAAGATAAGGTATCAACCTGGTGAAGTCCCAAAAAAAGATTATTTGCATGCCAACCAGCATAAGCAGCAACTTTTGGACAGAGCTGAGCGATTCAATATCCAATGGATCACGTCTAAGCTCTGCAGTCCTGCCACATCCAGTCGTGAATGATGGTGGATGACTAAACAACTCTGTGGAGGAGGATGCTCCACAAATATCCCCATCCTCAATGATGGAAGAGCCCAGCACATCAGTGCAAAAGGTAAGTCTGAAGCTTTCACAGCAATCTTTAGCCTGAAGTGCCAAGTGGATGAACCATTGCGGCCTCCTCCAGTGGTCTTCAGCCAATTTGATTCATTCCATGTGATATCAAGAAACAGTTTGATGCACTGAATAGTGCAAAGGCTATGGGCCCTGACAACATTCCGGCAATAGTACTGAAGACTTGTGCTCCAAAACTTGTACCACCCTAGCCAAACTGTTCCAACACTGGCATCTAGTCAACAAGGTGAAGTATATCCTATACATAAAAAGCAGGACAAATCCAACCCAGCGAATTACCACCTCATCAGTCCACTGTCAATCATCAGTAAAGTGATGGAAGGTGTCATCAACAGTGCTATCCAGCAGCACCTGCTCCGTAATAACCTGATCAGTGACATCCAGTTTGGATTCTGCCAGGCCCACTCAGCTCCTGATCTCATTACAGCCTTGGTTCACACATAGATACAAGAACTAAATTCCAGCGGTGAGGTAAGAGTGACAGCCCTTGACATCAAGTCTATATTCGATCAAGTGTGGTATCAAGGAGCCCTGGCAAAACTGGAATCTGGGTATTGGAGCAAACTCTCTGGTGGTTAGAGTCACACCTGGCACATCGGCAGATGGTCATGGTTGATGGAGGTCAGCCATCTCAGCTCCAGGCTATCTCTGCAGGAGATCCTCAGGATAGATTCCTAGGCTGAACCGTCTTCAGTTGCTTCTGTCCACTATAAGGTCAGAAGTGGGGATGTTTGAGTATGTTTGCATAATGTTCATCACCATTTGAGACCCCTCAGACCTTGAAGCAGTCTATGTTGAAATGCAACAAGATCTGAACAATATCCAGGCTTGTGCTGACAAGTGGCAAATAAGATTAGCACCACACAAATTCTAGGCAATGACCATCACCAATAAGAGACAATCCAACTACTGCCCCTTGACATTCAATGGTGTTACTATCACTGAATCCCCCACTATCAACATCCTGGGAGTTATCATTGATCAGAAACTTAACTGACTCACCACATAAATACAGTGGCTATAATAGCAGGTCAGGGGCTAGGAATACTGCAGCGTGTAACTCCCCAAAGCCTGTCCACAAGTCAGCAGTGTGATGGAATACAGCTCACTTGCCTGGATGGATGCAACCCCAACAACACTCAGGTTTGACACCATCCAGGCCAAAGCAGCCCACTTGATTGGCACTGTATTCATAAGCACCCACTCTCTCTACCATTGATGCTCAACAGCAATAGTGTGTACTATCTACAAGAGACATTGCAAAAATTCACCAAAGATCCTCAGACAGCACCTTCCAAACCCACGACAACTTCCATCTAGAAGACAAGGGCAGCAGATATATGGGAACAGCACCACCATTAAGCTGCCTCCCCTGAGCCACTCACCCTGACTTGGAAATTTATCCCCATTCCTTCACTGTCACTGGATCCAAATCCTGGAATTACCTCCCTAATGGCATTGTAGGTCAACCCACAGCAGGTGGACTTCAGTGGTTCAAAAAGGCAACTAGATATGGGCAATACAGTAAATGCTGGTCAGCCTTTTCCCTCAAAAAAATAGATTTAAAAAAAAAATGCTAATAAAGTAGTATTCACTTCAGTGAAAATACTATTAAAATTATGTAAGAAAATCCAGTGGGGGCAGTTTTAACCTTGGACATTGGGAAAATGATGGAATTGAATTGGCCACTAAATTAACATCTTAGCAATTGCATGTAAAATCAAATGAAGTATGCAGTCACTAGTCAATCTAGTTAATGCTAACCCTCCATGACCAACCCAAATTGATTTTATAATGTCAAGTGTAAGCATTTATCATTGTATTTTTAAAATGCAGTGGTTTAAATTTGAATACCAATCGACCAGACCAAGAATGTTACCTCGTAATGGGTAAACTTAAAGATGTGATTCAGTGGGTGGAATTTAATAGCTCTCCTGCTAATGAGTTTGACTGGGGATGACTCAGAGTGGAGAATTCACTGCCTTGCTTCTACTGCCTGATTAAGCTTTGAACAGGAAGGCTCTGGATGGCCTTCCTGACTGGACATTAATGGACTTTAAGTGGGCTCTTAAAGGCTTAATCCAACTATGTTAGTAAATGTTTTCAATCAACCCATTATGACACATGTCTGAAGCAGGTGGGATTTGAACCCAGGCCTCCTTGCAGAGGTAGGGACATAATCAATCAGTATGGTGCAAGAGCCTTCCACCACCACTGGTATTCAAGCCATCTTTCTTGACTCCTCTGTGACCTGACCTCCTCTTTGAAATTGGGTTGCTGATGGGTTAATTACCAGCAGCTATCAACACCTGCAGTGTTGCTGATGGCCATGAATACCTACCAATGTCTGGCTTCTCATCGGCTGGATTTCTGCTTTCAAAGGGATCCCTGATGTTGAGTATTTAGTGCTGGATGGCTACTGGCAGTGGTTCAATGATGGCATCATGAGGCTGTCGCCATTTCTCCATCCATTAGGTGCGAACCTCCTGCAAATATCAAATTCTGCCCAATGTAAGTGGTTCAATGGTTGTTAAAGTGCAGATTAATGCACAAATATTATAAACATTTACAGCCTTATACTTGGACTGAAATTTTAACATCATCTACAAAACCAAAACATGGAATTATTTGTTGATTTTTAAAGTCTATTTTTGTCACATATTTAAATAAATAGATTTGCCTGGATATAGCACCTTTCAAGTTGTTTGGACGACTTAAGCAATTTACAGCTGATTATGTATTTTTGAAATGTTGTCACTGTGGTAATGTAGGAAACAAAGCAATCAATTTCCACATAGCAAACTCCAGCAGAAGTCAATACAATAGTGATTAGAAAAGTCTGGTCTTATGGTGTTGATTGCAATATGAATATAACTCCTTTGGTCTTATTCAAAATGATGCCATGAATTCTTTTATGGCTACCCAAGTGACTAGTCAGAGCTTTAGTCTAGTGTCATACCTGAAAGCGGTACTCTTCTGGTACAGCACTCCCTCAATACTGGTCAGCCATATCCCTCAAAAAAATAGATTTTTAAAAAAATTGCTAATAAAGTAGTATTCACTTGAGTGAAAATACTATTAAAATTATGTAAGAAAAATCCAGTGGGGGCAGTTTTAACCTTGGACATTGGGAAAATGATGGAATTGAATTGGCCACTCAATTAACATCTGAGCAATTTCAAGTAAAATCAAATGAAGTATGCAGTCACTCGTCAATCTAGTTAATGTTAGCCCTCCATGACCAACCCAAATTGACTTTATAATGTCAAGCGTAAGCATTTATCAGCTTTTGTTGAGCTCAAGATTTGATAAGAGATTGAAACACACAACCTTTTAATATAGAGATGAGCCTGTGACCAAATGAACCACAGTTAATATGATGATAATAAGAGGGAAAATAACATACTTCAAAGGGTGAATTTTAATCTGGGTGCAGGGCTGTGCTTTGGGGCACAGGTGGCAACACTTGCGTTCACTTTTTTTCATTTCTTCTTCATATTTTCCTCTGAATTGTCAGCGGGTCACCAATGCTTAATGTGCAAAAGCACACCTCCACCTCTCAGAGATAGAATCCTCTGTTTTAAAGGTGGCAGAGACCAAAAGCAGACCTCCTCCCACACACCACTTTCATCATAGTGCTGTGAGATTTTGGGAAACCTGTTAACAGCACACCAGATTTGAGAATTTATGAAGAAAACTGAGAGCCTGCTGCAGATTCAGACATTCTAAAAGATAAAATGTAACTTCAAACAACACTATATAGTTGCAATGATTCATCATGGGGATTTATCCTTTAAAGGTAAGTTGTTTATAATGCTGACCAACTTTGAGTATTTGTGCTTTGGGCGAGACAGTGCCTTTCCAGAAAGTGCCATCTTGCAGAGAAAAAAAATGTTATAACATGTCCTGTCAGTTGGTCCTGTCATTTTTTTTTCTACTGTGATTTTAATAGCTCTGGCAAATTAAAAAAAAAGTCTTACTTGTATATAAATGTAAAATTAAGGGAGCTATTTGGTAGTTTTAATTTGCTCCTCCATTCAATAAAATAATGATGATACATTGGTTGACTGACCCGCCGCCCCCCCCCCCACCTTTCCTGCTAGATAACTGTTTGAACAGATGTGATGAGTCTGAATGCTTTTCTATGTCTCAAGTGCTGAGTTCCATCACAGTAAATGCACCATTCATCTGAGAAGAAATGACTCTTTTAATAAGATTTTTCTTTTGATATGATTTCTGAATTCTCGACACAAGCTAAAGTGCTGCAAAGATTAAAAGTGTACTTTTACATGGCAAAATACACTTCTTTTCTCACCAGCCATGACAATAGAGACATTTAGAGTCATAGAGATGTACAGCACGGAAACAGACCCTTTAGTCCAACTCATCCATGCCAACCAGAGATCCTAACCTGCCTTTTAAATGTTGTAATTATACCAGCCTCCTCCACTTCCACTGGCATCTCTTTCCCTATGTGTGGGAAAAAGTTGCCTCTTAGGTTCCTTTTATATCTTTTCCCTCTCACCCTAAACCTCTGCCCACTAGTTCTGAAAACCCCCACCCCAGGGAAAAGACCTTGTCTATTTATCCTATCTATGCCCCTCATGATTTTATAGATCTCTGTAAGGTCACCCCTCAGCCTCCAGTGGTGCAGGGAAAACAGACCCGGCCTATTCAGCTTCTCCCTGTAGCTCAAATCCTCCAACCCTGGCAACATCCTTGTAAATCTTTTGTTACTCGTTGGTGAGAAATGTTTTGCTCTAAGAATGTAAACTACTTTCCATTTTATATTTCATGGGACCTTAAGCAGTGCGTACTGGGTGAGGCTTGGGGTGAAGCTTTATACCAGCTCCCAGAAGAGTTCAATGTGTTGAACAAGAGTCATCTTACTAGTTTGCCTGCACATCTTTATGTATTCTAGCCTGGATTGCAAACTGCACTGTCTTTGAGAAAAGACAAAGCATGAGCTGAAAATGTGTTGCTGGAAAAGCGCAGCAGGTCAGGCAGCATCCAAGGAACAGGAGAATCGACGTTTCGGGCATAAGCCCTTCTTCAGAAATGAAGCATGGGTCATTTCTGCAGTTTACAAGCTAAACAACTGTGTGAGAGACTGAATTTTCCTGCGCTCAGAAGAATGTCTGATACCAAATGTTCTTAAAATAGTTAAGCTGACTGAGGACAGCTAGAAATTAATGATGGATTCACCAATTTACTAATGGCAGCCCATACGCCTGGAAGGAAATACAAACAGCAATTATTAATAGGCAATCAAATCAGTAGGGAATGCAGTGAATCTAATAGTTATGGCAGCTAAAGAGTTTTTGAAGAAATAAATCATCAATACTTTCCAAGCTAACTGCTGCTACCTGATGATGTAATCGTGATTGCTCAAGAAGCATATTCCATTAACTTAATTTAATTGCATTTTATTTATCTTAGTGTTATTTTCCTTTTTAAGATATTTCCAGCTTCATCTTATCTTTGTGCGGAAAGCTTAATTTTCTCTGTCAGTGTTTCATTCTGCAGTGGGTCAGTTTTTAGAGGTGAAATTGACTTAGTCCAATCACTAACAGTTCACTGTATCATCTCATGGACATACTGAAAGCTAGTGAGAATGGTTCCTATTGCAGCTGCTCAAATGTCAATTGGGGAGGACAGTTGCACACATTACCTTCTGCATGGGATACTAATGGCTTATCACAAATACTGTCAGACCACCCACTGAGATTTTATTGTCAAATTCATACTTCTGCCTTGGGGAGAAGCGTATATTCTAAGCCTACTGTGGAGTTAAATAATCTTTTGTGGTTCCTGTGATGAAACATAGTCTCATTCTTTAGCACAGTCCACCACCTACTGTTGAGCTTCTTGCAACATACAGCACATGTTATTGTGGATTCAAACTGACAAATGAAGTATCACCAATAACTGTACCAACCATTGCATGTTTTCAGTGATAAGGTTGTGATAAAGTCTTCAGATGCAGGGCTCGTATTCAGAGTAAAAGGGTGTTTAAGTTCCCTTTCTTGTTTTTTTATGTCAGGTTTTTAATGTCCTTGTCTTGGGTATGGAACCAGCCCTCCGTTTTCATCCTCTTCTTTAGTAAGTCACCCAACTGATGATTATTGTATAAGCTTAGGTGATGGAAACTCACAAATTGAGTTTGATGCTGTCCTCGAAGGAGACTGTACAATGCACTTTGAACACTGCAGAATAGAGTTCATGTACAAGCACCATGGATGATTGGGGCAGTACGGTGGTTCAGTGGTTAGCACTGCTGCCTCACAGTGCCAGGGACCCAGGTTCGATTCCAGCCTTTGGTGACTGTCTGTGGGGGGTTTGCACATTCTCCCTGTGCCTGTGTGGGTTTGCTTCAGGTGCTTTGGTTTTCTCCCACAATCCAAAGATGTGCAAGTTAGGTGAATTGCTTATGCAAAATTGCCCATAGTGTTCAGGGGTGCGTAGGTTAGGTGCATTAGTCGGGGTAAATATAGAGTAGGGGAGTGGGTCTGGGTGGGACTTATTCGGAGGGTAGGTGTGGACTTGTTGGACCGAATTGCCTGCTTCCATGCTGTAAGCATTTTATGAAATGCTTACAGGTGCAGAAAAAAAGGCTTACATTAATACAGTACTTTCCTTCACCACAAATCATCTCAGTGCTTGGAGTGAAGTCTCTATTTTCAGCACAGTGAATTCCACAAATAGCAATGTGAGAATGACCAGATGATTTATTAATATGATACTGATTGAGAGACACAATATTGGACTAGAAGAGCCAGAAAGGTCTTTTGTTGAAATTCTTCCAGTACCATCTGGTTGAGATCAGTTAATTCAGCCAAACCAGTGATTGATTTGTCCCTCTGGGATAAATAGGATTTGCTCTATTCTGTCACTCAGTTACTTCAATTTATTAGCACAGTTGCTCTCGCCTTTTTTGTGCCCTTTGACTACCCAACATTATGTCCTGCTGTGCTTCAAGATTGAACACTAATGTCTTGTTTGATCCTTAGCTCCTTTGTCAGCTGGATAGTGTGCTGGCTGAAGTCTGCCACCACTGGCTACTGGGCTTAAGCCACTGATTTCCAGAGAGCGATGTTGTACTGTATTCTATCTGTTCTTATGTATAGTTCAATGTTACATGCTCCATTTTCTGCTCTTGACTAAAGTTTTCCATTTCTTGCTAAGCTTACTCATTTTGATTCTTATCACATTATGGTTTCATAGAATCCCTACAGTGTGGCATTAGGACATTCAGCCGATTGAGTCCATACTGACCCTTTGAAGAGCGTCCTACTCAGACCCATCCCCATGCCCTACCCCTGTAACCCTGTATTTCCCATGGCTAATTTACCTAGCCTGTGCATCTTTGGACTGTGGGAGGAAACTGGAACACCTGGAGGAAACCTACACAGACACGGAGAGAATGTGCAAACTCCACACAGTTGCCCAAGTGTGGAATCGAACCCTTGTCCCCAGCGCTGTGAAGCAGCAGTGCTAACCGCTGAGTCACTGTTTCTGATCCCTTTCTGCAGAATTCTGACTTTTTACTGCTTTCCACTTAATTCCTGTGATAACTGATCAAACTTACCTTTATGTACTCCTCCATTGGTCTGGGTTGGCCAGATTCTGCTGCTGCTGCTCCCAGTCTTGTTTACTTCATCTCCAAATGAAACTTGTCGTTTGCACTATCATCTGAAAATTCTGTCATCTGCACTGATCCATTGGTTTTATTGTTCACTGTCACCTGGCTTCCTGGGATTCACTGCAATTGGTTCTTGAGTTTTTCTCTCATTATTTCTCAGGTATACTTTACTAACATAACTCAATTCCACTAGCACAAGCCTTGTTGAAACTTAAATTTTGCATTGGACAACTTTGAGCAGCATTTTCATTGGTAATCTATTTCTCAAACGGTCCTGAATTCATTTATTCTGTCCACTGTCCCCAAAACTGTGCACTCAGTGATTGATATTCTAAGCTGACTGCACTTTACATCAACCATCCAACCAAACTTTCCCTTTGGCCTCTCTTGTTGTCTTCTCTCCTCTTCTCCACTCCACTTCTCATCGCCTAGCTCAGCAGAAAGTTTATGTAACCCACATCCTGTATCTATTTTCCTGAGAGAGCCACTGAGAATAAATGTGGGTTTCTCCAGGAATTTGAGTTGATGGAAGCAATGATTTGGAAGTTGGGAGGAGTGGGGGAGCCAGTATTCAAAGGGAATAAGAGATGGGTGGAAATTGTCGCAAGAGGTGTTGACTCAGGTCCACAATGAAAGGAAAAATATGTACATCAATGGACACAGAATGAGTGTTTTATTTGCATGGAAAAGTTTTGGAGAGACATGTCCCTATAAAATTTACAAGATTCTCCACTTAAACATAGAAGTGAAATATATTAGTAATGTAATGAGAGAAAAACTAAAATAAAAGCAGTGAATCCCAGGAGATCAGGATATAGTGACAGGTGAAGACCAAATCTAACATCTTCATGCCTCTCCCCTTCTACAATGTCTGTATTCTGGCACCAGGTCTGATCGTGCTTTCAGGAGAAACGGAGGGCTGGAGATTAGAGTCGAAAGTGTGGTGCTGGAAAAGCACAGCAGGTCAGGCAGTATCCAAGGAGCAGGAAAATCGACGTTTCAGGCAGGAGCCCTTCCAGATGAATGGCTCTCGCCGAAAACGTTGATTCTCCTGCTCCTCTGATGCTGCCTGACCTGCTGTGCTGATCATGCTGTCAGACTGCTGTCTCTAATAGCACCAGACAACACTCAGCCCCTCTTTCCTATATGACCTAGATCAGATTTTCAGAAACAAATCTTTTCCATTTAATTCCTACCTATTTACACCCCCCATAGTATTATGCACCTCCACCTGCAACCAACCACCCCATCCATTTCACCCCCATTACATCCAGATTGGACTATTCCTCTGTTTGAATTACCACCTTTCACTCTCCACAGGCTTCAACTCATCTAAAATTCTATTGTTCATATCCAGTTTTGTTCACAATCAATCCTGCTTGCTCAATTACAATATATGAGTTACAATTAACCATTAATATAGAACATAGAAAGTTACAGCACAGTACAGGACCTTTGGCCCCCTCTGTTGCGCCAATCTGTGAAATTAATCTGATGTCTACCTAACCTACACCGTTCCATTAATATCCATATGGACGTCCAATGGCCATTTAAATGCCCTTAATGTCGGCGAGTCTACTACTGTTGCAGGCAGGCCATTCCATGCCCCTACTACTCTGAGTAAAGAAACTACCCCTGATACCTGTCCTAAATCTATCACCCCTCAATTTAAAGCTGCGTCCCCTCGTGTTAGTCTTCCCTATCTGAGGAAAAAGTTTCTCACTGTCCATCCTATCTAACCCTCTGATTATCTTATACATCTCTCAACCTTCTTCTCTCCAACGAAAACAGCCTCAGTTCCCTCAGCCTTTCCTCGTAAGACCTTCCTTCTTACACCCTAGTAAATCTCCTCTGAACCCTTTCCAAAACTTCCACATCCTTCCTATAATGTGGTGACCAGAACTGCGCATAATACTCCAGGTGCAGCCTTACTAGTGTCTTGTACAGCTGAAGCGTGACCTCATAGATCTGAAACTCTCTTCCCCCCCCTACCAATAAATGCCAACACACACCATATGCCTTCTTAATAACCCTATCAACCTGGGTGGCAACTTTCAGGGATTTATGCACCTGTACACTGAGATCTCTCTGTTCATCTACACTGCCAAGAATTTTACCATTAGCCCAGTACTCTGCATTTCTGTTACTTGTTTCAAAGTGAACTAGCTCACACCTTTCTGCATTAAACTCCATTTGCCACTTCTCAGCCCAGCTCTGCATCTTAGCTATGTCCCTCTGTAACCCACAACATCCTTTGGTAGTATTCACAACTTTGCCTACCTTAGTGTGAACCGCAAATTTAATAACCCATCCCTCAACCCCACATCCAGATCACTTACAAAAATGACAAACAGCAGGGGCCCCAAAACGGAACCTTGCAGCACACCACTAGTAACTGAGCTCCAGGATGAACACTTCCCAGCACCCGCCACCCTCTGTCTTCTTTCAGCTAGTCTATTTCTGATCCAAACCGTTAAATCACCTTCAATTTCACCTTCTCGAAGAATTCAATAAGATTAGTGAGGTACGACCTACCCTTCATAAAACAGTGTTGACTATCCCTAAGCAAATTATTCCTTTCCAGATGATCATAAATCCTATCTCTTATAACCTTTTCCAACACCTTACCCGCAACCAAAGGAAGGCTCACTGGCCTACAATTACAAGGGTTGTCCTGTCTCCCCTTAAACAAGGGAACAACATTTGCTATCCTACAGTCTTCTGGCTCTACTGTCGACAGCGATAACATAAAGATCAAAGCCAAAGGTTCTGCAATCTCCTCCCTGGTTTCCCAGAGAATGAGAGGATAAATCCCATCTGGCCAAGGGGTCTTACCTATATTCAGATCTTCCAAAATTGTTGAAACTTCCTCTTTGTCAACCGCAATCCCATCTAATCTAGTAGCGTGTATTTTCGTATTCTCACTAACATTGCCCTTTTCCAATGTGAATACTGACAAAGTATTCATTAAGTGCTTCTATGTCCTCCGATTCCACTCACAACTTTCCACTACTATCTTCGATTGGAACTCATCACACTTTAGGTATATTAGGAATAAAAGAATAACTAAAGAGGGCCTTAGGGATTTCCTTGATCCTCTCTGCCATCAACTTCTCATGTCCACTCCGGGCTCTTCTTAGCCCGCTTTAGATCTTTTCTAGCTAACTTATAACTCTCAAGGCCCCTAACTGAGCCTTCATGCCACATCCTCACATAAGTCGCCTTCTTTCTCTAGACAAGAGCTTCAACTTCTTTAGTAAACCATGGCTCCCTCTCTCGACAACTACGTCACTGCCTGATAGCTACTTATCAAGGACCTGCAGTAGCTGTTCCTTGAAAAAGCTTCACATTTCAAGAGTGCCCATTCCCTGCTGTTTCCTTCCCTATCCTATTTATCCAAAATCTCGCCTAATCACATCATAATTGCCTTTCCCCCAGTTATACCTCTTTTCCTGCACTATATACCTATCCCTTTTCATTCTTTCATTCAAATTCAAATTGCTTTGTAATCATGCCTCTAACCTTTGGTCCTCAGAGGTTTACAATGTCCCCTTTAAAATGTGATTGTTGTGCCACTTGTGTTTCCAGTGTGTGATTTGTTTAATTTTTTTGCACAGTTGTGTATGCACAAGATTTCTTTTGTAAAGATGGTAACCATTTACTTTTCTGTATTTTTGACTGAAATGGAAAAAGGATTTTTAAAACTAAAGGGTTGTGGAAGGACTTGCTGCACGTTTTGAAGCAAACTACTAGCACTTATTCTAAGTACTGTTTATACCGTTGCTTATTTACCAGTGGGAAAGGTTTAGTTGCAGATGAGCTGGCACCAAGGGATATGTGTATGGTGAAATTTGATAGCTGAACAGTTTGTGGGTGAGAACGATATAGACAGAAACCTTTGGATTCCTAGAAAGGGAGATTGTGTCCTTTTCTCTGCAGTTAAAAAAAAACCAATGCCTGAAGAAAGTTAATTAATTTTACCTCATCGGTTGCTATAAGCTGTTACAAATGAGTTAAGACACATTGTAAGTTGTGATCCAATTGTTCTGTCCCTCTTTGCAAGCATGTGAGCACCTGGAGAAGGGAGATTCAGAAGCAACAAGTCCCGCTGAGCCGAACAGATTATCTTCCTGGTTTTTCAAAATATAAAGAACTGCAAACAAAAAAAAAACAGAAATTGCTACAGAAACTGAGGAGGTTTGGTAGCATCCACTGAGAGAAAGCAGAGTTAATATTATGAGACCGGTGATCCTTCTTCAAAATGGAGAGTAGCTCAGAAAAGGTGGTACTTATGCTGTTGATGGGGTTGAGATCAGGGTTGGGGGGAGGAAATGAGTGGATAGATAGAGCTGGAGCCCAGAGAGAAAGACAGACTGGGGCAAAAGAATGGCTGAAAAAGCTGATGATAGGGAACACGTGTCGATGAAAATGGGTTAGCTGTGCTGAAGGTATCTCATATCATAACAGGGCCTGGAAGAGTGTGGAAGTGGGTAAAGAAAAACGGAAGGAGGTATTTAGGCACTAAAATTATTGAAAGTGATATTGAGTCCTGAAGGCTGCTGGGTCCCCAAACAGAAGATGAAATGCTGTTCTTCTGGCTTCTGCTGAGCCTTAATGGAGCATTTCAGTCAACCTGAGTGGTGTGGCAATTAATTGGAAGCTTAGGGTCTTTTTTTTGTCAGTGTCTGCCCACACAAGTAGGGGAAGTTTTGTAAGGGGGTTTTAACATTTTAATTGGTAGAATTAACATTAATTGTTCACAATTATTTATCTGCAGCAAGAAAATATATTTGTAATCAATAATAGTTCTTGTTAAGTACAGAAATCTAGTCCATTCTTTATGTCAAACTGGATTTAAAGAAACTGGTAAATTGGGGAAGTGTTCATATTTCTGTAAAATCAGTACAGGAATTAACAGGGCCTGATTTCCAGCGTACTATCCCAGTGAGCTCGTGAGACACTCAGTTAGGACACATGCTACACCATACCTTCTTACCTCGTGTGTAGCATTGTGGGACTTTGGCAGCCTTCCATTTCAGGAGGCAATGTCTTTGTATACAGTCAACTCTGTTTAATCATTACCTGATGTGGCTGAAGACACCCACCCTAGCACAGGAGTTTCTGTTTGCTGTAGATGAAGACAGTGGGTTGAAAAATTGCAGGATTTGCCTGCCTTTGAATTCTCATTTCATTTCATCTCATCTCTTCCAGTGCATCTCCAGTATCTGTCTTCCAGTTGTTTGTGTTAACGTCTCACTTCCAGATGTCCTTGCATATTATAAGGTGGATATGTTCAATAGTTTGACATCCAGTAACCATTTCACTGTACAGAAGGTTTTTGGTAAACAGCCCTCATACATCTGATAAAAATGGCTGAGCCAGCAAGAGTGGCTTAGCAATGCATGTTTACTGATTGACAGTATACGTGCACAGTGACTCTGTGTATCTCAGCCAGGTAAGGCTAAATTGTTTTCTTCAAATGTTGGAAAGTAGATATCTCCAGAAAGCAATTGAAGGCATATGATAATAGCAGAGAAAAGAAAATGCAGAAAGGATGTCGGTGTTCAAACACAACTCTCTCTTATACCCCGTTGCAGGCCACCTCTTCACAACTGCCCTTAAACCATTGAGCAGCTTTGGTGGCAGCCAATTTTCTCCAGCAGCTTAGGTAGGTCACCTCTGCTCAAACCATTTGATGTCTTGGTGACATCAATGAAAGTAGTAGACAGTAGATTCTTTATTCTCCATGCAGCAACTAAACATTGGAAAACCCACAATCATAAAAGCACATTATGAAATGGAATAAATCTGCCTTCAACATCAAGGGGAAAAAACATAATTGCCATGATGCTTGGCAGGGGAATGGTAACAGATAATATGATCGCTGCTATGACGCTTGTTCTTGATCAAGGACTGAGTCATTAGGCATATCACAAGGCACTGTGCCCTGCCTTGAGCAGCTGTATTTATGCTGATGATGCTGGGGTGCCAGTTTATTTTGGTTTGATGAGTTCAGGTAGACTAGCATCAACACCTGGAGTTTTGCCAAAAGTAAGGGAATCAATAACTTTGCTCGTGTCTTTCAGCTATTCCATGACAGTCAAGCTCTGTAAATTTAAGGTCATCATGTCCTCCCTAAGGTACAAGATAATGTTTCACTCAAATGGAAAAAAAAATGCCAGATGCAACTCAACAGATCTGGCAGCATCTATGGACTAGGCAGCAGAGTTAGTGTTTTGAGTCTGCTATGACTTCTATAGAGGTGAAAAAGTTTCAAAAATGGCAGTTTTAACGCCGTTGACTGTCATGGTGGGTTGGGAACAGGAACGAATGGGACTATGAGGGTGTTCACAACAAAAGACAAAGGGAATGTGAATGGAGATGAAACAGTGGTAAAGGTGCAAATTAGGCATAAATGAAGGTTCTGCTTTGCTGAGAGAAAAGTCAACAAGATAAAGCTGGGGGAAATGTGGGGAATGCACGAAAATGGAGGATAGAGGTCATGCTTTGAAGTTGTGGAACTCTTAAATCTAAAGAAGTCATACCAGTTTCAATGGGTCTGGCAGCATCTGTGAAGAGAAATCAAAGTTAATGTTTCTGATCTGGTGACCCTTCCTCAGAAGAGTCACCAGACCCAACTGTTAACTTTGATTTCTCTGCACAGATGCTGCCAGACCTGCTGATCTTTTCCAGCAACTTCTGTTATAGAGTCATAGTCGTAGAGATATACAACATGGAAACAGACCCTTCAGTCCAACTTGTCCATGCTGACCAGATATCCCAACCCAATCTAGTCCCACCTACCAACACCTGGCCCATATCCCTGCAAATTCTGTTCTTGTTTCTGATTTACAGTGTCCACAGTTCTTTCAGTTTTTATACCAGTTTCAATGTTAACTTTGCCCATTTTAAGTATTATTGTTTTGTATTTATTAAAACAGTGAATCTACTGGGAGACCAGTTCAAAATTTGTGGCTGACTGGGCATTAGCCTCTTGTTCTGTTGACTGATGTTATTTTTCTGTTTTCCTCCTGCTGTGTTCTTGGCTGCTAAGTGTTATTGCTTATTGAACTTACTAGCCACTACCCCTTGGTAATATGGCCATTGTCACCTCTGAACTCTAATTGTCTCACCAATGCATTAACTAGTACCGATTCTTTAAGGGTGATGGTCACCTCACTGATGTCACTTCCTATATCCTGACTGATTCCAGAAAACATCAGTAATGTGTGAACATCCTTTCTTGAAAGGGTTCAGAATGATTTACAAAGCTAATGCCAAAACTAGAAGGTTTGAGCTTCAGGGATAGGCTGAGGAGACTGGGCCTTTATATCCCTACAGTGTCAGAGGTTGTCATTAGATGAAACTGATTACAGAACTAAGTTCTAATATAATGCATTATAAAGGTTTGTAAAATCATGAGGGGCAGAGAAAGGTGAATAGCTGAGGTCTATTTCCCCCAGGTTAGGGGAATCCAAAACTAGAGGGCATAGTTTTAAGGTAAGAGACAGTGTTTTCACACAGAGGGTGCAGCATATATGGAGTGAGTAGCCAGAGGAGTTGGTGGAGGTGGATACAATTACGGCATTTAAAAGGCATCTGGATGAGTACATGAATAGGAAGGGTTTGGTGGGGTATGGAGATAGTGAGGACTGCAGGCTGGAGAGTCAGAGTCTCTCTCCCCAGTTCTGATGAAGGGTCTGGCCCGAGACATCGACTCTCCTGCTGCTCAGATGCTGCCTGACCTCCTGTGTTTTTTCCAGTGGTACACTTTATCAATTTAGGGGGAGATGGGCCAACTGCTGGAAAATAGAACCAAATCAGTTCGGGCTATCTGGTTAGAACGGATGAATTGGACTGAGGAGTCTGTTTCCGTAATGTATAACTCTGTGACTCTTAAAGCTTTTCACTCTTAATTTATCAAGATTACAGAATACCAATAGGGGCCCTTGTTCTGCAGTGGTAGTGTCCCTACCTCTGGAACAGAGGGCATGGGTTCAAGTTCTGACTTGCACAAGAGGTATGTCATAATATCCCTGAATAGATTGATCAATCTTATATTTTCTCATCAATCTAAAATAATTACTACTTTGTATAAGTTTAGGGCATATGTAGTGTCAGATTGGAATGAGTGCTATTATCCCATACTCCTAATTGGGGGATTAGGGTGAAGTGATGTCACATTACCAAGGATCAAACCTTATCACTATACTAAATATGTAAAGCCTAGGTTGTACAAGATATCATTAGATGAAACCGATTACAGAACTAAATTCTAATATAATGCATTATAGGTCTACATAGGTCTGGTAGATACATTAAAAAAGATTTCTTCCTTTAAAGCAGAAGTTTGAAAAAAACTAGGTCAACATGAAACCAAAGCTGTTTTGTTTCAAAATACTATGGCAGTTGAAGCTCTGAAATAAAAATAGAAAATGCAGAAGAACAGATTTGGCAGCATCTGTGGAGAGACTGATAAAGTTAACATTACCAGTCTGATGACTCTTTAGTATATTCACGAACATTTATCCGTCTCTAGTATTGGCTTATTTTGATCTGAGACAATGTGCCACATTAAAAAATCCTTCACAACCTGAATTTTCCCTTGTCCCAGACCAAGGAATTTGGTAGCATCTTATGCACTTTCTAAATTTAGTAGATCCAGCATGTTTGTCACTGATGTGCTAATCCACAGCATCATAGTGACTCCACACTGCATGATAATGCTGCAACGAGAATTCACAAGCCTCAGACTTCCATTTTGCAAACTTTGACAGCTTCTGTCTCCAACACACTTTACTGAAACAGAGAATTGTATTGCTGGCCTGGACTGAGCTAATGATAGCAGTGTGATGTAAAGTAGTGGGTGAATGTGAGCAAGTTGAATGCTTCTCTCGTCCAACAGATGGAAGAAATAAAAAAAAGTGAGAAAAACACTTATTGTTCCTTAGAATTATAAAATCTTTCAAATAACACAATGTAATGGATTCAGAAATTATGTTCAATGCTAGTTTTAACAGGATATATAAGAATACACTGTTGGTATGTGTGACTAGTGTTGCAATGTATTTTACGACTCTAAATCAAAATCTATTCATGTGGCAATGCCAAGTATTATGCTGCCATCTTGTGGCTGAAGGTTTGATCTGTGATTCAGTAGAGCCTGACAGAATGAAAAAGGGAAGACTTCAATATTGATAAATGTAATACATGTTTAAAAGATAGCATTAAACAAAACAAATTTTTGAGTTCCCAAAATGTACTTCTCGTTTCAGTTTTGTAAATAGCTTGGATTTTCAACTTCTCCTTAAGAACAAATTTGAAAATTGGAAGAACATATTCTAGATTTGTTTAAATAGTAGGGAAGAAGTTAAAGTTATCCATTAGAATAGATTCAACATATAATAGTTAATACATACTTGCACTTCCATAGATTTTGCTGTAAAATGTAAATGTGATGTCAGACTACTTACATGGTATGGGAGTATCTTCAATTACTGTAGTTGCAGTAACTTTCATGTATGATGATGTATTATGTTGAATATAAGACTCAAATTAAGAACAGTTCATAAAAGTTTATCTTGCACAAAACAAACCCCAAATCTTTGAAACAACTGAGATGATCAGGCATTACTTAGAGGGTGTGACTCTCTGAAAATCTACAGCTTCCTGTAAGAGACAATTCCAATCATTGAATATATTCAAGGCAGAGGGTCAATAAATTTTTGGGCACTGAGTATAGCAGCAGATTAATGTCACGCCTGAATGATCTACCCTTGCTTTATTTTTATATGTAAAACATCCATACCTCCCCAGGTCACATCTTTGTAGCAAATTGACCACATATTTGGAAGTATCCTCTGCCATTTCAGGAAATCAGTTCAACTTCTGCTGCTGGTCCATTTCCAAATTAGAGCTAACTTTGTATATTGTTTTCTTTCAGGACAACTCAGCTCCATGGCTACCTGCAATCGAATGGCTGGTGAAGATCCAAGATTCCAATACAATTATGTGACTTTATCCAACAGTAATCAATCAAATGTCTCCTTCTCCAGGGTTTGATTAATTTTATTGATATGTTAAATAATCTCTTTCTTTCCAACTATCATTTTACTCATTCCATTTGCAGTCTGAGGTAGACAACCAACATCTTAAAAACCTGAGAATGCTGGTCTTGATTCAAGCATCAAATGGAGCATAATTACTTTTAGGTTCTTTTCTTTTATTGATGGACAACATGGGGAATGGAAGGGAGGCCTGACAAATGGAGGCTTAAATCTAGAAATCTGGGCCCCATCGTACCCAATTTTGCAGAACTAATTTGTTCAGCTGCTACTCTGGCAAGAATAATGTTGCCTGTTTTAATGTTAACACATACATTGGGATGGTTTAGAATCATAAGCAGTGTTTTTGAAACCCGAACCACTTGTTGCATTAATAGGTTTCCTGCATACTTTGGTCCAGTCTTTTTGATTCTTTCATCAATAGGAACAGTTTCTTCATATGTTCTTAGTCAAGATTTTGAACATTGTTGCAATATTCCCTTTCAACATTCTCTCAAGGAGAACTTAAACTTCTCCAATCTAAGTGAAGTCCCTCATCTCTCGAACCATTCTTGTAAATTTTTGCTGTATCTTCCATAAAGGTTTGCAATGCTTTTAAAAGTGCAATGCCTAGAATTTGACAATACTCCAGAGGCAACTGAATCAGTTTTATAAAACGTCAGCATAATCACCTTCGTACTAATGTTTACTCTATGTAAAGGCCAGAATCCTGTGTCATATTAATCACTTTCTCAAGCTGCCCTCATTTCCTGTATCCTCTTTAAATATGCTCTTTATAAGGATGCTAAGAAATGACAGATGAAATTTAACATTGGAAGTGAAGAACCTTTAATTTACAATACTTTCAAATTTTGTTGCATGCATATTTAAAAATTGTCCCTTAATATAGACAGGAAGATAGGATACTGAAGGTTGTATTTGGTATGCTTACCTTTATTGGTCAGAGCATTGAGTACAGAAGTTGGGAGGTCGTATTGCAGCTGTACAGGACATTGATTAGGCAACTTTTGGAATATTGTTCAATTTTGTTCTCCCTCCTATAAGGAAGGGTGTTGCGAAACTTGAAAGGGTTCAGAAAAGATTTACAAGGGAGGATTTGAGCGATAGGGAGAAGTTGAATAGACTGGGGCTGTTTTCCTGAAGCATTGGAGGCTGAGGGTTATCTTATGGAGGTTTATAAAGTTATAAGGGGCATGGATAAGGTAAATAGACATTGTCTTTTCCCTGGAGTGGTGATGTCCAAAACTAGAGTGCATAGGTTTAGGGTGGAGGGGGAAGACTTACTAGGGACCTAAGGAGCACTTTTTCCTGCAAAAGGTGGTGCATGTCTGGGATAAACTGCCAGAGGAAGTGGTGGAGGCTGATATAATTGCAGCATTTAAAAAGGCATCTGCATGGGTTTATGAACAGGAAGGGGTATAGACCAAATGGGACTAGATTAGGTTAGGATATCTGATCAGCATGGACAAGTTGGACCAAAGGGTCTGTTTCTGTGCTGTATATCTCTATGACTCTAAGAAAAGCAGTGGTCAGAATTCTGAGGAACCTCACTATGAGCTTCCTCTAATTCAAAAACTAACCATTCACCAGTACTGTTCAATGTGACTCTTAACTTCATCGCCACATTGCTATTGTCCCTTTTGTCTTAAACTTTGTCACTTTACTAAATATCTTTTGTTACTCTATGTACTGCAAATCAACTCCATTTCCCTCTCAAAAAGGTTTGTTAGTTGAACATAGTTAGTTAACTTTGAACTAATCTGTGCTAACTTTCCTTTAATTTTTGACATGGGTCATTTCTAAAAAGCATTCTCACCACTGAGGTTAAATTGACTGTTCTAATACTGGACATAATTTTATACCACAATTTCCACCTACTTCCTGCCAACTTCAGATATACCTCCTTCTGTTCTAGTTATGAGCAGTCTCCAGAATACAAACGGGTTTCATTCTGCAGTCCCTTCACTAAACAATTTGTATGCGAGTTGAAACAATGCAGGACAGTGTAAAAAAACTGTGCATTAAGTGCAGAAGTATTTACAAGTCACAGGGAGGCTCAGTGGTTAGCACTGCTGCCTCAGTTCCAGACAGCAGGATTTGATTTCACCCTTGGGTGATGGTCTGTGTGTAGTTTGCATGTTCTCCCCTTGTCTGTGTGGGCTTCCTCCCACAGTCCAAAGATGTGCAGGTTAGGTGGATTAGCCAGGAAAATGTGGGGTTACAGGGATAGGATAGAGGGACGCTCTTTGGAGGGTCAGTGTGAATTCAATGGGCCAAATGGTTTGCATCCACCCTGTAGAGATTCTATGATCATTAAACTTACACCCTTGTACGGGATCACATATTTAAGGTGAATATTCATAAATCAGAGCAACCCATACTTAACTCCAAAAGGTAGTCCAAATCTCATTATTTTTATAAATCAGTTTTCTCTTATTAAAATTACTTCCTTTTTATCCTAATGTGGCCACAGCACCTTTGTTGGTACAAAACAGGTGAAAAGTACCAATTTACTGTCTGAGTCATGTCTCTGCACCCCCCCCCCCCCCCCGCATAAATCTCCTTTCACTTAGGGTATGTTAAAAAGGAAGCCAAAAATCTTCAATGTTGACTTCTAATCTCTTCTCACACTTCCCTTTGGTTTTTTTTTCCCATTTCCCTTCTAAATTTTGTACATTTAGCCTGATTTGCAATCATTTTATTTTTGAACATCTGCTATGTGGTTTTTTTTTGGTTCATTTTGCTCTGTCATCCAAGAAGCCACAGTTTAGTTTGTCCTATTATTCCCGCTCATGCGAGTAGACCTCAACTATTTGTGAACTATCTCCTCTTTAAGGACAGCTGTTTGCTCTGTTTTATCTATTAATTTTAATTGAAGCCTCTGATCACTCAATGCAAGAATAGGTGTCAACATATCAGTTATTAAAATTTACCACAAGCTGTGTTGCTTGCTAGCTTTTAAGAAAGGAGGACAAATATCAGAATCCGCTTGGGCCTTAAGGTAAACTATTGAAACTTGTGCCCTTTCTCTTTGCCTTCAATTTGGACTTGCATGTTTTTGGACACATGTATGTCATTCAAAAACAGCATTCCTTCTCCCAGAACTCAATGTGTCTGATAGCACCAAAAAACAAAACACTGGCATGAATAGTGGAAACGGCCTCTTTATTCAACACAAAAACATGATTCAAAGCAGCTGAAGGCTTGTTAGGTAGCGGTGTCAATATAATTATTTAATACACAAGCTAAATAGACACATTCCATTTCTACGTGATACAGTTAACATGGAGTGCAGGAATCAGGCACTTAATACAACCGGATCCATAAATGAACATTAGTGAGCAAATGGAAAGAGGTAATGTGAATCAAATGCTAAACACGTGACTGGTTTAGGCAAGGCAGTTAAAATTTGTAAAAATTGTTTTATTCAATACCGATTCTATACTGACCAAATTCTATTTCTCAGGGTGATACCAATGAATTTCTACCCTTAGCAAACAGCACATTTGATTTCACAATTAATGCTGCATTTGCTTACTACAGTCATTGAAGCTTTTCAATATTGCACCCACACAAGTTAACACAGTGACGGGTCACAGGCACTTAAATAAAGTTTGGTAGTATTCAATAAACAATTAAAACATCAGTGGCTTCATTTTTACATCTAGAATATTCTGTGAACGTTCTCTATTTCTAAAAATATCTGATTAGATGGTAAACAATCTATTTTGAAAACACTCAGGTCTGTGAATTATTTATAGCACTTCTGTCATTCTAAGATACAGTCAGAAATATATCCACAGGTCTTTCATACTATGTAAGACTTGAGTTTGGCAGCTTTCTGAAGTATCAAAATTCAAGTCATTCGATAAATACAGAGTTTTACACAGAGCATATTAAAGTCCCATTTATTGCAGTTGCCAACATCTGCTCCCACTAATAAGCACTTGCACCTTTTTTTCACAAATCTATGTGCAGAACAAATAATGGAACAATTGCACTTTGATTACAGATGATAAATGTCATATGCATTAAGCAACATGCATGTTCTGTCTTATCTATGATGTACAATTAAATTTCTACCTCTCCCACTCCCAATACCTGCCTGCAGATAGTTAAGATTTGAAGCAAGAAATTCTGTCCAATGAATGCCTTATTATATGACGGCATATTCTAAAAACAAATCCCAGTAAGAAGTATTGTTCTAACACCAACTTTAGGACCAGAACAGAATTAAGCCCATGGGTACTGATTTATAAGTGAACAAGTTACCATCAAATTTTCTTGCTGGGATTGTTAAACTCCCTGTCAGACAGCTACACTTTGGTCCCAATTTGAAGTATTTCTCTTCTTCCCTTCACTTCGACCACTTTTTTTTGTTTAAAAGGTAAAATTGAGATTTAGAATCACATGCTGGCTAAGCAGACTGTAAATACTATATTTAGGGAAAATATATAAGGTCAAGAGGGTTGAAAGCACCAAGTTCCTAGGAGTGACAACCACCAATCTGTCCTGGACCTTCCATGGAGAGGTAATGGTCAAAAAGGCACAATAATGCCTCCTCTTCCTCATGAGGCTTAGGAATTGCAGTATTTCCATAAGGACCCACACCAACGTTTACAGATGCACCATGAAAAGCATTCTCAGTGCATAATAGCTTGGTACAGCAACTGCTCTGCCTCAGAAATCTCAAAAATCAACCTCCCATTCATGGACACCATCTACACTTCTCGTTGCTGTGGAAAGGCTGCTATTAAAAGAATCCTCTCATCCCGGTAATATTCTCCTCCAACCTCTTCCTTCAGGTTGAAGATACAAAACTTGAACAAACATACCAACAGGTTCACAAGCAGCTTCTTTCCTGTTGTTATTAAACTGCTGAATGTACCTCTAATTTAAAATCTAATGTTGATCTTGCTTTTGTGTACCTCCTGTGCAGCTGTAACCTTGTTTGCCTCGCTCTATCTAAACTCCCTCTGATCTGTATGTTCTGATCTACCTGGACTGCTCAAGCCAAAACTTTTCACTATACTTAAGTACGTAACAGCAATAAATGATATTTGATTTAAAGTGCTCCTTTAACAATTAAGTTCTATATTCAAATTTTTACTATGAAACCAGGAATTACACTTGAATGGTATGTTGTTTCTAATTGTTTTTGATATTATTCATAAAAATCTTTAAAGCCATAGTTGCAAGAAAAATATATTAACAGCAGAGGTTTAAAATAATTCTTCAGAACTTCCATGCCCATTCCCTCCTCAACTGACAAGGATATGCAACGGTTATAGATGAGTAGAGATAGCATTCCTTTCTTGCAGTACATAATGCTATTTGGTCAGAAGCAAAGTTTCGTGAATCTCTACTTACAACGTCTCAGAAGGTCAAACTCCTCTTTAAAGATGAAGAATCATAATATAATTCCCACACTCCTCTTCCATAGCCAACATCATAAAACCAAACTGCCATTAAACTAGCACAATGTCAAGCTAAGAATTGCTTATCAGATGAGGTCTAATTCAGGAATTAAAGTGCTATATCAAAAATAAAATTATTTCCTATCAATAAGAACAGTAAAATTAGTAAGACCTTTGAGCTGGTCACCATAACAACCATTACTATTTTACAAGATATCACTGCCCTCTGCCAGTGACTACTAGAAGAAATAATTAAGCACAACTCATACGCTATAGAGCTTCAAAGACTCAACACTGTTGTCAATGAGAACAGAAATCACTAAATTATCAAAACATGGAAGAAAGAAATTGAATTTATACACATCCTTTCACGACATCAGGACACTACAAGCATTTTATAGCCAATCAAGTAATATCTTTGGAGCATAGTCACTAATGCAGAAAAGCAATTCAAAGAATTACAGGCTGCTCTACTTTTACATGTTTATTGCAAAAGATTAAGTGTAGCTGTGGTAGGAGATTACTATATTGTGCCTATGTGTTTACACTATCACAGAAACAGCAGAGTGTGGGGTGGGGTGGGGAGGGGAGGGGAACTAACGGAATAGGATTTAGTTTGGAATTTAAGTCTTAAAATGTCACCTTGAATTGCTATAAGTAAATAAATTTGAAGTGTTAACTATTAACAGCATCTCAATGATGCACTAGTACTACAAATAATAACCATATCACTTTAGATCATTCACTAGAACTGAACTATTAAAACATCCCACATTAAAATCTAATTGTTTCTACAGAGTCCAGTGTTAATTCAGTAGCGCAAACATTTAACTTCACAAACAAAAATAAGAAAAATAATGGAAGAATAACTAAAACCTTCCACAGACTTTACTGATGTATTTTATTAATATTCAGTCTTATTTCCTACTCCCTTTGTTATGCAAGAGGGAAAAGCTGAACAAATCCAAAATGTCGCTCATGAGAATGGATGTTTTATCTATAAAATCTCTCTTCAGCAAATGTGTGTGGATGCAAAATACATTTCAGCAGATTAATCATGGTACTGTTATCATCCCATGTTAATTCAGGCTTTACCATTTATTGTCAGTTATTGTTTAGCACATGTTCATTATATACTGCATATCATGATACTGGTTTATTTAGTAAATGGTTAGAAGTATTTATTAAAATGCTAGCACATTTTGATAATTATCAATCTTTCTACTTAACTAATGCAACAAGAATGTACTAAAACAATAGCTGGTATCTGCACCAAAGTCATTCATAGTCAATTCAAACTAGTGTTCCATACACTGAAATCCACAGATCCACCTGTAATTAATTTTCTTCTGTACTAATTCTGACCAGATAATTTTAAAACTGGACTTGGTAAATATAAATTTCTTTTGCCCTATACATGTTTCCATTGTTTTAATCAGAATGGACTCCAGAACTGTTAAGCGAATATTCTATAGTGTAGCGCTAAGTAAGTCAAAAAGGCAGGAGAGTTCATCCAGTAAGAAAAAGACATTAACAACCAATGCTTAAACGCAAAGCCTGGTTTTATATAGCACAAAAGAATGGTGCGAAAAAGAAATTGAATGCAAATTTGAATGCTAGCTTTACAATACCTCTCCAGTCATGTTCAATTTTGACATGCCTTGCTGATGCTGGTGTTAGCTTCGCCATACAGTTAAGGCACTTGATGGCTTTCAGTTCAAAGACTGGCCATTTACTGCCCAGCTTGCCCTCCAAAATAGTACTGAATTCCACAATACTTCCTTGTCCCAAATTCAGCAGAACATTCTTGAACTCATTACTAGCTCTTAGTACAATATCTTTGGTTGCATCATCTTCAAGAGTTTCATTCCCATTCGAACCATAAGGCATTCCCACAGTTATTTCAAATTTATAGCGACAAAATCTTTTAAGGTGGCAGGTGTGCTTTGTGAGGAATTTAAGCCGACAAAGATCTTCCTCCATCACAGTCACATTTTTAGGATCACATTCAGGATATGTCTCACCATACAAGCATCTCATCCAATCACTTAAGAAGTATGGAAGCATATTTATTGCAGACTCTGCACTGTTCTCAATCTCCGTGATACGGACATATTTGAACCTTCCTGTCCATGTTACTCTATGTCCCTCAAGATGACCACAAAGAATTTGAACTTGAGCCATGTTCGTCTCTTTCCAGGCACGAGGACCACAAACAAAGCTATATTGCTGCCAGGTCAAAGTGGAATTGTACACCTTCATACCTTCCGACCTGTACACATAAACCCAACAGAACATCATAATTGCAGTGAGCCAAACCAGGATGAGCTTGACAACAGAGCTCCTTGTCAGGGATTTAACTAGTGCTAACAAAGTGCCAGTTGCTTTTGTCCACATGTGAAGGACAACTGGAATTGTGCATAATACAAGGGTGACAAGAATCTTGATCAATTCCATGGAAATGAACCATTTTATTAACTGGATGAAAATCATTATTGCAACACCAATGAGTAGAATTGGTAAAGCAAAGAGAAACAGGAAATAGCCCACAGATGCCCGAATCAGACCCAATCCTGTGGATGACCTCAAGAGTTCTATAGCCAGTTCACACCATATAAAGCAGACAAGGTACGGAATTAAGTAATAGTAGGTACCTTTAAAGTTCCTCAATTGTGCCATTTTGAAGAACAAGTAAAACAATAAAAAGTACAAGAGACAGGGAATGCCAAGATTCAACATAAAGACATGACCTATTGGCATAGAGATAAAGGGCTCCCCAATAATTCTTAAGTAGGACCAGTTATCAGGAAGTGTGTAAAGGAACCCGATTACTGCACATATAACCTCTGTAATGAGGGCCCTTCGAGTATACGGTTCTGCACTTGTACTCAGACTCGTATAAGATGTAATCAAAAAGAAAATTGCAATAACTGACAGCTCTGAACAAGGAATCCAATCTTTGTCTGCAACAGGAAAGGAAAGAATCACAAAAAATGCAGAGAGCATGAAGTGGATATGTGGTTCCAAATGACTCCAACTAAAGTTCACCTCAGCCTGTTCTACATCTAGGTCTGGCTCAAAACGCAGCAGCAAGTCAGTCATTGTTCTGAAATTGTCCCATGCTTTGCTATCTTGAAAGACCTTTAGCGTACAAATTACCATGGAAATGAAGGAGAGATAAAAAATGACTAAAGGGATGATGAAAGCAAAAAAGCCAATTGTCAAATTGCTGATTATAAAGAAAAAGACAAGAGCATTTACATGGTGAAGTGGAATAATAGTATGTAACCAGTGCATTCCAGCTTTAGAGGCAAAATCTATTAGGTGCTCCTTTATTTCCATTAAGGCATGAAGTGGATATTTCACAATCTATAGGAAAAAAAGACAAAATATAATGAGACATTATAAAAAATGTTCTGTAAGGTTTGATTAGATTAGATTCCCTACAGTGTGGAAACAGGTCCCTTGGCTCAACAAGTCCACGTTGACCCTCTGAAGAGTAACCCACCAAGACCCATTTCCCTCTGACTAAAGAACCTAACACTATGGGGAATTTAGCATGGCCAATTTACCTGACTTGCACATCTTTGGACTGAGAGAGAGGAAATCCACGCAGACACGGGGAGAATGTGCAAACTCCACACAGACAGTCGCCCAAGGCTAGAATTGAACCAGGGTTCCTGGCGCTGAGAGGCAGCAGTGCTAGTCACTGAGTCACTGTGCCACCCACTTTGTAAATGTTCCCTGCCTGAGAAGCAGCAGCCGATTGATTAGATAATTGATTGATAGATGTATGGGTAGATAGAAATTAGAAACTATGATGGAGTGAAAGCTATCAAAACATTGTAAAATTATTGACAAACACCAAGTGACTGCCAAAGTAATCCAGTGTCACGTTTGACTGATTAATGAAGTAATACTATTATTATACAGTGTAATCAAACTTTAAAAAAAATGTATAAGGGCTGAAACAATGGAAACAAAAAGTTTGAGAACTCCTTAAACAGCTCCTTCCAAATTCAAAATCACTTTCATCTAAAAAGGGCAAAGGCCAACAGGTACTTCAGAAAACCATATGCAAATTTTCCTACATGCCACTCATCATGACTTAGAAGTATATCACCATTCCTTCAAAATTCTGAAACTCCTTTCCTAAGGACATTGAGAGTCTGCCTATACCAAATGAACTGCAACAGTTCAAGGTGGCAACTCACTACCACCTTCTCAAGGGCAACGAGAGAGAGATGGGGAATAAATATTGGCTCAGTCAATAAAACTCTCGTCCCACAAATAAGGCAATCAAAATGCATTGACAGTACTCAGCAAGAAATCTTTAAAAGTACTCACCTAGAACTCTATTTTGTTCGCTATTCGTGACAGTAATATTTAACATTTGGAAAATTTACAATTGCTACCTGCAACTTACATGCAGAATTATTTATATTTCTCAATCTTTTCAAGAACAAGAATTGACATGTACTAATCAGATTGATTATAACTATACTCAAGCAATCCTTACAGATTATAAATAATTCAACACATTTACTTTCTTTAGTCAACCCCAGTTGGCAATATTATAAAAGAAAGTATCAAAGTAAGAGGGACCTATTGTAATAAATTAGTGCTCACTGTACAAGTCTGTTGAACAAATCTATTTGGATTCTTAACTATACCTTCTGCTGTAAAGGCAAATCTTCAGGTAGTTTCCCTTCAAGTCCATCATCCTCTCCCTGCATTAGTAAGTTAGATGGGATAATTCCCTTGGCATACTTCTTTGTGATGTCAACAAAATCATCCAACTTCATGTCCTTGTTACCTGAAGTAGTAATAACAGTTTTGATTAACAGGAACCAACTGTATCCTTCATTGGACTATTAAGTTGCACCTTCCAATTTTATAGCATTTTATTTCTGTTCAAGGTAAGAAAACATTAGGATTTTATATACTTAGTTTTTATTGAATACTTCCAGCTAAGTGAACTTTAGTGAACTCTGACAACATGTCTTAGTTTAAGCGGACAGAATTATCCCATTACACTTGTATCACACCTGCATTCTTGAGGTCATGACATCACCGTATTGCCAAGTTGTGAAATTCATAGAAAAGTTATAGCACAGAGGAGGCCATTTAGCTAGAGTACCTGAGGTGCCTCTCTGCAAGAGCAACTCAATCATTGATACTTTTGCCAAATACATTAAACCAGTGTCCTCGTGTTCCTAAGCCTTCTGCCAATGCAAACAGTTTCTCTTTATCTAGTCTGTCCAGTCTCTGAGGAGAATTATTATAACATCACCTGTCTGATCATGGAGCTGAAGTCCTTCATCACCACAACTGTTTGTCTGATATAAACTCATTATGATGAAATCCACCAGTCAACTTTCCAATGATAGCAGAAGATCATCAATAATGAAAATAAGGTTATTACCTAACATACATTTAAGCTGACTAGGTCATTTGTTTAGCTTCGCAGTATCCTTTTCCTTGTAAAGTTGCTAGCATTTTAGGATTGAGTGATACTGATTCTGTAAGCATTAGGCTCATGTTCATAATCGCTTTATATCGCTTCACAATAGAAAATACATTTAATCTACCAGCCTGGTTTAAATTTGAATCTAGGAGTTAACAGAATACTGACATTCAATCCTCTTAAATGGCTAACCTTAGGTCAGGTATCTGAGCAGTACTGGCCATTTTATATTGGCCTCACACATCACAGTCCCAGATTAATGCAAGGCATATACAGTGACATAGGTACAAGTATTGAGTAGCATCATTGTACTCTTGGGAGTTTATGGGAGAGTAAATTTCTTTCTGCCATTCAAAGATATACTTCCTTGATTTCACTTCGCTTGCATCCTCCTTTCTCCATTTTTCATCTTTGGTTCTAATGACCATGAACAAAGAAGTTAGTAAAGCAGAAACTGGAAATGGAGATAAAATATCCTATAGCACACTAATTCCCTGATCACTGGTATTCACTTTAATATGAAAATTGAGAAAAAAAATCTCCATTCAGGGATGATTTGATTTTCCTACTCCTGGTATATCACTTTACTTCCATTAAAGACAATATTTCTTAAACTGAAGTTAAAAATGATTCAAATGAAATTGAACTAGATGAACTAAACTATTTGCATACTGAATTTCACAATGTAGCTGCTTAAGAGTTACAAAGGAGGAAGAATGTTAGCAGGTTATCTTACTTTGAATGCTGACCAGTCGCTCAAGCACTCGCCTCTCTTTCTGCAGCATTTTCGGGACAGGGCCTGGTTCAGCCTTGCTACCTGCATGATGATAAAAGCAAAGGAATGGCAATCTGCTACAACACATTGTCAATATACATTTGAAAATGTGTGAATTTCATCTGCATCAAGATGTGGATGAAGACCCAGCAATGAACCTTCTCTTTTGCCCTACCTTCAGCATTGATGTGACTAACATTCTCCAGGATTTCAGAGACAGCTACCTGCTTCTTTCGGTTTGGATTCAGCTTCTGATACATAATTAACGTAGCCTTCCGCACAGCCCGCTCAAGCTCACTCTCATTTGCAAGTTGCTTCACCAATTCCTCGTTCTCAGATGTGATGCCTTGAGGAAAAAGTAGGTGTCAAGCAATTTTTCCTGAAAACTGCATTAACACATGCAGCCATACAGTAACCTGGAAAGTAGCATGCAAACGGTTTACAAGTTTTTCTCATGAAGATGCAACATGTGCAAAATCTTCAAAATGCTGAACAGATCTACACAATCAAAAGTAAAATGATGTTTGCATTAATTATTTCAACTCTTTAAAACAATGGAAACAAAATGTGATCCGAAAAAAAGAAACATTTTGAATGATTGCACTCTTCTAAATACAGGTTTAGACTTTAGCAATTGCGTTTAGAATTGATTCAAAGCAGGCTGCAAATTGGACATCAGCTCACATTTATCACTGATTTCCATTGTCCTTTTTAAGAGCACTGTGGTATAATAGGAGCGTCAATAGGCTAGTAATTTACAGTGCCAGATTCTAGGGATGTGGGTTTGACTTCCAGCATGGCAGATGGTAAAATCTGAAATTACAGAAAAACTTGTCTGATACGATACCATAGTCATTGCTGACTTGTAAAAACTCATGTGGATTCGCCTATGCCCGTAGGGAAGGAAATCTGTTATTGTTCCCTGGTCTATGTGGGAGTCCAGACTTCTAGCAATGTAGTGAACTGCCCAATGAGATAGCAAGTGACTCAATTTCTTTTTGAATCAATACAAAGTCAAAAGAAATTAACAAAACCTCTGGGGCATCTGACATTAACTCAGGCACCAGAAACAACAACAGCAAACACAGCCTTGATGTGCAAAGCTCTTCTCATTAACATTTGGGGGTTTATGCCAAAAACTGAGTGCTGTTGCTCACCATTCAAGCTATAGCCTGACAGACACACCTACAGAATCATACCACACAGTCAATGTCCCAGACAACACCCTTCCCAGGTACATACTATTTTACTGGCAGGACACACCAACCAGAGGCACTGACATCAGGCATATCGACAAAAAAAAATGAAGCATCAATCTGGAAGCTACAGAGGTTTATTTGGATGCCAAACGTCGGAAGCAGCAAGCAATATTCAATTCAACACAGAGACCAGATCCTAATCCTGCCATATCCAGTTGTGAATAGTGTGGTTTATTTAAACAGTTAACAGAAGGTAGAGAAGGAGGATCCACAAATATGGTCATCTTGAATGATGGGGGGAGCCCAGCACTTAAATGCAAAAGACAAGACTGAAATATTCTAGGAGAAAGTGAGGACTGCAGATGCTGGAGATGAGAGCTGAAAATGTGTTGCTGGAAAAGCGCAGCAGGTCAGGCAGCATCCAAGGAGCAGGAGAATCGACGTTTCGGGCATGAGGCCTTCTTCAAGAATAGGCTAAAATATTCTAACACAGCTAAATGTGGCAAGTGGATGATACATCTCCAACTCCTCCTGAAGTTCACAGCATTTTAGATGTCATAGATTCATACAGTAAAGGCCCATCAGCCCATCAAGTCTGCAGCGATATAACTGGCATTAAAATGGGTAAATCCCAATTTCCTGCACTTAGCCTGGTCCAGGTTGATCCTCCTCTCTCTGTGGCTTCCCTCCTGTAAGACCCTGAGTTTGGTCTGACCTTTTGTGCCAAGTGGTGTTTATGGGGATTGTTGCAAGTATTTGGAACAGCATCATTAGGTTGGGATCATTTGTTGGGTTTTTGGGTAGGTTACATTATTCGGTGTTCCGTTCTCATTTGTGTTTCATTTAGTAATCTTGTAAATAAATTTTGTTTTGTTTAAAATTAAGTGGTGGACCAACTCTTGGAATATCTGTGTTACACCAGCTTAAAACTAGCAAAGTTAGAGTCTAAGCCACTTTCTTTAAATGTTCGGAGTGGGTCTAGCCTGGTCCATAATAAATACGATATTTGAAGTGTTAAGCCAAATGTTTTCAAGGTTCTAAGGCTTCCAGCCTCAATTATCTTCCCAAAGAGTACATCCCAGATTCCGATCACCCACAGTGAAGCAGCTTTTTCCCCAAATCCTATCTGAATCGCCTGCCCTTTACTCTAAAGCTATGCCCTCCAGCGATTGACTGCTCAACCAAGGGATACAACTGCTCTCTATTCACTCTGTCTTTACCCCTCATTATTGTATACACCTCAAGCATGTCCCTGCTCAGTCTTCTCTGCTCTAAAGAAAACAATCCAAGCCCCAAGCCTATCAAATCTTTCCTTATAGCACAATTTCTCCCTCACAGGAATCATCCTGGTGAATGTCTTCTGTACAGTCTCTCGTACAATCACATCCTTCTTGTGGTGTGATGACGAGAACTGCACACAGTACTTCATTTATGGCCTGTCCAATGCTCTGTACAACTCCAACATTACTTCCTTGCTCTTATATGTTATGCTATGACTGACGAAAGCCTTCTTAACTATCACATTCATGTGGTCTGCTGACTTCATGTCAGTTCTCAATTCGATTCATTCTACATGATAGTCAAGAAATGCACAGAATCCATAATGTGAAAACAGGCCATTCAGCCTATCAAGTCCACACCAACCTTTTGGAGAACATCCCACCCAGTCACATCCCTGTAATCCTGCATTTCCCATGGCTAATCCATCTAGCTTGCACATCCCCGAATACTATGGGCAATTCAGCATGGCCAATCCACCTAACTTGTACGTCTTTGGACTGAGGGGGGTAACCAGAGGACCCAGGGGAAACACACACAGACACGGGGAGTGTGGAAACTCCACACAGTCACTCAAGGCAGAAATCGAACCTGGACCTCTTGTGCTGTGAAACAGCAATGTTAACCTCTGAGCCATTGTGCTGTCCCAGACTGAAGGCATTGGATACTGCAAAGGCTCTGACAAACATCTGGTAACACTACTGAAAACATATGTTCTGGAAGTAAGTGCACCCCTCGTCAAGCGGTTCACAGCTACGACACTGACATCCATGCAACAATGTGGAAAATTATCCTGATTTGTCCTATTATTATGGACAGGGCATATCTAACCAATTCCCACTGTCTACTGAAAATCAGCAAATAGCTCATCGACAATGCTATTCAGTAATATTTGTAAAGGAAAAACTTGCTCAATGATGCTTTGGTTCTGCTAGAACCATTCAGTTCCTGACTTCATTACCACCTTGGTCAAAGAGCTGAATTCTATATATTAAGTGTAACTGCCCTCAACATCAAGGCCGCATTTGATGGAGAATTACATTGAGACATCCTTGCAGAAGTGGACTCAGTAGGATTTGAGGGAATAATCTCCACTGTTCAACATCTTGGATAGCACAGAGGAAGATGGTTGTTATTAGAGGTCACTCATTTCTGTCTGAGAATATCAGTGCATGGGTTTCTCAGATTAGCGTCTAAGGCCCAACTATTTGCAGCTGTTTCATCAATGAGCTTCCCTCCCTTGTAAAGTCAAATGTGGATGCTTGCTGATGATTGCACAACTATTAGCACAATTCGTGGCTCCCTGAATATTGAAGCAGTCCCTGTTCAAATTTTGCACGACCCAGACAACTTCCAGGCTTGGGCTAAGTAATATCTTAAAGCAATGCAACTGCCAGGAAATGGCTCTTGAACAGGAGAGCATCTAACAATTGCCCTTTGATGTTCAATGGCATTACTATTGCTAAATCCTCCTTTATTAACAACCTGGAGATTGGAGATTTGCCATTGACTGGCTACTGAACTAGACCAGCCATATAAACAATGTTGCTACAACAGCATGTCAGAGGCTGGGAATTCTGCAGCAGGTAACTCCCCTCTTGCTTCCCCCAGTACTTGTCAACCAGCTCTAAGTCACAACATGATCAAGTACTTCCTACTTGCCTGGATCACTAAAACTCCAACTACACAAGCACCTCCACACCATCCAGGACAAAGCAACCAGCTTGATCCAACATCTTCATTATTCACTTTTCAATCCTGCATCACACAATACAAGTTGCAGTGCTGTGATTCACCAAGGTTCCTTCGACAACATTTTAAATGGCGAAAGCAGCAGTTATAGTGAACTGCCACATTCTGAGAGTTTCCTTCCAATGCACACATTAGGAGTTGAAACTAGATCGCCACTCCTAGATTGCCTTTGGATCAAAATCCTTTCCTAACATAACTAAGTGTTTGTAAGCTCAGAGGATTGTAATGGTTCAAGAACGCAGCTCATCACCACCAATTCCAAGACTATTAGGAATGGATAATAAATGGCGGCACAGTCTGTGATGAATTAATTTTTAAAAATGCTAATGTATTTAATATGCAAAAAAAATTATTGCAATACATAGTTTTACAAAAGATCTAAAAGTTGGAAGACACAGACAGCCTACCACTAACCCATTTCCAAATCTGAATAGAGGGAGGGACTCTTGTGGGCGGCACGGTGGCACAGCGGTTAGCACTGCTGCCTCACAGCGCAAGAGACCCGGGTTCAATACCCGCCTCAGGTGACTGTGCGGAGTTTGCACGTTCTCCCCGTGTCTGTGTGGGTTTCCCTCCCACAATCCAAAAATGTGCAGGTTAGGTGAATTGGCCATGCTAAATTGCCCGTAGTGTTAGGTGAAGGGGTAAATGTAGGGGATGGGTCTGGGTGAGTACGCTTCGGCGGGTCGGAGTGGACTTGTTGGTTCGAAGGGCCTGTTTCCACACGAAGTATTCTAATCTAATCTTTCTCAGAGCTAAGTAAATTCTGGTACTATATTTCTCCTGAACTCCAAGTCTGTTAATCCTGTATTCAAAGAATATTAATGGATGACTAATTATGAAAAAATTGAAGCGATTAAACAATTTCCAGCTTTAGCAACTGAGCTAAAATTCTAACAGTCATACATAGCCAGATATGGCATAAAACATCCAAATGCCAACTAACATAATCAGGCTGTAAGGAGAGATTCAGTTGCAATTTCACATTGTCTGTGTCTCCACTTGCACATAACATAAGCCATTCAGTCCCCACTTTCTATTTGGGTGGGCAGACCATTTCCTTGATATATTGAACAAACTTTACTTTCTGATACTGGCTCTAAAGTCAATTTTACGAAAATGCAATGAGACTTCAAAGCAGCTTTGGGTCAATTCTTACAGATGTGATAATAGCACTGGAGTAATGCAGGTCCTTCTTTCTCACCAATTTAAATTAATGACCTCCCATCTCAGATTAACTGCTTACATCGGTCATGTATATACTTTGGGGAAGATTCCTCCTTTAAGGATGTTGAGCCTTGGCTGATTCAGTTTTTTCCTCAATGCACACCCCCATTAACCTTTCCTTTAAACTGACCCAAAGGGCAACAACAATTCCAATGCTGGTCATGCACAAGTTGGCTCCTTGAAGTCTGAGTATGTGGCCACACAAAAAAAATAGTGATACAGGGGTTACAAGCTTAGACAAATCATCTGCATATTTCAAAACGTTTAGAGGGAAGAAAAGTCATTACCTAGATTTAGACTGCAGCACAGAAATAAGCTGTTCTGCCTAGCTGGTTCACGCCAGCTCGAGGTGTCCTTCCAGCCTTTTGACAAGCAAATTTATTCTGGTATTCTTCCTTGTGAATCAGTTTCACACCCTCTCTGGTGCTTTTCTTTTAAGACTATGGAGACATGACATGAGTTTTACTGTCCTTCTTTCAACCTTTTCCCAAAGTATGGCTCATGGCATCACCTCCAAAATGGGAAAGTCAGTTTAAATAAGCAGTCAGCATTTGCCATGTGCAGTTTTGTGATATACTTGTGTTCCTATAGCAATGCAATCATTCAATCAGCATTCCTTTTTAAAAACTGTTGCACCATTTTAGCCACATAATAACTGTAGGGTACAAAAATGATATGTTATCTTTACTTCCACATGCCATTCAAAGTCTTATTATGTCTACTATAAAAAAAAAAGTACCTTTCCTTTCTGCAAGACAACCTTTAAGCAGTTTTCCAGCTTCTTTTTTGCCCTGTTTGGCAGATTGGATTAACCAGTATACAGCTGTACAGTTGTTCAGTTCTTCATCCTTTCTGCCAGCAAGCTTCAGGTAATATTTACCAACCTAATGGCAGCAGATAAAAAGGACATTATTTTTCTTTAAAATGCCACATATGCAAATCTGACAATGGCTGTCAAACGGAGGCAAACATTAAAATCCTGGATCTTCAGATAAGTATAGGCAACAAGAATGATATGGCTTTAGAAGTCAATGGTTAGGTTGCAGCAGTAGTACCATATCTACATTTAAGTTTGGACAATGCACTTGCAGAACGCTAGCAAGGTCTTACAGACTGTGAAAACGAGAATCATTGGAATGATATGGGGGATGAGAAACTTCCTTTACCAAGGAAGACAGAGAACCTATAAGGAGAAAGTCAAGATGAGGTTCAGTAAGTCTTCAAAATAACAGAAGACCTCGATGTTTTCTTTCTTACTCTGTTAGCATTGATGCAAATGTCAGGTACCAGAGTACAGTGAATTCAAGGAAATTTTCAAAAGAATCAGGCAAAAGAAGATGACTTTTTTAAACAAGAAATAAAATGCACTTCACACAAGAAAGTGCTGAATGCAGATTCAATCATAACTTTCAAAAAGGAAGCTGAAAAATTTGAAAAGGACAGAGAAAGGGAAGGAATAACTGGCTGAATAGGCTCCTATGCCTTTGGTTCAGTGAATCCTATAATAGTGATACATGTCTGGACAGTGGCTTTACTTCCTACTTATTTGTGCATGTTGAAATATGGCACCTTAGCTCAACTATGTAAATGCAATCTATTTTCCACTATTAAATAGCTGAGAGTAAAGTCAAAAGACTTCAAACATTCAAAATTGGCTGCCAATGGAATAGGGTGGTCCTTATGCGGGCAGATGGACGGACGAGATCTGGTAGGATGTGCTCTTTGTGGGGTTTCTCATTGTTCCACTCTGTCTAGATCAATCCTCATCCTTTTTCTCCCTCATATTTTGCAAATTAACACCACACACACACACACACACAAGTTTATGCAGGAGAGTAGAGAGTGAAGCTCGGTCTTCCTTAAATGAGCAGTTCAGATGGAACAAAACCGGATGTGAACAATAGCGTAGAAATGCAAAACAAATATCATTCTTCTTTAGCAATTCTAAAGAATTAGACTTACAGAACACCAGATGTAGGACATTGGTGAGACCACATATTTGAAATATAGCCTCTGTACTTTGTATTCCCCTCACAATAGACAATAACATCCTATGATTTTGTCTAATTCCAAAAGATAAGTAGTGCAGACCACAAGGTGAAGTTTTTTTCTCCTTCAGTCCTTTGGCTTTTAGCAATAGTGACATGTTGTTGTTTGTAGGGCAATAGTTCTTAGTTTCGTTGGTTGATCAGTTATACCTCAGTATTTTCCACATATTCAAGAGTGTGTTTGTTATGGTTATTTTCTATCTGTAGACTTTAGAAATTTCTCTACTGCTCTTGACAGTGTTTTTATGTAATTCTGCAGCACAACTGCTGTCAGACAAAATTTCTCATAAGGCTCGATGTCACTCAGCCTTCAAAAAGCAACACTGGGCCACACAGCTCAAAAATATGTAGCACTTCATCAAGTTGCAAAATTCTTATTACAATTATAGTCCAACTTCCGCCATTTAATAATCCCCCCAAAAATGTCACTTCTATGAAGCACTTGCTTTTTGGTTCTCTCAGGTGAAATAATCCTTGCTTCAACAGTAAGTAAATTTCCTTTTTTGCATGAGTGGATGAAGAACTTTCCTTGGTGCAGCCAGGGATACTAGCTTTGTTTCAGGACAGGGTGATTTATTATGATACCTCCTGCTTTCCACGTCTCACGAATAGCTGTGGGAATTCAGCTCTGAAATGTTTTGACGGATATTCTTGGCTTTCCAGTTCCTCTACTCTGCCAATAAAATGCAAGTCAGATTTCTTGTGTAAGAGTGGATTGCTCTGGTTCAGGTTTATAAAATCATGAGGGGCATAGATAAGATGAATAGTGAAAGCCTTTTTCCAAGGGTAAGGGAGTTCAAAACTGGAGGGCATCATTTTAAGGTGACAGGAGGAAGATTTAAAAAGGGACCTGAGGGGCAACTTTTTTCCACACAGAAGGTGGTTATGTGGCAGATGCAGGTACAGTTACAATAATTAAAAGACCCTTTGATAGCTACATGAATAGTAAAGGTTTAGAGGGATATGGAGAAAGTGAGGACTGCAGATGCTGGAGATCAGAGCTGATAATGTGTTGCTGGAAAAGTGCAGCAGGTCAGGCAGCATGGATGCTGCCTGACCTGCTGCGCTTTTCCAGCAACACATTTTCAGCTTACAGGGATATTGGACTGGTTTAGTTTGGGAAACCTCGTTACCATGGATGAGTTGAATGCAAGGTCTGTTTCCATGCTGTATGACTATCACATCTGGATTTTAATTATTTTTCTATCTATATTGAAAAGTCATATTCAGTTGCCCGACAACCTATGGTTTCATGTTCCTAGGGTACTGGTTTACCAGTATGCTCATTTTTGCAGTAAGGCTGAGTACAGTGTGATACTGGGTAAATCTTCAAAGTCAATTTAGCGATACTTCTGCTTGTTTGGGGCTGAAAATCTGCTCAAAAATCCAGTAATAGCAGACATTGTCCTGTCATTCACTACCATTTTATAATATTCTTCACCTCGCTGTGCTACTAAAAATATTTAGATTCTGAGGAGGTAATGAAAACACTAAACTATTTTTTCCATCTTGTTACAATACTTCAAGAGACAGCAGGAGCACTTCCTGTGATGATGTATGCAGTCTTTTTAGCATTTCAGCTAGACCTAACCCTGATAACATTTTTGCCACTTGTTTTACTAGAGAGTATTCACATAAAAGGTTCAGTACAGGCACCACATTACATGTACAGCGAATATTTACACCATTTAATTGATTTGACTGCTCAAATAGCACAGGGCAAAAGTGAGGACTGTAGATGCTGGAAACCAGAGTTTAGATCAGTGTGGTGCTGGAAAAGCACAGGTCAGGCAGCATCTGAGGAGCAGGAGAATTGATGTTTTGGGCAAAAGCCCTTAAAAAAAATGTGATAATTACACTATAAATAATGATAAAAATAAAAGATCTTTTTCCAGATTTAAGTGAAAGGCTTACATTTCTCAAACCCAGCAAGTGGGTCAGTTCACTGAATCTAAGCATATTATGAAGTTCAACATTTAGCTTTTGTATGTTATTTCTCCATTAATTAGTAGAAAACTCAATGAGACATTTTCAAGCCTGTTATAGCAATGGAAACAATACAGATTAGGCCAAAGGAAAATTTTAAGTTTGCTCAGAATAAATGATTCAAGAATTATTTGTAGAAATGCTTTTCTGAACAAAGATGCATTACTCAAGTTTATCCTGCAGCAGAAATACTAACATAGGAACATATAAAGAAACTACGACATGACTAGGTCACTGAACCCCTCAAAAACACCACAGGAATTATGCCTGCTTTACCATTTGATATAATTGGAACTGATATACCGCTACAACTCCAATTTCCCTTAATCTCAGGTGCTGTCATTCAATTAAATCAAGGTTGTTCTTTATGTTAACTTCATTTACCAGCCGGGGTCCCATAGAACTCATTATCATTCACAGACCTTTGTTTGGCAATCTCAGTTTTAAAATTTTGAACTGACCTCAGCAGATTCGCGATAAGAGCGGCCATCACTTTGACATCAGCCCCGAATTTCCCATTTCAAATTTTAATGTTATACTTCTTTGATCTGAATTCCATTAACAGAAACAGTGGTTTCTTTTTGATCTAACCAACCCCTTTGATCAGCTTAATTAACTTAGCTTTTATTCCCTTAACTTAATAGATCAAGTCTAAGAGAAAATTAAGTCTATACAGCCAATCCTCAAACTTTACACTTTCAGTTCTAGGGTCATTCTGGTAAAATTTGCAGCACCACGCCCATGGCTAATACATCCTAGTACACTGCCCAGAAGTCAAAACATGGTGGACCAGAACCCTGTATAGTTGTAACTTACCTTCTACTATTTATTTTCTAGCTTGAGATAAAGGCCAACATTCCATCAACTTTTTAAAAATTGCTTTATTCACATGTCCCCTAGTTTATACAATTTCTTTATTTGGACCCCTAAATCTGATTTTTAAAAAAAACAGTTCCCATTAAGAAATGGATGGCCTTATTACACTAAACTCTGCCACTTTTTGCCCATCATTTAATCTACCAATCAATGTCACTTTACTGCTTTCTATTCCATCTACATTAAAATGCCCCTTACGTAAGTGCCCCAACCAACTTACATATACAGCTCTCTATTCCTTCCTCCCTAACCAGCGAGAAATCTTCACTAAATCAGTATCCAAAACAGCACGACCATCTCGAAATGTCTTGGTAAGCAAATTTGAGTGTAATGTGACACTGGACTGCAGCACTGATCTGCTAGCTGGGCAAGGCCCCCAAAGGAGTTTTACAGCTGCCTGCTGTGTTATGGGGGGGGGGGGGGGGGCTACATGTAGCAGTGAAATCCAAATATAAAATGGTTCAGTCTTTTGCAATTGCAGAAAACAAAATCTACTTTTATGAGAAAACAACTGGTTACTCCTCCACTCTCAAAAGCAAATAAAAACAACATTCAAGAGTCCAAAGTCACCATAAAAATAAACACCTTTGAGGAATCTATCCACAATATAATGCAGGATTGGGGATCATTTTAATGACTGAAAAGAGGTTTTAACTTTTGAAGTAGGTTTAAATCTATAAGAGGCAATAATTTATATTTACTGTATAACTACAATACAAAAGAAAACCTTATTTCCATTTTGTATCTATTTTAAATCAGTAATATTAATGTCTTCAATCTATCCTCTCATCAATTCAGCAGCTACCACTATTTGCATTACACCCAATTTTCCACATTAAAGTGTTGGCTTAATTTGTCTAATGTTACAATAGTCTGTCAACGCTAATAACCCAGTAGCCTGGTAAGCCTTTTTCTGCACTTCCCAGGCTTTGTAATGATCCTCAGTCACGCTCCCTCTGACCCCATCCAGTGCCACACTGTGGCAATGTGATCTTCCACTCTTGCATTAATACACTTCGGCTTCTTTAGTTATCTTTTCTTGAAGCTTCTGTAGCTCCTGCTTTTTTTCAGCTCATTTTTCACGGTGGCACAGTGGTTAGCACTGCTGTCTCACAGTGCCAAGGACCCGGGTTCAATTCCTACCTCAGGCAACTGTCTCTGTGGAGTCTGCACATTCTCCCCATGTCTGCATGGGTTTCCTCCGGGTGCTCCAGTTTCTTCCCACAGTCCAAAGATGTGCAAGCCAGGTGAATTGGCCATGCTAAATTGCCCATAGTGTTAGGTGAAGGGGTAAATGTAGGGTTGCTCTTCGGAGGGTCGGTGTGGACTTGTTGGGCCGAAAGGCCTGTTTCCACACTAAGTACTCTAATGTAATCTTTCATTTAATTTTGGGCTTTGTCCTTCAGTTTCCGTTCTGGTGGTGCTCTAATTTGTTTCTGTATACAATATCTATTTTTTCTCGTCATGCTTTTATGGCCTACTCAGGCTGGTAGAACAAACCAGTTGCGAGAGATCGCAGTAGAAAGATGACAAGAGATCCAGGGGCACACAATGAAAGACATTCAGCTAATGGAGAAGTCAGAAAACAGTGCTGAGGGGAAATCAGAATACTGGAAGGCAGTGGGAAAAGCAAATACTTCCAGATGGGACTGAGTAGCTGAGGAAATCAAGAAATGAACTGTTGAGCAAGATCCAAGAGGGAAGGCTATTTAAAATGGAATAAATGCTTTAGAAAGACCTTTTTTGGAAGCTGATAGCATCAAAGGATGAGAAAGAGTTGAGTGTTAAAGTAGATGAAAGATGATTATAACACAAGAGGAGGACCCCACAAGGATAGGCAATGAACTGAAAGATAATGTTTTCTTATGGGATAGTGTGAAGTGAAAAGTAGTAGTAGGATACAGATCAAGGTGATGAAATGGTGGAAGAGAAGAGTGCGCAGTAAGCAAAGATGGAAGTAAATCAAAATAAATACAATGCACAATGCAGTATATGATTTTAGTCTTCAGATCCAATAAAGGATAATTATTTACCTTGGAAGGGGGAACAAAGGTTAATAGATTGATTGCTCAGGTGAGAGACCATCCAATGAAGAGATAATATTGAATAGGTGTATTCTAAGAAAAATGAAAGGTGATCTAATTGAAATTGATAAAATAGAATCATAGAGATGTACAGCATGGAAACAGACCTTTCGGTCCAACCCATCCATGCCGACCAGATAGACCAACCCAATCTGGTCCCACCTGCCAGCAGTCGGCCCAAATACCTCCAAAATCTTCCTATTCATATACCCATCTAAATGCCTCTTAAATGTTGCAATTGTACCAGCCTCCTGGGTCAATAACCCCTGAGTTGTTTCCCTGTGGACAGCCTTTAACTAGGGAATACAGTCTATGCAGATTAGTCATTTAGGACTAAGATGAGGAGCCAATTCACATTCAGAGAGGATTGTGAATCTTAAGAACAGTCTAATCTTGGCTGCAGATATTCAACTGTTAAATGCATTCTTGTAATACTACTGCTCTCCATCTGACCTCTTTCAGCTTGACAATTCTGAAATCTGTGCTCCTTTAATTTTCATCTCTCAAATCTTCAAGCTTGCAAAACCACCAGCCACCCAGCTCTGCAATTCACTTCCTGAACCTCTTTGTATCTCTTTCCTCCTTGAAGGTGTTGCTTATAACCAACATCACTGTATATGTCCTTATATCTCCTTAAATTATTGATTTCTCAGCCTGAATGAGTATATAACTTGGGACTTTTGAAGCAGTATGGGGATTTTGAGGCAGCGTGGGAACTTGGTGCAATAGGAAGAGGTAGTTTTTGTTTTCTTTCCAGTTTCATAGCTTAAGGTCTCTTTAGGGGATAAATTGTAGCTCATGATCGGAGGCTCAGCGTAAAAGAAAGTGATATCATAGAAAAAACATAAAGTCACTAGTTGATAATAGCTATAATATGACTATTAAAGATTACTTTCAGATTAAAAGCAAACACAGGAAATATTTACAGGCTACAAACTAAAAGATCAGTATTTAATCGTTAAAAATCCATGTTATAAGATGGATGTTTAATCACTCTAGGATCTCCAGCTCAGCATTGATGAGTTGGAACTCAAGCTTCAAAAACTGTGATACATGAATACATCATAAAGTGGAAAGTAACCTGGATGCCGTGTTTCAGGGGCAGTCATACCCCTTTTTATACAATTTATTCATAGGATCATTAGTTAGGACTAGCTGGAATTTAAAGCAAAATCCTAGATCATCATCTTAGGGTTCTAGATTACCTTCCTCAAATAGAATCAATTAAGTGACTGCATACATTACCCATTGTAATAAAATTATGTAACAGCAAGTGTCGTAATATGTCGGCCTGTGATGATTTACTAGATGAAGTACATAATTTATTCAATTCGTATTTCTAAAAACATATTGACAATGCAGATGTTAATTATGTATAATGTAAATTTTGGCAAATCTGGGAATTTAGAAAAAAATAGCACGAGAGGTGGCCATTTGTTCAACATACCAAATCTAACTTTTTGGAAGAGCTATCCACCATTAATCCTACTCACCCAGTCCTTCCCAAAACGTAGCAACTTCTGACCTCATTAGTGTTGGTCCAAACATGCAAAAATCCATCTGACGTCCAGGAATGACTGCTTCTAACATCACTGTACATGTGACTAAGAGTTCTAGCAAAATCAGAATTAAGGGAAAACTGAAAAGGTTGTTATAGGTCAATAATCTCAGCTCCAGAATATCACTACAAGAGTTTCTCAGGGTAGTACTTCATGCTCAACCACCTTCAGCAATGCTCTTCCTTCTATCCCAAAGTCAGAAGTGGAAATGTTCACTACTGGGGACAACGTGCATAATGTTCAGCAACATTTGAGAATCCGCAGATTGTCCATTAACAATCGCAGCAAGACCTGAACAATATCTGGGCTTAGGTTGATAAGCGTCAAGTAATATTTACACCATACAAGGGCCAGGCATGACAATCTCTAACATGAGGGAATTAATTATGCCCTCTTGACATTCTATGGGGATTACTAATGATTAGAAACAGAATTGGAACAGACAATAGTACTGTGGCTATAATAACCGGTCAGAGACGAGGGAATTCTGCAGCAAAACACCTGACTCCCCAAAGCTGGTCCACGAACTACTGGGCACAAGTCACGAGTATGATGGAATACTCCCCACTTGACTGGATAAGTGAAGCTCCAACAATATTTTAAAAGCTTGACAATTCAGGAAAAGCGCAATGCTTGTTCAGTATCACATCCAAACATTCAATCCATCTATGGACTACTTTCTAAACGGTGAGAAATTCGTAAAGCCAAAGTACAAAGGGATCTGGGAGTGCTAGTCGAGGATTCTCTAAAGGTAAACATGCAGGTTGAGTCCGTGATTAAGAAAGCGAATGCAATGTTGTCATTTATCTCAAGAGGGTTGGAATATAAAAGCAGCGATGTGCTACTGAGACTTTATAAAGCTCTAGTTAGGCCCCATTTGGAGTACTGTGTCCAGTTTTGGTCCCCACACCTCAGGAAGGACATACTGGCACTGGAGCGTGTCCAGCGGAGATTCACACGGATGATGCCTGGAATGATAGGTCTAACATACGAGGAACGGCTGAGGATCCTGGGATGGTATTCATTGGAGTTTAGAAGATTAAAGGGAGATCTAATAGAAACTTGCAAGATAACACATGGCTTGGAAAGGGTGGATGCTAGGAAATTGTTTCCGTTGGTGAGGAGACTAGGACCCGTGGACACAGCCTTAGAATTAGAGGGGGTAAATTCAGAACAGAAATGCAGAGACATTTCTTCAGCCAGTGTGGTGGGCCTGTGGAATTCATTGCCACAGAGTGCAGTGGAAGCCGGGACACTAAGTGTCTTCAAGGCAGAAATTGATAGATTCTTGTTGTCTCGGGGAATTAACGGCTACGGGGAGAATGCAGGTAAGTGGAGTTGAAATGCCAATCAGCCATGATTGAATGGCGGAGTGGACTCGATGGGCCGAATGGCCTTACTTCCACTCCTATGTCTTATGGTCTTATTACTGATGAAGTAGCAGCAGTGTGTACTATCTGTACAATGCACCAGAGAAATTCAACAAAGCTCTGAGACAGCACCTTCCAAACCCATGAGAACGATCATTGACAAGGTCAAAGGCAGCAGACACACGGGAACACCAGCACCTGGAAATTCCTTGCTAAGTCACTCAACATCATGACTTGAAAACATTGCTGTTCGTTCACTGCTATTGGGTCAAAATCCAGGAAATACCCCCCAAAAACAAATGTGCGTACCTACACCAATTGGTTGCATCAGTTCAAAATACAAGTCACCATTACCTTATTAACAGTAATGAGGATGGGCAAAGGATACTGACTCAGCCACTGAAGGCCACATCATCATGAATGTGTATTTTTTAAAAAAATATTATTTCCATACAAGGGATAAAGATCATACAAAAATAATCAGTAATCTCCAACTTAAGTTTAACTTATTTAAATCCTGCAACAAGTGATGAAGGTTTCTATGGAATCTTCATCGGAGAACTTAAAATGAATACACTGTACCTTAGCTTTGGCCTTGATATCCTTGTTAACCTACTTTTGACAAAAGTAATTGAATATTAAAAACCATTGGAGTAATGAACCATACTACAAAAACCAAACTTCCTGTTAACATAGGGAGAGTTTGGCGGGCTGGCAGTAGAGAAAAAAAATTACTTGCAACTATTAACAACTGTGAATTAGTAAACCTGAAAATGACCCTTTGATTTTTTTTCCTTCTAATATTATAGATAACAGTTGGTTAAATATATGAAGATGAATTCCCATTATCAATTGAATACATTGACATTTTGAATTAAAGAATATTTACAGCAACGTTTTGGTTCTACCTCAGTCTGTGCCTTTGCATCACCATTTCTGGCTTTTTCCTCTTGTTCCTCTATGTATTCTCTCTCATTCAACATTTTTGCTGCAAATAAAAATATAACAAAGGAAACTATTAAGCCTAGCATAATTTTTTTAAACTCAATTGAGTTTTACTAATGAAATGTAATGGAATAGCTCAATAAGACAGTCACAGAAGTCATGCTATGCTCAAATAAAACATTTATCACAAATTAATCATTCAGAAAACAAATGGTACACCAAATAAATAATTTTAAAACAGCATGACATTTGGATAATAGCAGATTTGACATCCTCTTTCCTTATTTCCAACTATCCTAAAATTTACAGCTAAAGATCCAACCCTGATACAAACACTGTGGTAACATTTCACTACATTATTCAAATTGATTAGGTATATGTGCACTCCATACACTCTTCTTATCCAGTATGTAGAAATGCCAACAGGAGAGGGGACACTGCTGAATCCAGTAATCAGACACGAGGAATAATCAAAGAGGTATATATTTGCCATAGTGATCAAACATAGTAAGCTTTTAGGATAAAGATTGAGAAAGACACAGTAAAACATAAAGCAAACTATTTAATGGGGAAAAACTAATAGGTAAGAACTGAGCTAAGAAAAATAAACTGGAAAGGTACTCAAAGAAATAAGATGTTTAGAAACTAAATACACTGCATTAAAAAGATCAAGCTCAACATTAAAATTACATTATAGATGATTAAAGAAGTAAAAAGTTTACTTTAAGCATACTGGCAAATGAATAGATGACAAGAAAATGGAAATGGGAGTGTCAGGAAACAGGCCAAAACAGCTTGAAAGATAAACATAAATTTAAAGATTAAAGTACTAAAAAGAAACAAGAAAACATTCTTTAACCATACAGAAAATAGCCAGGATTTGTATATGCCCACTGGGGAAAATGAATGACAGGCAATAACAGAAAAATGGCAAAAATATGACATTATTACTTTATCGAATATGCAGGGCATGACATTAAGAGATTAAAAATTAATAATGTTTGATTTCCAAAAAGAGTGATAACTAAAACTATTCAAGTCCCTGGAGAAAACAGGCATTACTATACATAATACTATCCAAGTATGGGGCCAGAAGACTAGCTTCCATTTAACATTATATTTGGAAAAGGAGTTTGGATAAACCCAAGAAATATAGACTGACTGGCTGGCTTAGTGCAGGTAAGATAATGGAATGCTTATTAAAAATATAATGTAAAAACATCTCAAAAATAAAAATATAATAAACATGCCCATATGGATTTCAAAAGGACAAGTTCATGCGTAATCAACCTCACTGAACTTTGGTGAAGAATGTTCACCTGAGTTCCTGTTTCGCTTTCTCAGCAGCTATCCTACTTTTATGAATTCTAGATCCATTAACTATTTCAAGTGGAAACATCTCTACTTCTAGTCTAACAATTCCTTTCATCTTTTAAACAGCTTGAGTAGACCGCATTTAAGTCTTCTTTCTTCTAAAAACTACAATACCAGTCTCTTCAGACTGTCGTGCTAATTAGTTCTGGTACCATTCTAGTAAATCTTTCTTGTACCTCTTAAGAACTAGTTGGAATAGCCAGCATGTGGCTGTTGCTTTCCCTTAGGATAGATATAATAGGAAGGAAGGAATAGAAGGCTAGGGTTAGCAAACAATAAGAAAAGACTCATGTACAGCATAAACACGGTCATAAACCTGGAGGGCCAAATGGCTGATTTCAATACTGAGAATATCATAGCATACTGCTTAACAGCAAGTGTTGGCATGCTGTTCACAAGAATTTCATAACTTAACCAATTCTGCAATTTATGATGACACTGTGTAGTTCCCCAAACTAAAAATAGCACAAACACATTTAACGAGTGTAATATTAAAAGATTAAATAGGATTCGCTCTCTGGACATTAATATAATGTTAAAAGGTTAAACTACACAGTGTACATTCTGGAAGTGGGTAGGGATGATAGTCAGGCAAGAATGCGAATGACCCCCCACTCCAATTAGACAGTCATCTGCTCCCCCATTAACAAATTAAACCATCATTCCATCTCTTCCTTCAGAAATGCTTTCTAGCCATCTGCTGAAACTAGGTATGTCGCACCTGCATTGTCTTGTGGCATCATGGAGTCAGGAAATCATCTGCATAACGATTCTCCAGGATTAGGATATTAGTATTCCCATTATCTTAGAGGATGATCTCATCCTACCATTGTACCTGGGGTAACATGTGACTGAGTGACTGGGTGTTGTTTGAGTGGCATATGACTATGGGGGAGTAGCCAGAGTATCTGTCAGTATGGCCAACTGACCTGTATAAAGAGGATGTGGTTTCTTTATTCAGTGCCTCACTTTGACTCAACTTCACATGCTGGTGAAGAGGGTCAAAGGGGGTTACCTAGCTTGTACAAGCTTTAATAAGCTTTAACTGTTTGCAGATGTTGGTGTGTGAGAATTGCATCTTGTGTATAAAACCTCAGGAAAAGAAACTAACAGTTTCATGTCTGGCTTTTAACAACTCTCCAGCTAGTGCTCTTCCTAGTTGAAGAAGGGCTTTTGCCTGAAACGTCAATTCTCCTGATCCTCGGATGCTGTCTGACCTGTAGTGCTTTTCTAGCACCACACTCTCAGTTTAATCTCCAGCACCTGCAGTCCTCACTTTCACCTAGCTACTGATCATGCCAAACTCCAACTATTCTTTCCATATTAAAATTAATATTGATTACACCTTTACGTATTTGACCTCTATACCTCAGTCTTCCTTTATTCCTATTTTGAATGAATGATGAATTTGTAACTCGACAAGAACTGTTATATCAACCACAATTTTGTAGTTAAAAACAGAACCAAATAGCAGTCTCATTCTTTTGCTATAAAAGCAAAGTCTGTAAAAGGGATAGCAGTAAAACAGCATCAACATTACTTCATATATGGAATTGCTCACAGTTTAGTGAACGAATTGGACATGTTTCATTGTCTGAGTCATTTGGCTGGAATCCCTACATAACCTGAAGAGAAACAAGTGCCATGAAACTGTACAGGCAAGAATGAACTTGAATTGCAATCTTTCCTCTCCCCAGCCAAGCCATTCGAAGAGTAAAGAGAATTAATAGCAAACCCATATAGAGGCAATATTCATTAGTATATGGAAATGGAGTGGTCTCAATTTTATTAGTATAAAGAAAGGCTTGCACTTATGCAGTGCTTTTCATGACCACTGGATGTCTCAAAGCACTTTACTGGCAACGGACTTTTTTTGTTTTGAAGTGCAGTCACTGTTGAAAATTGACACTTAATGGGAAGACAATGGTTTAGTAGTATTATTGATGGACTATTAATCTAGAGACTCCGGTAATGTTCTGGGGGCCTGGGTTCAAATTCTAATCTGGAATTAAGAACAATTGTTGGTTGTCAGGAAAATTCCCTTCATGTGACTCCAGATCCACAGCAATGTGGTCGACTCTTAACTACCCTCTGGGCAATTAGGGATGGGCGATAAATGCTGGCCTAGCCAGCGACACCTACATCCCGTGAATGAATTAAAAAAAACTTGGTAGCCACTTTTCACAGAAATTGGCAACATGACAGTTTCCAGCCAACTGTTTCTGCAATGTTGATTGCAGGGTAACTACTTATCAGGACACCAGGAAATAACTCATTTGCTCGACTACAAAACAGTGCAATGGAATCTGTCAGCTTCACCTGAAAGGGCAGGCAGATCCTTGGCTTAAAAGCTACACAAAAGACAGCATTTTCAGTCCGAATCATACCCTGAATGGAGCAAAGGAATGTCAGAACTGATTTTATTTTTGTTGCGGGTAAATCGACAAATTTGAATGGGCTATGATGTATGGATTTGCAGTTGGGCTAAGGAAACTAAGGCAGAATTAGGGAAAAAAAGTAATTAAAATTGTTAAAATTTAGAATTTTAAAAATGTTAGGATGTGGATGTCATTGGCTGGCCAACAATTACTGCCCATCTCTGCTTGCCCTTGAGAATGCAGTGGTGAGCTGTCTTCTTGAAGCACTGCAGTTCACAGGCTGTGGATTGATCCACAATGCCCTTAGGCAGGGATTTCCAGGATTTTGACCCAGCAACAGTAAAGGAAGAGTAATATGTTTCTGAATCAGATTGGTGAATGGCTTGAAGGCAAACTTGGAGGTGGTGGTATTCTCATGTATCTGCTGTCCTTGTCCTTTTAGAACAAAGAACAAAGAAAATTTACAGCCCAGAAACAGGCCCATCGGCTCTCCAAGCCTAAACCGATCCAAATGTACTGTTTAAACCTGTCTGTCAATTCCTAAGCATCTCTATCCCTCTGCTCCCCACCTACTCATGTGTCTGCCCAGATGCACCTTAAATGAATCTACTGTGCCTCCCTCTACCACCTCTGCTGGCAACGCATTCCAAACGCCCACCACTCTGTGAAGTACTTGCTGTGTGTATCACCCCTAAACTTTCCACCTCTCACCTTGAAAGCGTGACCTCTCAATATGGAATCCTTCACCCTGGGAAAAAGTTGGACTCTATCCACCCTGTTTATACCCTTCATGATTTTGTAAACCTCAATCAGGTCCCCCTTCAATCTCCTTTTTACTAAAAAAAAATAAACCTAACCTACTCAACCTCTCTTCATAGCGAGCACTTTCCATACCAGGCAACATTCTCGTAAACCTTCTCTGCACCTTCTGCAAAGCGTCCACATCCTTTTGGTAATGTGGCCACCAGAACGGTACACTGTATTCTAAATGCGGCTGAACCAATGTCTTGTACAATTTTAACATTACTTGCCAGCTCTTATACTCAATACCCTGTCCAATGAAGGCAAGTATACTATATGCCTTCTTGACCACTCAATCCACCTGTGCAGCAACCTTCAGGGTACAATGGACCTGCACTCCCAGATCTTTTCCCAAGGCTCTTCCATTCATTGTATAATTCGCTTTAGAATTAGTCTTGCCAAATGCATCACCTCATTTCTCTGGATTGAAAACCATCTGCCACTTTTCCACCAATTCTCCAATCTACCTACATCCTCCTGTATTCTCTGGCAGTCCCTTATGCTTTCTGATACTCCACCAATCTTCGTGCCATCTGCAAACTTACTGATCATACCAACAGTGGCCTCTTCTAGATCATTTATGTATAATACAAACAACAGTGGCTCCAATACTGACCCCTGTGGAACACCACTGGTCACCTTTCTCCATTTCGAGAAACTTCCTTCAACTACTACTGTCTCCTGTTGCTCAACCAGTTCTTTATCCACCGAGCTAGAACACCCTGCACACCATACGACTTCACTTTCTCCATTAGTCTACCACTGAGAACCTTATCAAATGCCTTACTAAAGTCCATGCATATGATATCAATAGCCCTAGCTTCATCTATCAACTTGGTCACTTCTATCTCGAATCTCAACATTCATCATGCTCCTGTCAGTGAACACTGATGCAAAGTAATCATTCAGAATCTCACCCATTCTCTCAGGTTCGACATACAGCCTTCCTTCATTATCCTTTAGTGGACCAATCCTTTCTCTAGTTATCCCGCTTGCTTCTTATAAGAATAAAATGCTTTGGGATTCTCCTTAATTCTGCTTGCTAAAGCTATTTCATGACCCCTTTTAGTCTGCTTGATTCCTTGTTAAAGACTTGTCCTACTCTTCTGATATTCTTCCAGGGCCCGTTCTGTTCTTAGCTGCCTAGACCTTACGTACGCTTCCCTTTTCCTCTTGGCTAGTCATACAATTTCTCCTGTCATCTACGGTTCACAAATCTCGCCCTTCCTTTCCTTTGCCTTCAACGTGACATGCCTATCCTGCACTATCTTTAACCTATATTTGAAAGCCTCCCACATCTCAAATGTGGACTTCCTTCAAATAGGTGCGTTCAAAGTTTGAGAGAAGATTTGTAGCTCGGGTGCTTGTTGTTGTGGTTCTGTTCGCTGAGCTGGGAATTTGTGTTGCAGACGTTTCGTCCCCTGTCTAGGTGACATCCTCAGTGCTTGGGAGCCTCCTGTGAAGTGCTTCTGTGTTGTTTCCTCTGGCATTTATAGTGGTTTGTCTCTGCCACTTCCGGTTATCAGTTCCAGCTGTCCACTGCAGTGGCCGGTATATTGGGTCCAGGTCGATGTGTTTATTGATAGAATCTGTGGATAAGTGCCATGCCTCTAAGAATTCCCTGGCTGTTCTCTGTTTGGCTTGTCCTATAATAGTAGTGTTGTCCCAGTCGAACTCATGTTGCTTATCATCTGTGTGTGGCTACTAAGGATAGCTGGGCATGTCATTTCGTGGCTAGTTGGTGTTCATGGATCCAGATCATTAGCTGTCTTCCTGTTTGTCCTATGTAGTGTTTTGTGGAGTCCTTGCATGGGATTTTGTACACTACATTGGTTTTGCTCATGCTGGGTATCGGGTCCTTCGTCCTGGTGAGTTGTCCGAGTGGCTGTTGGTTTGTGTGCTGTTATGAGTCCTGGTGGTCGTAGCAGTCTGGCTGTCAGTTCAGAAATGTTCTTGATGTATGATTACGTGGCTTGTCCTTTGGCTTGTGGCATGTCCTCATTCCGTTGTCTTTCCCTTAGGCATCTGCTGATGAAATTGCGGGGGTATCGGTTTTTGGCAAATACATTGTGGAGGTGTTCTTCTTCCTCTTTTTGCAGTTCTGGTGTGCTGCATGTCCAATCCACATTTCAGAGCTCCTGCCTAATTTTGATATAATTGACCTTGGCCCAGTTTAGTACTCTTCCCTTAGCACCACTCTCTTCTTTATCTAAGAGTATTTTAAAACTTACATAATTGTGGTCACTGTTCCCAAAGAAATCCCCCACCGCAACTTCTACCACCGGGCCTGGCTCGTTCCCCAGTACCAGGTCCAATATGGCCCCTTCCCTCGTTGGACTATTGACATACTGCTCTAGAAAACTCTCTTGGACGCTTCTTACAAATTCTACTCCATCCAGATCTCTGACGTTAAGGGTATCCCAGTCAATGTTGGGAAAATTAAAATCTCCCATCACCACTACCCTATTGCCTCTACATCTTTCCATAATCCGTTTACCTATTTGTTCTATCTCACGCTCACAGTTGGGAGGCGTGTAATAGAGCCCCAACAATGTAACTGCATCTTTCTTATTTCTCAGCTCCACCCATAATGCCTCACTACCCAAGACCTCAATAATGTCCTCCTTTAGCACAGCTGTGATAGCGTCCCTGATCAGCAATGCAACTCCACCCCCCCACCCACCCTCCCTGTCCTCTCTGAAGTGTCTATATCCTGGAATATTTAGTTGCCAATCATCATGCCCTTCCTTCAACCAAATCTCTGTGATTGCAATAACATCATACTCCCAGACACCAAACCAAGCCCTAAGTTCATCTGCCTTACACACTATACTCCTTGCATTAAAGCAGATAAATTTCATGCCACCAGTTCTTTTGCATTCACCTGCTCTCTGCCAACTCTTCCCTTTATTAAAGGTATCGTCATAATTCTTACAGTCTCCAGTCTCCACCTCGCTGCCTACTTGTTTTCTCTTCCGATTCCCAGTCCACTGCTATATTAGTTTAAAACCTCCACAAGGATATTGGTTCCGGTCTGGTTCAGATACGGACTGTCCATTTTGTAATGGTCCCACCTTCCCCAGAACAGGTCCCAATGTCTAAATAATCTGAACCCCTCCCTCCCACGCCGTCTCTCAAGCCATGTGTTTATCCTGACTATTTTTTCATTTCTATGCTGCCTAGCACGTGGTACTGGTAATAATCCCGCGATCACTACCTTTGAGGTCCTCCTCTTTAACTTCTCTCCGAGCTCCCTGAATTCTTCTTTCAGGACCTCATTTCACTTTCTACTTGTATCGTTGGTGCCTATATGCACCAAAGACAACTGGCTGTTCACCCTCCCCTTTTAGAATGCTCTGCAGCCAGTGACATCCCTGATCTGAGCACCTGGGAGGCAACATACCATCAGGGAGTCCCATTTCCAGCCACAAAATGGCCTATCTACTCCCCTCACAATAGAATCCCCTATGAGTCTTTTTCCCACCCTTCTGAATAGCAGTGCCTGCCACCGTGCCATGATCTTGACAACTACTGCCCTCGCCTGGTGAGCCATCTCCCCCAACAGTATCCAAAATGCTATACCTGTTTTGGAGGGAGATGACTGCAGGGGACATCTGCACTGCCTTCCTACTCTTTTTGCCGTCTTTTGGTCACCCATTCACTGTCTCCCTCAACAATTCTAACCTGTGGTGTGACTAGTTCGCTAAACGTGCTGTCCACGATCTCCTCAGCATCGCAGATGCTCCACAGTGAGTCCATCCGCAGCTCAAGAGCCGTCATGCGGTCAAACACGAGCTGTAGCTGGACACTTCTTGCAAGTGTAATAGACAGGAACGTCAGACACATTCCTAAGCTCCCACATCAAGCAAGAGGCACATGCCACAGGTCTGAGGTCCCCTGCCATTGTAAGCTTAGCTTTATATGAACTAACTAAAACCAAACAACGCACTTAAATAAATGAAAAAGAAAGATAAGAAATAAAAGCCTTACCTTACAGAGTGTTTTTCTTCCACTTAGAGGAGGAGGGCAGGATGTGTAGTATCACAGGTTTAACCACTGCCCAAATATAAATTAAGCCCTTACCTTCCCGGCAGACCTCGCTTCACCTCACCTTCTCTCCTCACCGCTCTGGCAAAATGGAGGCCCAAATCCCGAGGTAAGTCCCTTTTTAAGCGGGGAAAAAACCTTACCCAACTGGCAGCCCTCGCTTCACCTCACCTTCTCTCCTCGCCACGTTGACAAAATGGAGGGGAATGGTCTGAGTTTGAAAGGTGCTGCAGAATGTTTGCAGTGTATCTTGTAGATATTTCATACTGCAGCTACTGACTGTCATTGGGAGGAGGGAGTAGATGTTTACCAATGCGGTGCCAATCAAATGGGTTACTTTTTCTTGGATGGCATCGAGCTTCTTGAATGTTGTTGGAGCTGAACCCATTGAAGCAAGTGGAGAGCTAGGAGGTGAGTTACTTGCCGCAGTTTTTCTAGCATCTGACCTGCCTTTGTAGCCCAATGTTTATGTTGCGAGTTCAGTTCAGTTTCTAGTCAATCCTAACCTGAAGGATGGAGATTGTGGGGGACTCAGTGATGGCAATTGAATGTTAAGGGAATGTGGTTAGATTGCTGTGGCACAAATGTTACTTGTGACACGTCAGCCCAAGTCTGGATATTGTGCTGATGTTGTTGTATTTGAACATGGATTGCTTCCATATCTAAGGAGTCATGAATGGTGCATGAACTTAAATATGACTTAAATAGCAGATTGAAATTCTTTCTTAGCATCTTTAACCATCCTTAACAGTAGCCTTCCTGCAACACGGTTCTTTATTTTGGGGAAGTTTGATCTTTTTCCAGCTCTGTCCCTTTTCCTTTAATAAGCTGTGTGTCACTCAAAAGGGAAAGAAAAATGTGCTGATGAGTACAAATCAGCATCTTAGCCTTTTATTTTACCTACCCAAAAGGCTTGGTTGCTCAAAGCATATTACAAATGAAGACCAAAAGAGAGATTTCATGCTATAGTGTCGCTCATATCATCCCAACACCCATAAGTTTTTAAAACAGCTCATTAATTATATTTTAAACATATCCTATGTTTTGTAGTAAAAAGTGGGAGCACATTGAGGAACAAAATGCATTAGGTGAAAGGAACGTATGGTTGTAAACTTTAAAAAAAGGCAAAGCTAACCATAAACCTTTCCAATTACTATTTTTAACCACTTTGGGAAATGGTCCTTTCATTGTAAGAGGCTGATAACAAACTTTTCACTCACTTTGTATTTTGCAAGAAAATTAATCAGTTATTATCATTGTTTTCAAATTCCTCTACTGCTCTCCCTAATTCAAATCACCTCCATCTCTACAACCCTATAAAATATCTGCACATTTCTAATTCTGGCTTCTTGAACATCCTGATTATTACCGATGCTTATGCCTCGAGTTGCTAATGTTCTGGAATTTCCTCCTTACTTGTCTCACTACCTCCCTTTCCACCTTTAGGATGCTCCCTAAAATCCATCTGTCTGAACATGTTAATAACTATCCCCAATGTTGCTTCTGCAGCTTGGTGTCGTATTTCACCCCCTCCCCTATGGTATGCTTTGGAATGTTTCATGTTAAAGATTCTGAAGAAATACAAGGTTAATTTCATTACACTGGGGAAGCAAGATTCTATCGTAAATTTGCATAAATAGGACACTATTTATAAATTACAACTATTTTTTTCTACTCATACACCAGAAATACATGAAACTATCACTTTGATGATGAAATACTAAAGGTATGGAAGTGCCAACATGTATACAAGTGCTGTAGTGGGAAAATATGCCTGCACCCTAGAAATGCGTATTTTCTTCCTGATTTTGAGCATGATTCCAGTATTCATTCTTTTACAAGTTCTACTGTATTTTAAAGTGCCACCTATACTTGCAAGTTGTACCATCCCCACTACCTGATACATTTGTAAAATATTCTTTATAACTGTGGCTTGATTTCAAAAGTATTAGTTGGTTGTACAGCACTTTGCCACATCTGGTGATTGTAAAAACACAACATAAATACAAATCTTCCTTGCTTGGGTCTGAAAGAATATGAAAGGATAAATAGATCAGGTCATACCTCAACCCTCTTGTTTAAGCTAGAAGGGCCTCGGTGTGATTTTGTGCCTAAAATATATGAATAGAAGAATACAACTATACAATGCTTTGGAGATGCCAGTGTTGCAGCTTCGAATGCTATACAATGCACTCTCCTTTGTGATCTATCTTGACTGCTTTAAGGAATTGATCTCTAAAATCAAACTTATGTCTTTTTTAAAAGCAAAGAAAAAAAGTAACAGGCTTCACATCTACCATCATCTGTCCTCATCTGCTATTAGAATTCCTGATGAAGGGCTTTTGTCCAAAACGTTGATTTTCCTGCTCCTTGGATGCTAGCTGAACTGCCGTGCTTTGCCAGCACCACTCTAATCCAGAATCTGGCTTCCAGCATCTGCAGTCATTGTTTTTACCCTGTCTTCTTACTTTGCAGATCTATGCCTAACTGTTGTGCATTTTCACAAAGGATGTGAATAATTTCTGGATTTTAACTCAGTTTGGTGCAAACCAAAGAGCAGAATTTTCAGTCATTACAAATGTATCAAATACAATGAGATCAAAATTATTTTGTGCAAACCTACATCATGCTAAATTGTCCATAGTGTTAGGTACATTAGACAGAGGGAAATGGGTCTGGGTGGGTTACTCTTCAGAGGGTCCGTGTGGACGTTTGGGCTGAACGATCTGTTTCCACACTGTAGGGAATCTGACCTAATCTAATCTAATCTAATTTCATAAATTGATAGCGCTGCGTGTAAAATCACCGATATAGTTAATTTAGATCAACCGGGCAATTTACGGTTTGACTTTTAGCGATGTGTAATGTTAAAAAAAAACTACGGATGCTGGAAATCAGAAAAAAAATGCTGTTTTAGTATCTAACGTTAAAATAAGAAACATAATTTGAAATGCATAACAGGACATTATGCGCAAAAGGCTATTTAAAGCATACCACACCTACAACCTGGCATAAAAGCATCCAGTGCTGTTTACTTTTGCAAACTGAAATGCAAAAATCTGTCAGACATTTTTCGTGGAAAATATTACAAGCCTAAATCAAATGTGGTGCATAGACAGACACAGACACCATCCAATGTTTTGACTGTAACAAATCCCACCCACCTCCCCCGGGAGATGCCTGCACCCAGGAACGGCTCACAAAGTGGTGATCGCCCCGAGTGGATACTGACCGTCCTCTCCCGCCGCAGGCTCCGACTCGACGTTACAGCCATCTCCCGCGGCGTTCAGTTGCGACTTGCCGTGCTGCGGAGTCGGGGGCTGCTCCGGCTGCATGATCCTCGCATCGGAGAACAACTCCTCTGAGCCTCCTCCTCCGCCGCCACCACCGCTCCTGCCGTCTGTCTGACTGATAGCTGTCCGCAAGGTCGCGCGGTCAGGCCCCGCCCCTCGGCCGCTGGCCTCACCCCGCGGCGCTCTGATTGGTTGAAGCGCCGCTCGGCGACGTTCCTCGTGACGTTAACGGGTGGGATGTGGTAAAGAATGAGACACGCCTAACGGTCAGTGGGATTGTTAGTAGTGAAGCTGAGATGTGTTTATAATTCCTTCTCCGTCTATCAACTCCTTTAGTTTTTTTTCCATTATATTCGACCGAATGAGGGGTGTACAAAGTCTGTGTGTATTTTACGCGCGTGTGAAAATGAAGATGATGATGGTTGTTGTTGTTGTAGTGATGGTGGTGGTGGTGGTTCTAACGGCCGACAGTTTGGACGGTTAGGCGCGTGACTATTAAACGCCGGGCATCTGGCTGCTCGCGACCCCGCACGAACCCCCCTGCCCCTCCAACTAGTCCGATAACCATTGGTTGCCGCTTAATAACGTCCCCGCCCTCAACCTGGGCTCTCTGCTCGTATTGGCTGACGCCGGTTTGGCTCGCCCACCATCGAGCTCTGCGATTCTATTGGCAGGCGGCCGGGGTCGTGCCCCGTTGCGCGTGAACATGGAGCTGCAATCGGAGGAGGTGGAGGCGGTAGCCGGGCGACCGCAGGCCCCGCTGCGGACCGATTTCGCCTCGTCCCCCTTCGCTGCCGTTCAACCGAGTCGGAAAGCGGCTGTGAGGACGGAGCCGGCCACTCACATCGCTGCTGCTGCCGCCGCCGCCGGTGGAGGTGGTAGCGGCGCGGTGCCGGCCTATTGCGGTAGCAGTGCGGGCGGGGACGCGGCCACTTTCATCGGGAGTGTGCCGGTCACCGTCTCCTTGGAGAATTTTGATGGTCAGCACAGGTACGGGGGGTTGGTCAGTACACCGATATAGGATATATACCAGCACAGAAACGGGCCACCTGGTCCGAGCAGCTGTTGATTGAATGGCTCGCGTGCAGCCATCTGTCCTCTAAATATGTCTGTACGATTCGAAGGAAGAGCAGAGCCTCGGTAAGACACTGAGGTTTCAAGAAGTTCAAAAACATTGGGTAGATATGTTTCAGATAACAGGGCGTCCAGCCCCGTTGACACAGAAGCCAGCTCAGCTTTAACTCCAGATATTTGATTCAACAACTTAAGTGTTCGGATTTATTCAATGATTTTTGTGTTATGGAGTTTTTATTCATTCATAGGATGTGTGTGGTGCTGGGTTGGACAGGATTCGTTGCTCATCCCTGGTTTCTCTTAAAGGTGATGGCAAGCTGTCTTATTGAACCATTGCAATTCATTAGCTGTATATACACGCACAGTGCTACGAGGGACAGATTTCCAGGATTTTGAACTGAATGGCAAATTGCTTCCAAGTCAGAATTTTGTGTGGCTTGGAGATGGGCATGCTCCCATGTAACTACTGCCATTGTCCTTCTGGATGTTTAGTAATCGTGACTTTGAAATATACTTTCTATGGACCCTTGGTGAATTTCTGCAGTGTGCCTTGGAGATGCTGCATTGGGTATCACTGGTGGAGGGAGTGAATGTTTGTAGATACATTGTCAATTAGTTTGTTCTGGATAGTGTCTGATCTCTTGTGTTGTTGGAGCTGTATACGTCTGGGAAACTAGGGAGTATTCAATACACGAGAATTGAAATTTCAGGTCAGAGCCCTTCATCGATTCTCCTGCTCAGATGCTGCCTGACCTATGCTTTTCAGCAACACACATTTGACTCCGATCTACAGTATCTGCAGACCTCCCTTTCTCCTAGTATTCAATACACCACTGACTTGTACCTTATGTTTGTTTTTGGGGATTTAGAAGGCAAATTAACTGCTGCATGATTCCTACCTTCTGACCTGTTCTTGTAGCCACAATAAATATTTGGCTCATGCAGTTCCATTTTCTGGTCAATGGTAGCCACCAGTGTGTTGATGGTGGGGATGATTCTGTAACTAATGTCTTATCAAAGGGCAATAGTTAGATTGGATTTTGCTGAAGATGGTTGTTACCTGGCACTTCTGTGAAGTGAATTTTACTTGCTACTTATCAGCCTAACCCTGGGTATTGTTCAGGTCTTGTTGTAGTTGCATATGGACTGCTTCAGTCTCAGCAGAGTCACAAAAGGTGCTGCATGTTGCGCAGTCATCAGCAAACATCTCCATGTCTGACCTTGCAATGAAAGGACAATAATTGAAGCAGTTAAAGACCATTGACCCAAGAGAGGTTTTTGGATTCCTCGTTCAACGGCATCGTGAAAACCCGGAATGCAATTTTGGTAAGTAATGTGGAAGGCAAATGGGATGTTGACTTTTTATCTCAATGGAAATGGAGTATAAAAGTGAAGACTTGCTAATGTCATACAAGGCATTAATCAGAACGCAGCTATAATAATATGAAAACATTTGAGTCCCTTCTTTATGGAAAGATATACTGGACTGAAGGCAGCTTAGTGAAGGTTCACTGCGTTGATTCCAGGTATGGAGAAATGGCATTTGTAATTGGGCCTGTGTTTATTGGAGTTTAGAAGAATGAGAGGTTACATTATTGAAACATACAAGATTCTTAATGGACTTCACTGGATAGATATGGAAAGCTTGTTTCATCTTTGGGGGAGTCAAGGACCAGAGAGCATAATCCTAAGAGTAAAGTGTTGTCTTCTTTAAGACAGATGGAGAAGAAATTCTTCTTTCAAAGGTAGTGAATCTGATTAACACTACCACAGAGGCTAGTAAAGGCTAGTTCATTTTGTATTAAAGTCTTGAATATTTTTTAATCAGGAAATCAAGGGTTACGGGGGAAAGGCAAGAAATTATATAAAGGATTATTAAATGAACTATGATCTAATTAAATGGCAGAGCAGACTCAATGGTCTGGATGCTGTGATGTTTTACTAATGCTACTGAGGAACTCTTGCAGAGATGTCCTCGAGCTGAGACAACTGACCTTTAACAACATTGTCCTTTTGTGCTAGGTTTGACTCCAACTGGTGAGATTTTTGCCTGATTCCCATGAAGTCTTATTTCACTACTACAACTGGATGCCACCCATGTTTGGTCAAATGCACTGTTAATTCAAGGGCAGTCACACTCAGTTTGACTTCTTTGTTCATAATTGGACAAAGACTAATGAGGTTGGAAGTTGAATAGCCTTGATAGAACTCAAACTGCATGTCAATGGCTGTAAAGTTAGACACCTTTTATTTCTTTCTTTCTTTCTCTGTATTTAAAGATGGCATCGGAGAGTGGCCACACTATGCAGCACTAACACTGTATTTTGTAACAAATGTATGTGACAAAAAATAAATGAATCAAATCAGTGAGTAAGTCCTTCTAAATCCAGTGCTGCTTGATTTCATTCAATTTGTTATATGTAACAAAGTGTCGTGAAAAGCTTTGTTTGCGAGCAGTATTAGCAGATCATAGTGAGCAAGGACATAAATCGTAGGGTTTTAAAATAAAAGCTTAAAGGCATACACTTGTGTCGCTAAGAGCATGTGCTAGGCAAGATCAACGTTAACATGATGAGCATTATTTGAAGTTAGTGTCCATTCATCTGTCTAATAAAGACCGGAAGAAACTGTTCCTAAACCTGCCGGTGTGTGTGTTTTAAGCTTCTATATCTTCTAGTTGATGGAATAGGTTGTAGGAGAGCTTTATTTGGGGTGTGTAGTGCTGTGAAGTTGGCAGACTTTCTGCGGCAACAAACCATATACATGGAGACCACAGATAGAAGGTTGGCTTCTCTTTACTCAGCGAGTTGTGAGTTATGCAATGCCCTGCCAGTAGCAGTGGTGGACTCTCCCTCTTTATGGGCATTTAAACGGGCATTGAATAGACATATGGAGGATAGTGGGCTAGTGTAGGTTAGGTGGACTTGGATCGGCGCAACATCGAGGGCCAAAGGGCCTGTACTGTGCTGTATTTTTTTCTATGTTTCTATGTTCTCTGGTCTAGGATGAGGTACAGTTGTCTACCTTCACTGCAGTCTATGGGTCATAGGGTCACAGTAATAGCGATGTACAGCATAGAAACATAAGTCAAAGGAAGAGGAGGCTAGAGTGGAACATTGCTGATTGGGCCAGATGGCATGTTTCCTTACTTCTATTTCTGTGAGGCAACTTTTTTTAAAAAAAGTGTACTTCAGGATTTCTACTTGTATTTTATGAATCACGTGTATCCACATTTTCATAGGCAAGATTCACGCCTGTGACCTTGATACCTATCTGTACTGGACAGTAATCCACCCCACATCCACAGAGGATATGTTCCAGGACCTACTGCGGAAAGGTGCAAACCCATTCATTTCAATAGGAGATGTATCCTCCCAGTAGCATGCTGGTCCTTGGTTCCGGAAAGTTCCCGATAATATGTTCCGGATACAGTAAACTCTGGGAAACTGAAACCACAGAAAACTATTCTGCGAATTCGGAGTTGGGTAACCCTGTACATGAACTTTGTCATAATTTACCCAAGTAACAAAATCTTGTATCTAATGTTATGTTATCCTTGTTAACAAAGTAACGACCTGTTTTGATGTGTTATAAAGTAACTTTGAAATGTATCGTAAGCCCTTGACACATCAATGTTCAAACAAAGGCAATGTAGTTTCTTTCTTTTTTTCAGTTGAATCATAGCCATATAGCACAGAAACATATCCTTCAATCCAACCAATCCATGCTGACCATAATCCCAAACTAAGCTAGTCCCACCTGCCTGCGCTTAGCCCATATCCCTCCAAACCTTTCTTGTTCATCTATTTATCTAAATGTACTTAAAATGTTGCAACTGTACCCGCATCCACCACTTCCTGTGGAAGTCCATTCCACACATGAATCACTTCCCTGTGTTTGAAAAAAGTACTGTTTTCTTTAAATATTTTTCCCCTCACCTTAAAAATATCCCCTGTAGTCTTGAATATGCCCCCACCCTCAGGAACAGGCACCTGTAATTCACCTTGTGTATGCTCTCAATTTTATAAACTGATATTAAGGTAATCTCTCAACCTCGTACACTCCAGTGACAAACATTCCAGCCTCTCCTTACCACTCAGACCCTACATTCCCAGCAACATGCTGATAAATCTCTTCTGATACCTCTCTAACTTAATAATATCATTCCTATATCAGGGCAACTAGACTGGACAGAGTACTCACCAATGTCCAACCTCAATATAAAATCCCTGTACTCCGGTCTGAACAATGAAGGAAAGCATACTGAATGCCTTCTTAACCACCCTATCTATGTGTGTCATGCAGACTTCAAAGAATTATGTATCTGAACCCCTAGGTGTCTCTGTTCTACAAGACTACCCAAGGACCTACGTTTAATTGTCTAAATCTTACATTTTGGTAAAACAAAGGCAATACCTTGCATTTATCCAAATTAAACAAATTTGCCACATTTCACCCCTTTGACCCAATTGATCAAGATCTCTGTGTCATCTTAGATAACCACCATAACTGTCCAATATACGACCAATCTTGGTGTCATCTGCAAACTTACTTACCATGTTTTCTATAATCTTATCTAAATCATTTATATAAATGACAAAAAGAATGTGAACTTAGCACTGATCCTGGCAGAACACTACTGATCACAGGCCTCCAGTCCGACAAACAACTCTCCACCACCATTCTGTCTCCTGCTGTTAAACCAATTTTGTATCCAATTCATAATCTTACCCTGAATCCCATGTGATGTAACTTTTCTGCATAGTAGACTAATTAGTACCTTGTCAAAAGCTTTACTAAAGTCCAAGTAAACAATGTCCACTGCTTTGCGTCCACTGTTTGACTTCCAGCACCTCAACTTGTCTAACGTGAGCTGTTTTCAAAACATCAATATTTATATTCCTGTGTTCTCTGGCCACCATTTCTTCGCAACTTAAAAAAAGCGATGTGAAATATTCATTTTATATCTCTCCCAATTTCTGTGGTTCAACACAAATACAACCTTTTTGATTACTTGCTCAAAAAAATTAATCGAGTTTGTGAAACACCATTTCCCTTGCACAAAACTATACTGACTGTCCATGATCACTCCTGCCTCTCCAAATGCACATAAATCCTGTTTTTCAGAATCAGTTCGAACAGCTTACCTACCACTGAAGTCAGATCCACAAGTCTGTAGTTCCTAGGCTTCTCTTTGCATCCCTCCTTAAAGAAAGGTGCAACTTAGCCACCCTCCAGTCATTTGACATCTCACCCCTATCTTTAGATGATATGAATATTTCTGCAAGGGGCCCTCAAATTTCCTCCCTAATTTCCCTAATTGGTAGGAGATGCACTAAATTAGGTTCCAGGGATTTTTCTGGCTTTGTTTTCTAAGACTTCCAGCACCTCAACTTGTCTAACGTGAGCTGTTTTCAAAACATCAATATTTATATCCCTGAGTTCTCTGGCCACCATTTCTTCGCAACTTAAAAAAAGCGATGCGAAATATTCATTTTATATCTCTCCCAATTTCTGCGGTTCAACACAAATACAACCTTTTTGATCTTTAAGGGGCCCTACTCTGTCTTTCGTTAATTTCTTGCTCTTAATGTATTTGTAGAATCTCTTTGGATTCTCCTTAACCTTATTACCAAGGCTATCTCATATCCTCACTTTGCCGTCCTGATCTCCCTGTTAAGAATGCCTCTACACTCTTTATACTGTTCAAGAGATTCATTTGAACCCAGTTGTTTATATCCTAAAAATGTTTTTTTTTTGTTCTTGACAAGAGCCTCAATATCTATATTCATTTGTTGTTCTCTAATCGTACCAGCCTTACCTTTCACTCTAACAGAAACATAATTGCGTTGAACTCTTGTTATCACACTTTTGAAAGCCTCCCACTTATCAGGCATCCCTTTAACCGTGAACAGTCTACATCAATCAATTTTTGAAAGCTTTTGTCTCGTACTATTAAAATTTGTCTTACTCTAATTAAAAGTTTTATTTTTATGGAAGGCTTATCTTTTCTATAATATTTTAAAACAAATAGAATTATGATCACTAGGTGCAAAGTGTTCCCCAACTATCACTTCAGTTTTTTGCCCTGTCTTATTACCATCTGATTATATTAAGTTGGAACAAATTTTTTTAAAAGGGTTTTTTTTTCAGCAGATTTTCTTGTCAATATTTATTAATATTTTCATGTTATGTCTATATTTGTTTTTATAGTACATAGAAGCATCTTCTCAAGAAGTTTTTCTGTGTTTTCTTTCTCAGTTAAGATCCAACCAAAATGTGAGGAATTTTGTTGTGGCATTGGTAAGATAACTGAAGTATTTCTTGCTGACATTGTAACATTGAGTCATCGAGATGTATAGCACAGAAGCAGACCCGTCGGTCCAACTTGTCCATGCTGACCAACCCTTCCTATTCATATACCCATCCAAATGTCTCTTAAATGTTGCAATTGTACCAGCCTCCACAACTTCCTCTGGCAGCTCATTTCATACCTGTGCTAACTTGTGTGAAAAAGTTGAGATATCGTAAATTAATCTATTCCCATTTGCCAACATTTGGCCCATATCCCTCTAAGCCCTTGCTATCCATATACCCGTCCAGATTGGTTTTCAATGTTGTAATCGTACCAGCCTCATCCACTTCATCTGGGAGCCCATTCCAACCTCTGAATGAAATGTTGCCCCTTAGGTCTCTTTTAGATCTTTCCCCTCTCTCTCCTTAAACTTATGCCTTGTAGTTCTGGACTCCTCCATGCCAGGGATAAGACCAGGTCTAGTTACCCTATCCATGCCCCTCATGATTTTATAAACCGTAAAAAGTCACCCCTCAGCCTCTGACATTTCAGGGAAACAGTCCCAGCCTATTCAGCCTTTCTCAATAGCTCAAATCCTCCAATCCTGGCAACATCCTTGTAAATCTTTTCTGCACCCTTTTCAAGTTTCACAACATCCTTCCGATGGGAGGGAGACCAGAACTGCACATGACATTCCAAAACCGGCCGAATCAATGTGCTGTATAGCTATCTAATAGCTGTCCGGATGCATCAACATCAAAATGTTTGGGGAGCATTTTCTGAAATAATGCATCACTTGTTCTCTTTGTTAATGTGGAGAATAATACTAACTGTAAATAATGGTGGATAAATCAAGCTATCACATTTATTTAGTTTTTCTTTTATATGAGCAGTAGTTTACTGTTCTAAATTGAAAGTGCTTTTGGGTGTATTTTTGTAGAAACTGTCAGGATGCCGATTTTCTTTGTTTAGTGTAACTGGACCTGCATAGTTTCTTTGTCTTGTTCATTGTGGGAGAACTGAGTTTGAATTTCGTAATCTTATGAATTCGGGGGTTACCACAGCTCCTTCGTGAGTTCTTTATTTTAAATCAAAGGTGATGTTTTAAATTCAAGTTGGCAATTTATTCTCCTTAGAATAACTTTTTCAATCTCTGTCCAGTTTGTGTCACTATATCTGTCCTCCACACAATGAAAATTCTCTTTTTTTGAGTAAAATGAATGATCATCAGAAGCGTTGTCTGTGTATAAAAACATGTCTCTTCTACATACGTTTTTGATGAAAAACATTTTTACAAAAAGTTCTCATATATAATGCGTGTGTAGACTAAAACAAAACGTCATTAGTGCAACATTTTTGATAGAGGAAAAATAAGTTTTAGAATTTGATTTCTAAATCTTTGCATTTCGTTCTTCCATGAAGGGAGTGGCATTGGTTGAGATATAATTTTGAAATTGTTGACTTTGTAAACTACACAATCACGCACTGTTTCAATCCAAGAAGGTGCAGTTAATAACAGAAAATAAGTCAACAGAAATCAAAAAAACAACCTATTTCCAAGCTTTCTTTGCTTTGCTGGGAAAAGTTGGTCGCCACAGTTAAGATGACATAGTACACGAAAGAGAGAATGTAGGAGAAAACTTCCCTGAGACGTTACATGATTAAGTCCTAGTTTCATCTTATGATGTCAAGATATTGCTCCTAATGTACCTGCTCAGTAGCTATGATTTGTGTAAAGGTGCTGTTGACTCTATTGTCATAAGCATAGAGAACAAATATTTAAGATGATGGATAAGTGCAAAACAAATTAACTGCTTTGTCTTGAATGGTGTAAAACCTCTTGAGTGAGTGCAGCCGAGCAACAACCAGACAGTAAGAAGTACTGTATTTTATCTCACACTTAACCTCCAGTTGGAGCAGCTTTGGGAATTGAGAAGTTACTTGTTTGCACAACCCTTGTCCTCTGACCTGCTTGTTGTAGCCTCTATGACTCCAGTTTAATTTAGATGAATGTGAGGTTCTGCATTTTGAAAAGAAAAATCAGGGCAGAACTTATGCACTTAATTGTAAGGTCCTGGGGAATGTTGCTTTAAAAAAAGGGACCTTGGAGTGCAGGTTCATACTTTCTTGAAAGTGGAATCCCAGGTAGATAGGATAGTGAAGAAGGCGTTTAGAACGCTTCAATACATTGAGTATAGGACTTGGGAGGTCATGTTGCGGCTGTGCAGGACATTGGCTAGGCCAATTTTGGGATACGCTGTTCAGTTCTGGCCTCCCTGATATAGGAAGGATGTTGTGAGATGTGAAAGGTTCAGAAAACATTTACAAGGATGTTGCCAAAGTTGGAGGGCTTGAGCTATCAGGAAAGGCTGAATAGGCTGGGGCTGTTTTCCTTTTGTGTCAGATGCTGAAAGGTGACCTTGTAGAAGTTTATAAAGTCATGTAGGCATAAGGTGAAGAGCCAAGGTCTTTTCCCTGGGGTCAAGGAGTCCAATGCTAGAGGGCATCACTTGAAGGTGAGAGGGGAAAGATTTAGTGACCTAAAGGGCAACTTTTTCACGCAAAGGGTGATGCATATTTGGAATAAGCTGCCAGTGGAAGTGGTGGCGGCTGGTACAATTACAGCATTTAAAAAGCATCTGGATGGGTATATGATTATGAAGGGTTTAGAGGGATATGGGCCAAATGCTGACAAATGAGATTAGATTAATTTAGGATTTCTTGTCAGCATGAGCGAATTGGACTGAAAAGTCTCTTTCCGTGTTGTACAGCTCTCCAACTCCATGTGACAGATCCAGTTAGGTTTCTGATCAGTTGCAGCTGCTGGGATTGTAATCATTGAGATTCAGCAATGGTAATCCAATGGAATATCATGGGGAGATTATTGGATTCTCTCTTGTGGGAGATGGCCTTTGCCTAGCACTTGTGTTATGCATTTGTTACTTTCCACTTATCTGTCAAGACAAAATGTTGTCCAGGTTTTGCTGTGTGCAAGCATGGGCTATTTCAACATCTAAGGAGTTTTGAATGGAACTGGCAGGAAAGATGCAGAATTCTGATGTTTGGTAGCAGGAAGGCCAATAATGAAACAACTGAAGATAGTTAAACCTGGATGTTACCTACAGGTGTTCTTTTGGGAAATGTTGTGGATATGAAATAATTAGCCTTCAACATCTACAGATATCTCCCTTTGTGTCAAGATACATTTTTGCCCTGATTTCCATTGGCTTTAATTTTGCCAAGATTCCTTGGTGTCGCACATGCCTTAAAACCGCCTTGGTATCAGGGAGAACTGCTCTTGTCTCATTCCTGGAATTCAACTTTCTTGTCCATATTTGGATGAAGGTTTGAGTCAGGTTTGAAAGCAAGTGGCCACAGTGGAGTCCAAATTGAACATTGATGAGCTGCTTATTTAAATCTGTATAAAATAAAAGTAATAGCTGATACTATTATCAAGATTGCAAACAGCTTGTACACACAAAAAATGCTACTTTCAAGGTTATACTGCAGAAATGTGGAATAATGACATTACCAGACTATGAGTTTGTCATTTCCTTTTTTATTGGCGATAGTGGCTTTCATCTTAACCTAAGTCTTTCATTTTTCGATTGTTGTTTATTTCAGTGCTTGAGTGGTCTTAATGCTGCAATATATTAAAACTAATGTGGTCAGTGCTTTTAGTTACTCAAAAAACCTAAGTGACCCTGTAAATATTTTCTCAAATATTGGTCAAATGTTTTCCATTTCTGCTTAACTCAAGTTTTACAGTGAAATAATTTTACAGGTCTCTATCTCTGACTTGATGTATTAATTAGTTCTCTCCTGCATTCCGAAGGAGTGGCTTTTGCAGAGCTCCAATGAAATGAATTCCGAAATGTTCCCCAGCATTGAGTTCAGGATCTTGTTGCATAAGCTATAAAACTATTCTAAGATAGCCAAGAAAAATAGATCTTAATTCAGAATGTCCTGAAAAATAATTTATTAGGTTTGAGTAATTTCAACCTAAATATGTGAACTAATAAAAACTCTTTTTAATTGATGGGTCAGCAATTCATGTAAATCCTTTTCTGCTTTACATTAAAGCTAGCTTTATTTCCTTTGTTTTGATTGCTTTGTTTAATGTCAGCTATGAGTGTCCAACTTTGTTACTTGAGTAATACATGGGGACAGTTGATTAAAATATTTTTTGTTTTGAACAGCAAAATAATTAGCGTGACTTTGATTTTCAGTTTCATTCCTGAAGCTTATTTCAACTGCAATTTTTATTAATTTCAGAATAGTATGTGTGACTACAGATGCTAATGGAGGAACATTGTCTTACGTGGGTCAGCTGAATTCAGATGTGAATTTGGAATTACAGGCTGCAGGTAATGGTCTTGTACATTGTTGTTGGAGACGTATTTTAATTTTTATTGACCTGGGATGGGGAAATGTGATTCAGCTTTTGTTTACTTGCTAACTAACTAGTAATCCCAGTCTGCAGTTTGTTAAATGTAAAGAAATTCCATTTATACATGACACAAAGACACTAAGATGAGCTGTGTGCTTACAGCTAATTCTGGAGACAGAGGACAAGATCTATCATAGTAAAATAATCACTAATGCTTTTACAGTTGCCCAGTCACCTTACAGTTGAGGTCCAAAGGAGTATTAAATTTATACTATTAGTTCAAATTGAGATGGACCATCTGCTCCTATCTTTTGTCACATGACTGAAATTGGAGCTGATTTGTTTTCTTTTCAAAAATACACAATTATAAGATTCTAAGTTGTTGAACCTGTATAGGTGGGGCAGTTCTTCAGGCTGAATTGCCAGCTCACCTTGAAATCTCCATGTCTCTCTCCAAATTACTGGCTGGAAAGAAGCCCACACTTTGCCTGCCTCTATTAAATTGTAATTCAAGTCAACCGATTTTTAATACTTTTTGGATTTAACAAACATTTAATTTATAACTTCTTAGCTCTCCTATCCTGTCTTCCTTAATTTCCTCTGTGTGGAATAGTGCAACAATTCCTTTGCTTTTTAAATATTTTCAAAATAAGCCTTACCTTTGATTTTGTGAAAGTCGGAATTTGAGAAAGGTTTTGGGGAATACCCTTTGGCTTATTTTAGTAAAGCATTGAAATTGAAAGGAGTAAATCAAACCATGCCTTGCTGTTTTTGACTTGAGGTGAAAAGTAGTTGAGATTTAATTTTACCTTACATCTGTGACAAAGCAGAGAATGATTTGGACTGGTTATGAATTGAATACAGCATGGAAAGAGGGCGTGCAAGGAGGCATTTTATTACTTGGAAGAAGCATTTGAATAAATTTCAATGGAATAATGATTAATGTGAAATTTGCTGAAATTGCAGAACTTTATTACCAGTAATTATCACAGTTGAACTTAGGAGTTTGATATCTATGAATCTGTTGGTATAAACCATTTTCCTAGCATATTGGTATTTCAGCATGCTCCATTGACTTAGTTGAAAGATGATCGAAATTATGCAAGTTTTACCATTTGAGATGCTGAAACCACAGAAGTTCTCAGCTTATGGCATATAAGGCAAAAGAAAAGAGACACTACATTGATTTTTTTTTAATTTCAAGGTGTGCTTTTAAGATTTTCTGAAGGGTTACTTTAGATTTTCAGAGCTGCTTTTTGATTATCAATCATTCCATCATTAGATGCCTTTACACAGTAACGTTACTGTATGTAGTTGTTGAATTTTTACAAGGTTTCCTTCTTTTAGATTAGCAAGATAAAACAAATTTCAAACCAAAAGACTCACTCTCTAATCAGTGACAACTTATCAAAAGAAAGTAGATCAATTTTGTATGTTAATCATCTATTAGTGCTAAATTTGAAGATTTATTTTGCAAAATAACACCTCTTTTATTTGGCAAGTCATGGTTTGTGCAATAGTGGTTTAAAAAAAATAGGAGTAAACGTATAAAAAGTTGCTAATAGCAGTTTTGATTCAAATGCAAGTTCCACCATAAGCACCAAAATGCTTGTCTGTTAAATTTGTAAAATTGATTACTCATGAATGTTTGACTCATAAAAAATCCAAGTTCACGATAACGTTGCAAATTTTGAGATTAAGAGAAATCATTGATATATTTATGTCTATCAATCACATTCTTTGTGACTATTACATTTTCTTGTTACATAATTTCTTTCTTTCAAAATCATGTGGTACAGGATGAATATGCTAATAATTGTGACCTCCCTGAATTAGCGCAACTTGCTTCAGTAAAAGAACTCAAGGTGTTAGTACCTATGAGCTAAAGTTGGTTGTCCTGCTGTCTGAATATTCATTGTTCGGCACCTAAATGTAATTCCAAATTGACAACAAAATGTTTGCAGAAGTACAACAAAGGAGCACAAGTAGGTCATTCTACCCTTCTAGCCTATTTTGCTTTTTAATATGGTCATGGCTAATTTGATTGTTATACGATCCACATTCTCATTTGTTCCTGATAATCTTACACTTTTGTTAAGCAAGGGGGTGTATGTACTGCTGCCTCAAAAATACTCATAGACTTCACTTTAACCTTTTTTGTTAATGAAGAGAATTCTGAAGACTCAAAAAGAAGTTGTCTTGTCACTGTTTTAATGGACAAACCCTTATTTTTTGACAAGTGACCCCTAATTCTCAATGCTCTCATAAGTGGAAATACCATCTTCACATTCAACCTATCTTTGTAAGTTGCAATTGAGTTATATCATTCCTTAAGGGGGGGGCGGGGGGCTGCTACTCTACACAATACTCCAGATGTGATCCCACAAGAGTCCTGTATAACTCAAGTGAAACCTCCTTAGTCCCTCTTGCAATAAATAATAATATTGTGCTGGCTTTTGTATTTATATCATGTACCTTTTGTAGTAAGATGCCCATATCACACTGCATCTCAGAGCTCTAATCTTTCATCATTCCAATAAGAGGCTTTCTTTTTTCCTTCCTGCTTAACCAGGCAATTGCATTATGCCACAATATAGTCCATTTCCCAAATCTTTGTCCACTCACTCAACTTGTTTGTAGCTTCCGATGATATCTTTGTGTCCTCTTCGCAACTTGTTTTCCCGACTATCTTTGTCATCAGCAAATTTGGCAACCATTCCCATCTCCCTTTATTCAAGTCATTCATATGTAACTTGTTGATGTCCAAGCACTGATCCCTGTGACACATCTCTCCTTGCATCCTGCCAACCTGAAAAAAGACCCATTTATGTTTCCTGTTAGCCTACATTGAGTTTTTATTTTGTGCCATAACCTTTTGTAGCACATTATCCAAGACCTTCTGGGATTTTAAATACAGTACATCCATGCATTCCCCTTTATCCTCAGCATGTGTTATTTTCTCCATGAACACTCAGTAGATTTGTTAAACATGATATCTGTTCACAAAACTATGTTGATTTCATCTGATTACCTTGAACTTATCTTAATGCCCTGCTGTAATTTCTTCCATAATAGCTTCTTGCATTTTACCCTTTGACTGATGTTAAGCTAACTGGCTTGAAGTTTCCTGCTTTCTGTCTCCCTTTTGTTTTGAATAAAGGAGGTGTATTTGCTATCTTTCAGAACATGTTATTCCAAGAAACTATGCCAAAAACATTGTGAACTCCTCATCAAGGCCACTTTTGCCCATCTGACGTTTCCAATCTTTATGTAGATTAGTCTCCCATGATTATTATTGTATTTTTCTGACAAGTTATTTTTCATTATTTTTCATTCTGCTCCACCAAACTATCTACCCAAAGACCTGAAATTATGCTCTGACATAAAAGGTATATCTGGCTCATTTAGAGAAGAACTGGTTTGAGCTGCTTCTTTGATTAATTAAGCCTTGCTTCTCTTCTGACATAAGCCTTGTTAAAATCCTTCATAAGGCTGGGGATTTTATTTAAAATTGGATTTTAGCTAAATGCTAACTAAAAACAAAACTAGATTTGTACTGAAAATTCAAACTTTTCTTAACCATAAGTACCAGCATTCAGACTTTATGTAGCTTAACATAAGAATCTCTGTTTCCAGCTATTTGATGCAATGAAACGAGCCAGAGACACAAGGAGTTCAGGTAATTTAGTCAAGGGCCAAATGAATCTGGTCTTCTCGTTCCCCACTAACATTAACAATTACTGTGCACTTAAGAGTCCAATGTTAAGAGCACTGGCCCATGCATTATAAATTTGTGCCCATCTTTTCCTAGAACTCCAGCAGGTTTCTGCTTCTGTTACAATGTTGAAGCTGTTTTTTTTTTCAGAGTCACAAACGATATCCCATGTGAGTAACTAAAGGCAGGCATTCCCTTCTCGTCATTCTGAATCTGTCTGTAACTTTTGCCATGGTTGACCGCACTATCATCCTTCTCCACCTCTCCGTTATTGCTAATCTGCATGGAACTGCAATCACTCATTTCCAGTATTGGCTACAACTGGATAGATAATTAGCTATGTGTTATGGCTTCTCTTCCTGCTCCCACTCCAAGTTCTATCTTTGTCACCCTTGTTTTCTGATCTGCATGCTGCCCTTTGGTGACTTAATCTGAATGTCGCTTTCCATATGTGTGTTAGTGACAACCAGCTCCAATCATGGCCACCTCTTAACCTCTCTGCTGTTTCTGAAGTGTCAAGCTACTTCGTCGACATTCTGCACTTTAGCAGAAATTCCTTCAAGCTAAATATTGGGAACAAAAAAACGTTGTCTTTGGTCTTCATCCTCTGCTCCATAGCCATCCTCTTGCTGTAAAATGTCTGAGGTGGAGTCAGACTGTTTGTTTGCAGTTATATGTCATATTTGACTGTGTTAAATCTCCATCCATTAACCTATTCTGTCAAGGCTGTCTATTTCCACCTCTGTTCCTCTTTACCCCATCTTAGCTCATCTCAGCTAAAATTCTAGTGTGTTTGCTACCACTAGAGTTGGATACCCAATCTTGTCCATTCCCCATAATACAGTTTGTGTTGAACACTCAGTATAAATTTTATGTCAATGACTCTTTTCAAGTTTGCTCTTTCTTTTCTTAAACCAGCCTTTCTTCAAATATTTTTTGCCAAATATTAAAGTTGCTATTGCTAGAAATTGAAAGAAAATAAACAGGTAATTTGTTTGACTTAACATTTCCAGGGAGCAATGCTTAATAGACGTATTTGGTCTGTCAGGTTTATTTGAATCCAACCGTCACAGTAGAACTGAAAATGAAGTTTAAGTTCAGACACTTGGGGAAGGCTGAGGCTTTTTGAGAACATTGCAAGTTTAGACAACTAAGATTTCCAAGCTAAGTAGCAGTTACGTTTTGTGAAATATAATTTAATTGATTCACTTTTTTTTAAAGTTTATTTATCGGTTATTGTGATTAGTCGTTCTGTTAAAGTTCTTATTTTGCCTTTTTCAGTTTGCTATCCCACACTGCCTCCAACCCCACAGTCCTGGAACCCCACATTGCCAGGTTCTACCCCTTACCCAGAATCCACAAACCTGACTTCCCTCAGTTGGTCTATCATCTCAGCCTGTTCCTGCTCCACCAAACTTATCTCCTTCTATCTTGACCATCGTCCTATCCCTCTTGGTCCAGGAACTCTCCATCTATTCGGGTCAGCACCCAAACCCTGCACCTCCTCCGTGACTTTTGTTTTCCTGGCCCCCAATGTCTCATCCTCACCATGGACATCCAGTCCCTATACACGTCCATCCACCAGGGCGAAGGCATCCAAGCCTTCCATTTCTTCCTCTCCCACCAACCCAACCAGTACCACTCCACTGACACTCTCATTTGATTGATGGAAGTGGTCCTCTCCCTCAACTTCTCCTTCAAATCCTCCTATTCTCTTCAGACCAAAGGGTAGCCATGGGCATCCGCATGGGCCCCAGCTATGCCTGCCTCTTTTTTTAGGTAATTTTTTCCACAATTACACTGGTACCATCCACCACCTTTTTCTCTGCTACATTGACGACTCTATTGGCACCACCTTGTGCTCCCAAAAGGATGTTGAACATTTCATTAACTTCACTAACACCTTCCACCCTGACCTTAAGTTCACCTGGACCATATCGGAGACCTCCCTCTCCTTCCTGGGTGTCTCTGTCTCCATCTCCATCTCTAGTGGCCAACTCAACATGGGTATCTATTTCAAACCCACCGACTTCCACAGCTACCTGAACTACATCCCCTCCCACCCATGTAAAAACACTATCCCTTACTCCCAATTCTTCCGCTTCCGCCGTATTTGCTCCCCGGAGGAGCAATTCCACTCCAGGACATCACAGCTTCCTGTTTCAAGGACTACAACTTCCCTTCCCACATGATCAACAACGCCCTCAAACGCATCTCCGCTACTTCCTGCACCTTTACTCTAGAACCCTACCTCTTCAACCAAACCAGGATAATATTCCACCTCACCTTCCACCACAGCAATTTCTGGATACCGCGCATTATCCTCTACCATCCGCCCCTACCATCAGGTTCCACCACCCCACCCTTATCTGCATTCCGCAGAGAGTATTCCCTCAGTGTCTCCCTCGTTGGGAACATGCCCTCCATCAACCCGCCCTCCATCAACCCACCCTCCCCTCCTGGCACCTTCCCTTGCCACCTCTAGCGATGAAAACCTGCACTCTCGCCTCCCTCCTCACCTCCAAGGCCCCCAAAGATCTTTTTTCGCATCTGGCAGAGATTTTCCAGCACATCCAAACATCTCATCCACTGCATCCATTGCTTTTGCTGTGGTCTCCTTTACATTGGAGAAACAAGATGCCAACTCGTGGAACGTTTTCAGAAACATCTCTGGAACATGTGCACCAAACAACCCTACCACCCTGTGGCCGAGCATGTCACCTCCCCCCCCCTCCCAGTTGACCAAGGACATGCAAGTTCTGGGCCGCCTCCATCGCCATATCCAAGCCACCTGACGATTGGGACCCTCCAACCACATGGCAACAACATTGACTTCCACCAGTTTCTTTATCTCCCCTCTGCCCACCTCATCCCAGATCCAACCCTCTTGAAGTGTACTACCTGTCCATCTTCCTTCTCTCTCTTCCCCCTTCGCCCCCCCCCCCCATCCACTCCACCTTCTCCTTTGACCTACCACTATCACCCCCCCCCCCATCTGTATCTACCTATCGCCTTCCCAGCTACCTTGACTCCCATCCCACACTCCTATTTATTTCTCTGCCACATTCCTGATGAACAACTTATGCCCAAAACGCAGACTTTCCTACTCCTTCGATGCTGCCTAACCTGCTTTACCAGCATCTCAGTACGCTTGCTAGTATCACTGATCTGGATTTTTACTTATTTCATCTTGCTACTTCTCAACTTGAGTCAACCAATAAAAGTATATTGTCATTAATACAAGTGGCAAAAAGTGTTAGGATATGTGTGCAAATGTAAACTTATTTATGTGCAGTTGGTATTTCACAACGTGTATATTTTAACACCATATTTCAGTATCTCCACAGCCATTGCTGCAGCGAGATGGTGTGAGTGCTATTTCAACTGGCAACCCACTCCTTCAGATTCATCCGTTGGATGCAGGATCACAGCGCCTGCAAAGTGTTATTTTGGAGGGACAAACAGAAAGAAGTAGCAGTGCAAAGGAAGTTGAGAGTGATGAACCCAAGGTATTTGTGTAGGATTGGTGAAGTGGTGTTCATTTATGGATTTGATTTCTTCCCAAAGTGAAGTAATTGACTTTTGATTCCTAGTTTTTTTTTAAAATGCAAGATTTGTTTCTTGTAAGCTTCTGTTCTAACTTTAATAATTTGTATGGTATTTACAGAAGTACCAGTCTTGCCCATGACGATGACATTAAGGCTATTTACTGGTGCCTTGTTTATAGATCAACCCACAACTTGTTGATATGTAGGATTAAAGATATGGGAATGTGTTGGTATGAATGATATTTGAATTGCAGTAAAGGAGTCAAGAACATGAACTTAATTTGAGAAGACTCAAAAAAGATGAATTTCTCTATTTTTGAACAAATTATATTGGGGGGGGGGGGGAAAGCCTGGAAGTCGTAGCCTATTTGGGGATTGTCATTTGAGTGGATTAACTTTTCTTCAATTTAAGAAATTAAGACTGCTGTAAGGGAGATGGTGATTAGCAATGAGCAAAACTATTGAATTTTCATTATTTTGAGGCTATTTACCATCAGCAAATTGCCTTTTATAATGCCACCTTACAAGCACTAGCTCTGCTTGAATAATTTAAATAAAGACAATTATTTGGACTTTTGAGTTTTACAGTTGTGCAAATAAATAATAAAGTATTTTTAATCTTGAATTAATTATTTTAGGGCAAGCTTGACTTGCAAACCCATTTGTTTAAATAATGGGGTGTTTTTTTTCTCTCTTGCTCTGCTTGTATCCCAAAACCTGTAAAACTGGTTTGCTTGGAGCGAGCACCGAAGTCAATCAAACGTCCAAACAACTAAAGAGGGTTGGTATTAGTGGGGTCAATTAGCAGTTGTTCATACTTTTTCAGTGTTCCATTTAATCAGTACTTTGTGAGACTGAACAAATGGACAAGTATCGTTAACAAAAATAAATCCTGCAGTCTGTGAAACCTGGTAGTGAATTGATGAATGCACAAAACACCAAAAATATTGAGAATTTGGCTTAGTTCGAGAATGTTTTTATACCAGGAATAAATGAGAGTCAAGATGCTGAGAAATTATGGCTTGATCATTATTTTAATTTTCAAGAATTGCACGTCCTGATTATCATGTTTTGTACTGACACAATTAATTTAATGTGAATATAACTTGTTTGGAAACCTATTTCTGTTTTGGTTTTTCTTTTGCTTTTTAACAAATCATCATAAGGATATTTTTGATTTTGTTAACCTGCATTAGAATTTGAGTAGCACTTGTAATTGAAATGGAAATTGAATACTGGACCAATGAGTTCTCCTAAATTCAAGTTCCAGTCTATTGATGCAATGTTTGCAGGCTTTGGCAGTGAATAAATGGTAATTTTGTTTGTTATTGTGAAATTATATTTGGGCTGGAAGGGAAATGTTAGCAATTCTTTTGTTAATTTTACAATGTTTATAAAAGGTTTATACTTGGTTAACATTTTTCTTAATTTAAGCTACTGATTGTGTTGCAACTCTTTGCAAGTTGCATTGTTACCTTGGTAAACCAAATACATGAGTCACTGTGGTTCCAACTTTTGACATTCCTACACAACTAAATTTACAATTTGCTTCCTGCTTATTGGCAAGAAATACAAAAAATTGAATTAAATTAAGTGATGGACATAACTCACAGCCAAATCTTGCTTCCAATTAGTGTATCAAGTCACTGTTTAAAACCAGAATCCTGCTTTTATAAAGGGAGTGACATATTAAGGACAATGGAAGAGTCAATGTTTGGTGTAGCATGTTTTCTACATGCTGGGTCATGTGCAGATGACAGGGAAAATGTGCGTATTTTGATACCTGTTAAAGGGTTAGATGGGATCGTGTCGGTCTATTTTCTTTCTTTGATTCTTGGATACATAGAAAAGTATTTTATACTTTATTTTGCTGATTTGAAATTGTTTTTGTAGCCTCAGGGTTGATCCAACAGATTTCTCTGTTGTAGAACCGATCTTTTGTGCCTCCTTGTGGCAATTTTGATTTCTAGCTTGAAGTTTCTTCTGTTGAGAATATACCACATTGTATCACTGTAGCTGTTTACTTGAGATAACTAAAATTATATTGCTCACTATTATGATGCTGCATGTTAGATATTCGGTGTATTCCAAGTAGTCTAAATTTGAAGTTCCCGCCACAATGAAATATTATATTTGTACAGTGCCTATCATAAGTCCTAAATTGCTTGACAGCCAGTTAAGTTCTTTTCAAGCGTAGTCACTATCATAATATATGAAATACTATTGCCCGTTTGTACACAACAGATAATTTGTTGCTAGTGATATTCTTTGAGGAGTAAATGTTTGCCAAGACATCGAGAGCTCCTCTGCCCCCCTCCAAATAACAATCTGGTTCTGCTGAGAGGGGCAGCTTTTGGCTGTAGTTTAGCATATCACTTGAAGATTGATAGTTTCAATGCCACCTTGCACCATCTATACCACACTGAAGTGTTAGCTTAGTTTTTGTTTGCTCGAGCTTTGTTTAATAAGGCTTAAACTGAAGGCTTCTGACTCGAGTGACAGTACTACTGTTAATCCATACATTGACACTTATGCGCATTAATGTTGTTCAGTTTGCAGCAATAACTAAACATTCATGCAACTGGGCAAGTTTTCATACACCATTTTATTGCTGCTCTGTTTTGTTAATGGACTTGTGCCACAGAGAGGTATCCCTTTTCAAATCCTTTTGTTTTGCTTTGTACTATGGCTACACTCTGATCCCCTTCAACCCAGCAAATCCACACTGCTTTACTCTGGGCTTTCAGTGCTGCTTCTGGTCCTGAGAAGTTGCAGTATCTGCTGCTCCTGGTGGAGTTCTTGGGAGCACGGACCTATTGGTTATTTAATTAGCCGGCTGCTGTTAGAGGCAGTATCCTCAATCTGAGATGCCAGACAGAGGCAACAGACTGTCAGAAAGGGATTTAATTACATTGGGGTGCATGGAAATAGTCACAGTGGCTTTATGGCTGGTGAATGGAGCCAGAATCATGACCACTAAATTTAGCTGTGAGAGTGTGTGCTTTTAAAGAAAGTGCTATTGCTGCTAAGAGGAAAGGCATTGCTTCTGCATACTTTATTTTCCCTTGTAATAGGGAAGCTGCCCTGTAATATAACTGAGTTGTTTTCAGCTGGGAAATTGATCTTATTTTCCCGATCTTTGCCTCAATTGATACCACAAATACACGTGCTTTCTACAGCAACTCAAAAGCAAAATACCGCGGATGCTGGAAATTTGAACTAAAAACAGAAAATGGTGGAAATGCTCAGCAGCTCACTCTGGCAGCGCCTGTGGAGAGAGAAACAGAGACACCGTTTCAGGTCTGTGACCTTCCATCAGAACATGCTCTCTATTTCTTGATAGATTGGCCACAGTGTTGAATGCCCCTATTTCTGAAGACCGGGTTTAATTGGAATCAGTCATCCCTATGTCAAGGTCTGATTTGTTATTAACCTTTGATCTCTGTACATGGATTGAATAAATCAGTCATGAGTATATTGTTTATAGGTCAGCTCAAGTTAATAGGTTTCACTTCAAATTCCACAAATACAAGAATACAATATAAAATGCAATTCATTTGCAAGGAAGAAAACAATCCCACAAATCAGTTGTTTGCTATGGTGGATGTCTTATAACTTTTATCTTTAACAGGGCTAGTACAATCGTGTCAAGCATCAGTTCATAATTAGTGTTCTCATGAGTGTTTTCCGTAATATGCAGAGAACAATATCTCACTATTGTCAAATTTTAAGTAATTGCCTAATATTTGAAATTTAAAAACTTATGACCAGCATGGATGAAAACCTGCTTATGTTTGGTTCTCCTTAGTGGTGAAATTTCTCCTGCCAATCTTAAATTTTGACCAAAAGTCAGTATGGATGCAAAGCCTTTATTGTTATATTGATCTAATCATGGGAATTTAGGTGGAATTAACTCACCTTCCTGCGTCTACCTGAAACCCAGAGAACATTTGACAAAACAATCTTACTGTCTGATTTACTGCAGTGAAAGACAATGAGATGTTTTTCGCATTTTCAAGATGAAAAAAATTGCAAGTTGTTGATTACTCCCATTGTTTTTGTTATATCAATACACTTGGTATATATGATGTAATTTATCTGCTATTTTCACAGCAAATGACTGATGCATTGAATTGTTTCTTGTAAGTGGAATTGAAAGTTATTTTCTATTTATTGATATTTAAACTGAAATGTGTTTGAAAAAACTTGTGTCCAAAATATCAACTTATACTTTTCAACCGTAACTGAAAATGTGGATTGGGTTAGGGAAAAAAAGTCAGTGTAAAAGGTACATTGGTCTGTAGTTGATGTCAACCTGTGTTTGCAGGTACAGAGGAGTTCAGCTTTGCTTCTAATCTGTTCTGAGATGCAGATAACATTTGTTTTGTGATATCATTCGAGGAAGATTAAGGGAAACAAATCAATTTCCTATTTGTATCCTGCACTCTTGAGTTGAGCTAAGTATCAAAGAAAAGTTACTGAAACAGTAGTAATAACACAACCTAAATTAAGGAGATTTTTTTAATGTCAGAGAATGGCTTGCTCAATTGAAAACTGATAATATTGCAACTTGAGACAGAAGGGTTTGATATCAAATGAAATTGTAATGCTAGTAACAGAGCAATGACATTTCAACTTTGGTGATACCGTCATTTTTACTCTGACCTACATACCAGCACATCAGGCATTTAACAATTTAGGGTTAGTTCTAAAAGTAAAAGATACAATTTACTAAAAATATGATAGAGATCTTGGGTAGTAATTTGAACTTGAGGTCTGTTGATTTTCATAAGTAGCTTCAGTGTCACTCCTTGCTTAAGGTGGTAGAAAGAAGTGATTGACAGAGTTACTTTAGAAATGCCCAGTTATTCAGAAATGGGTTCTGAACTTTAATATTTGCCCTTGTATCTTGTTGTGGATTTTAGGGCTGCTATGTAGTAGCATGTTCTGTGCTTAAGGGGTTTTTCCAGTCTAAACAAGTATGGTCACTTCTTGCTGAAAAAAAGTGTTTTTAGCCCAGGGTGTTTTTTAAAAATTAATTTATTGCAATATGGGCATTGCTGGCTGGGCCAACACTTATTGTCCATTCCTTGTCCTGAGAAGATGGTGGTGAGCTGCCGCCTTTAACCACAACAGTACTTTAGGTTGAGGTAGACCCAAAATGCCATTCAGGGAGTGAATGCCAGGATTTTGATCCAGTGATAGTGAAGGGATGGTGACGCATTTCCATGTCAGAATTTTGAGTGGTTTTGAGAGGAGCTTGCAGGTGGCGGTGCTGTTATGTACATCTGCTGCCCTTGTTCTTCTAGATGGGAGTGATTTTGGGTTTCATAAGTAACCTTTTGTGAATTTATACAGTGCAATGTGTATCTTGTGGATGGTGCATATTGCTGCTATTGAGCATTAGTAATGGAGAGAGTGAATGTTTGTGGATGTTGTGCCACACAAATGGACAACTTTCTCCTGGATGGTGTATTCCACCATACTGCTGATTTGTGGATAGACTTTTGAATCAGAAGCTGAGTTAAACACTGCAAGATTCTTAGCCTGATATGTTCTTGTAACCGCTATATTTATGTGGGTTCAGCTTCTGATAAGTGGCAACTTTATGTTGATAGTGAAGGTTTCAGTCATGTATTGCCATTAAATGTCAAAAGATGATGGTTGGATTATCTCTTGGATAAAATTGCCTGGCATTTGTATGGTATATATATGATCTGCCACTTGTTAGCCCAAACCTAGATATGGTCCAAGTCCTGCTGCATTTGAAGATGGACTGTTTCATGTGCATGTACACAATTGTCTGGTAGTACAGAACGTTAGAAGATAGATACCTAAATACACAGGATCCTGTTTTATGAAGGCAAAAGGAATTTGCACATAGGTTGCACCTTTTCCCTTTAAGAGTCAACACTCTGACCAATTGGAATCTACATCTCTGGTCTGAGAATTAAGATTTAACAGTTAATTGTTTTGCTGTATTTCCATTCCAATCTATCAGCACCCTGTTCTCATCCTGTATAAAATGGTATCCCTTGTTTCAAATCTGTTTTAGTTCTGATGAGTGCATGATGAGCATTTCAACTTCTTACACATGGCAAGATATTGCTAAAAGGCATGTCGATAGTATTACTTCTGAAGGGGGAAAAAGGTTTTGAGTCAAACCAATGATACCAAGTGCCATCAAGAAAAGTGTACAGAACTTGAGGTAAATCAGGGACTAATAAGTAGATGATACCATGTTTGAATTTTATTTGATCTTAAGCTTCACTGTGCATGCTTTGAGTGATTTCTCACTGGTTGGAAATGGTAGCACAGTATATTGAAATGTTACAGGGTTCAGTGATCCAGATTATGGTATAGGGCAATTGTTTAATTCCACCTTGGAAGAACAGGAACTTAAATTCAATTTATTAAACAATCTGGAATGAAAAACTTGTATCGATAATGATGACCATGTCACTCATGGATTATCTTAAAATCTATCTGCTTCACTGGTATCCTGTAGGGAAGGATATCTGCTGTGCTTACCTAGTTTGGCCTGCATTTGACACTGGACCCAGAGCGCTGTGGTTGACTCTTCACTGGCTTGCCAAGCCTTTTCAGAAAACAATCAGTTGTCAAAAGGGTTGCTCACCATGGTCTTGTCAAGGACAATAAATTACGGCTTTGTCAGCAGAATTTACATTCTGCAAATTAATATTTTAAAAATGCCTACTGTTGGGCTGTTTATAACAACAAGGCTAACCTGAAGTTTCAAATTTAATTTAAAAAAGCAAATGTATATTTTTGTCAGTAATAGCTTCATGTATTCACGCCAACGGAGACATCCGTAAACCTCTTTTTTTTTAATTCAGAAGAGAAAAGGTGGTTGGCCAAAAGGCAAGAAAAGGAAACCTCAAAAAGATTTTACTGCACCCCGGGCTCCTACTACAGGGTAAGAAAGTGGTTTCATGTCATGTTTGAAGGACTTAATTTTGAATGCCCAGTCGACATTAAGCACTTGTATTGATGTTTGCTCATTTGATCATTCTAGCATAATGTCATCTACTTTGCTCTGATAAAAATCACATCCCTTGTAATAATGTTTCTGTCAGATTTATAAGTGAACCTTGATGGTATGATGGCTATATTGCCACAATGTGTTAGCACTATTTCAAGTCAGAATAAAATACCTAAACAAAAATAATAATTTGCAATCAGAAAAGCAAAGGAATTAGAATGAAGACTTTTGGCCACCTGTCTAATACCAAAGAGCTCCACCAAAATTGCGGGAATGCACAAACACTAAAATTAGCAAGTTAACTGCACAGGATGTGGCAAAAGGATAATGTCCAAGCTTATGGTGAGGTTTAAAACTACGTTGGGTAAACCACTACAAAGTCACCAAAAATGCTTAATTTATATTTGAGCAATAAGCTACGTTATAGGTAGCTCAACCTCTTTTGTTTTTGCGTAGCTAAATTTTATGATTGTATAAATAAAACTATAGTTTATCAATAACCAGATATTTAGTAATAGTGCTTATACAGTACGTGTATCACAAACATGTTTTATGAAATGCTTGTGGTAAAATTGGGTCATTTGTATTCATATTTTTGGACATCATAATTGTAGAATCAAATCACATTGTCTTCTGTTGCAATACTTTTCTAATTTCCCAGTTAAAATATGGCTAGACTTATTCTTTGTGTAGTCTCATTTATTTATTTTTTTAAATTGATATGCCTGGTAACACTGCCTTTCAAAATTTGTTCCTTTTAATCCCTCATAACTGCCTGGCAGGTATGTGTTGTTCCTGAATGAACAGAGAGCCAAGCTGAAAATTGAACATCCAGATCTCCCTTTTACAGAGATTACAAAACTGCTGGGCACTCAGTGGTCACAACTGTCTCAGGAAGGCAAACAGGTGAGAAATGTCTATCTTTAAAGTGGCTACAGCTTTCTTCCTGTCTGTTTGGCTTTGGAGTAAGACTTCATGTTTATTTTTCCCGCCATGTTAACTCCTCTTGTTATAGCTCTCCTGCTCTCCATACAAAAAAAATGAAGAGGATCAGAGAAGGAAGAAGAGGGTACGTTCAGAACTTTGCCTTCAGGGTTCACATTGAGGTTTTCTATGAGCTGAAGTGTTAAATATGAAGTTTATATTTGTGTTTCAATTAATTGATCCTAACTGATCCTTGGCTTCAGATTTGGGATTTATCGTTATTGAACAATGGCATTTAAAAACAAAACCTTTTCCAGGGGCATACAATTCAAGCAGGAATAACTAACAAATAAATCTAGGTGCAAATGAGACTAAGGGTTTAGAGGACCATAGTGCCAATCCTGTATCCAGGGTGAGGGTAGGGTGATATTGATGATACATGCAGCCCTTGGTCTGTAGGATTGACAACCTGATACTAGATGTCACTGTTTAATAGACGGATCCATTAATTGTTGGTTTCTGCTGCTTAGAAAGTCAACATAAGTAATTGTCTTCTCATAAGGACTACAGGTATAATGAATTTAACTTACACCTGGTTGGAAATCAAAAGCTCCAGTTTTGAGTTCTTGTCATTGCATGCTTAGCATTTTTTTGGATGCATCCTATTTACCTGTGTATTCACCAGTAACAATGATTTCCTAGGTTCCCAAGAGAAATTAAAAGATGGTCCTATCTAATCTCATCGGAATTAATTGAATTGAATGGAATTTATTGTCACGTGTATCGAGGCACAGTGAAAAGCTTTGACTTGAGAGCATTGCAGGCAGATCACATATTTAAATAGCACAGATATGTAAATAGTAGGTAAACAGCAGCAAAAACCAAAACACTGCAACGGGTGAATGCTAAGAATTTGAGTCCATTCAGTATCCGAGCAACAGGAGGGTAGAAACTGTTTCGAAACCATCTGGTGCGTATGTTCAGGCTTTTGTACCTTCTCCCTGATGGTAGAAGTTATAGGAAAGCATTGCCAAGGTGGGATGGATCTTTGAGAATGCTGGCTGCCTTTCCTTGACCGGGGGCCTGGTAGATGGATTCTACAGATGGGAGGTTGGCCTTTGTGATTGTCTGGGCCGAGTTCGCCAGTCTCTGTAACCATCTCTGATCTTGAATGGTATAGTTGCCATACCAGGTAGTGATACATCCAGATTGAATGCTCTCAATGACTCACCGATAAATGTTAGCAAGGGTGTTTGCCATCTTGTCAAATTTCCTCAGCTGTCTGAGGAAGATGTGATGTTGGGCGTTTGTAACCAGTGCGTCCACATGAAGAGTCCAAGAAAGCTTGTTGTTGATCATTCCCAGGATCAATCTCCATTTGTTACATCTGTGCTGTTAATGTGTAGGTGGGCATGAGTAACATCCCACAGAAAGTCAGTAATGAGATATTTGGCTTTGCCGGCATTGAGAGCTAGGTTGCTCTCGGTGCTCCATTTTTCCAGGTCTTCCACCTCCTGTTAGTCTGTTTCTTCACCATCTGAGATTCAACTGACTAGGGTGGTGTCATCAGCGAACTTGTAAATGGCATTAGTCTGGTATTTGGTGATGCAGTCATCGATATACAGTGAGTAAATAGGGGGCTGAGTATGCACCCCTGCAGGGCTCCAGTGTTGAGTGTTAGTGACCATGAAATATTGTCCCCAATCTTTGATTGTGGCCTGATTGTGAGTTACTCATCTTGGCTCAAGTTTAGGCAGGGTATAAAGCCTGGCTATTCGAGGCAATCGAATTTTAAAAAAAAAGAAATTTTTACAATCAAGGGCTGGTTGGGTACAGCCTACACACATTTGTTGCAAATGGGCAAAGTGACCTATTGTTTAATATGATCCACCAGTTGTTGGTGCATATTACCTGGCATCCCATCAATATTAAAGTTCATGTACCACGTTACTCATTTATGTGCTGGGCAGAATGTTTTGTTGGCTTAATGGTAGTATCTATTATGGTGAATATCACTTGTGTTGCTGCTGCAAATTAGCAGTATGGAAAAAATAACTTCAACTGTTGCTCACTTTATCCTGCCAGAGTTATGTGAGGTAGATTAAGATCTTTTCAGAGCTGCTAGTGGTGGCCTTAGGCTTGTTCATAAGTTGGTGAGTTGTATAGTGAGCAGTTATCTACTGTAGGCAAACCACAGGGAAGCATTGACATGCTCTATTTTGGCAGTGACCTTGCATGTGGCAATGTATAGCTTCTGGTACACGCAGGTGAGTTGCACTGCACACCTGACTGATCATAAATGTATCGTTAGTGTAATTCTTCTCATACTAGATTATCCAGCACAAGACCAGTCATAGAATCCCATCTAATGTTGAGCACTGTTGTTTAAGAGGAGGTTGGTTAAGTATGGTTAGTATGTTGCAAACAGCCAAATACGCAGGCCCCTGTTGTACACTGAAAAGCTGTGCGTAAAATGTCTTTTTCAGCTCAACAAAATAATGGTAGATATTTGCTGGTTCAGTTCTCAAGTCAAAGTCTTAACCACTCAGTCAACTTGCCTGATTTTAACATTTAAACGAGCTTGGTAGTTAATTGTTGATGATCACTAACTGATATATTCTCCATGGCAACAACTACCAATCACAGTCCACTTGCTCCTTTCATACAGCTGTAAGTGTTGGTTTCCAATCATATTGGTATTCTTGCAAATTGTCCCGATGTTATGGACCAAACTAAACCTCCCCAAAATATGTTAGAGATAGCCTAGGCTCTAACTTTTTATTTTATTTCAAGGCATGTGGGTGGTGCTGTGTTTCAGATATGATTTGATTGGTCCACCTCTAAGCTTCGGGTTAGCTGTTAACAATGGTGATAGCTAGACGACATATCGTCTAGCTATCATCATTGTTAACAGCGAACCTGAGAATGCAACTTTAAAAAAGGGTTTTGTGATTTACACATGAAAGAAGTGAAATTATCACTGTATTCTAACAGATGAAAGGCTTAACAGACAATCAGTTTTTAATGTATAATTTCAGTTACATCACACTACAAATTTTTGCTATAAATTCTGTGTTACGATTGTGACCTCCACAATCACCTGATGAAGGAGCGTCGCTCCGAAAGCTAGTGTGCTTCCGATTATAACCTGGTGTTGTGATTTTTAACTTTGTATACCCCAGTCCAACACCGGCATCTCCAAATCATGCTCTTTTGTGCAATGTTAAAAAAAAGCACTGCTTCAGAAGCAGACATTGCAGTCTCATAGTGGCAACACCCCTCTCTGCAAGTGAAACTGCGCACAACAAATTTAGTACCATCGTAGAGTGCAAGACAAAAGCTTAGACAAAATGTGTTCTCAGCAATACTATAATACTGTCATCTACATGTTGGAAGTATGCATTTGGTATGATTTGATGTCAGTCCATGGCAATAATATTTCTCATGGAAACTGGCGACACATAATAGATTTGGATTCCACTAAGCATTCCTCCCTTTATACCTACAGAAGTATATTGATGAAGCAGAAAAAGACAAGCAACGATATATTGAGGAGCTGAAAGCATACCAAAATTCAGAGGCTTATCAAGCTTTCCTGAAAAGACGAGCAATGAACAAAGTAAAAAACCTATGTGGTAAGAGTCTAGCTCATTTGCCTTTTTATTTTGTTACTTTAATTTTGCATTTTTTTATAACTGACTTATAGGAAAATATCAATTTTGTTATGAAAGGAACAATCAATTTTATTCTCAAACAAAATATTTTGCCAATTATATAGATCCATATTGGAGATAAAAAGCAAAATGCAAATGTTAAAAATTCTGTTCATCAACAAATCAATCAGCATCTGAAATTTTAAAAAAAGACAAATTTTGGATGGACACCATTCCAAAAAACTGAAGAAAGAACTCTACTGTTTTCAGCATTGTACATGATTTGTGGTGATGAAATCCAGTATAATACTGAGATTGCCTCCCCCAGAGTTAATCATTGTACTACAGTAACTTCATCCACATGTTCAAGATAACACATCTAGGTTTCATAATTATGCAAATTTTACTTGTCAGACAACTTTTTAGTTCTCCATTTTTGCATGAAAATTCATGGAAAGAAGAGCAAATTTGATACGTTCTGATATGGGTCAGTACTCGAGCATTCATGTATTTGCTGCTGTTTGTAGGCTTAGTTGCCAGCAATCATGCTTTGCCTGTTAGATGTTTATGGGTTCCATTCCAGGGAGGTGTTGAAGGAATGTTGCATTGGGAGTGTTTTTAAAGTGAAAAGTTGTCAACTTACTCCATTGGTTTGTATGTGTGTTATAGAGGTTGATGAGAGGGTTTTGAGTATTATACTGATAATTGTCTGAACAATACCTGTTTTTAGGGCCTTGCTTTAGTGCTACATTCATTTACTTAATAGAAAAGTTGCATCCATGTAGTTAATTCCATCTGCAACATTTCAACTCACTTCCTAGATCACCATGGTGGATGTGATATTGAGGATCTAAAATTTGAATTTAGACAACAAGTATATGTAGATTTTTATTTACCACAAAATGATTTCTCAATTTAAGAGAATATTATAAAATGGCCTGTGAACCTGTACTGCTGATTTGCAGAATTAAGCTGAAATTCAAAGATAAGAGGACAATAGAGTTTTCATAAAATGAATACTGACACATTAATTGACCATTTGAACTAACCTTGAACTGATACATGGCATGACAATTTACGTAAATGAGAACTTTTCCAAAGAATACCATTGGATTAGCCTGTCTTCAATCATGTCACCATCTTACAGTTGATTTGGACTTTTCTTGTAATTAAGAACCCTTTCCCAGGGAATATCATTGGATTAACTTGCTGTAAATCATGTCACCTTATTATGTGATTGGTCTTTCTTGTAATTAAGGCTGTACTATTTCTTAAAAAAAAAAGTGTAATTTTCAAATGTAATTGCGCAACTTCACCACGGAACACAGAAGCTTCAATCTGTGTTGCTGGATAGAATTGCGTCAAGGTACCTTTTTTAATTCAATAAACTAATTACGCTTGCTTTTTGGACAGACCGCATTTGTTGATTCTTTTGACCGATCTCGAACCAAGAGGCCCCTCTTGAGGGGTCATAGATTTTCAAGGTTTGGCTCAGAGGGTTGGAGCTAATCACTTACATTTTTAAAAAAAATACATGTACGTTTCCAGGTTTAATCAGCTGAATAATTGAGAAACTGCACAGTACTGATATACAATGCCAGCAGTTCTATGACATTGCTCATGTTAAGTCTGTAGACACTGTTTTACAACCTATAACAGAATGTTTATAATGTTGAATATATTGAACTATTAAGATGCAACTATGTTGTTTTAAGGCAGATCAGTATTATTGCTGGTAAAGATGGTCTCAGGCCATTGAAAGATTACTCAGTTTTTGGCCAGGAAAAATTGGAAGGTGTAAATCAGTTTAAGGCTTCAGAAGCATAATACCTTTGAACATTGTTGAAAATTTGTACTTGTGTATGCCGATGTTACTATGTTGTAATTGTAACGTTGTTACTTAATAGCATTCTATACCATCTTTTGCCATATTTAAACCTGATAAGATTTTTATAATTTGGATATTTCTGACATTTTGGTGATCATAGGGAAGTTTCATTTTGAAGTTAGCTCGAGATTGAGAAGAAGCAACAACTTCATGTCTAGCAAAGCATATAAGCCCCATAATCTTGAACTAATATTCAATTCATCAGTATTAGAGATTGCAATGTTTATTTGCCAAAGAGGACATCTATTGCCAGGCATCAAACTGCTGGTGAGGCAAAAAACTGTTCAGATTTAAAGTTACAGTGAATGCCATCATTTGTTCCAATTAGGTGTGGAGTCTCTGGATACCGAATTTGAAAGTGAAGCGGTTGGACTGTCAGAAATTGGTGTAAGTAAACTTTTTTTATTTCATTAAACATCGAGCGTAACAAATAGTAATTTATTTTAAGCAAGGGAAAGGCAGTGAAAATTGTTTATTTGGTAAAATAATCTAAATTATTAGTATAGTACTACTCCTATTCAGGGTACTGTGACAGCAGTTGAATGCACTTTGAAATGTTGTAGTTGAATTGGAGGGTAATTAAACCAATTTATAGGAAATGAAGTCCCACATGCAGCATTAAAAGTAATATCCAGGTAATATTTTTGAGAGTGTTGGTTAAAGAATTTATTTTAACCCGAACACTGCGTGAACTGCTATCCTTTTTCTTGTGTGTGGGATCTTTTTATTTCTCTCTGAATGAGTAACTGGTGCCCTGGTTTAATATTTCATCAGAAAAAACAGCACCTCAAACAGGCAACATGCCCTCAGTATTATACTGAAGTGTCAGCCTGGATTATGAGCTCAGGTTTCTGAGGTGGGGTTTGAATCCAGAGCTTCTGATTCCAAGCTAAGTTTGATACATAGCATCGATAGATAATTATCCTGTTTACGTTCATTTCAAATAAAAATGACTCATTGTTAATTGTATCCTAAGCTCCTTCGTTAACGTGAGAGACTTCCACACTTAGAAGATATGCAGTCATGAGTTTGCAATCACCTCCAGCTGTCATTTACTTGTGCTTTAGATGCAATAATAAAAGGTAGACGATGGCCCAGTGAACTTATTGCTAGACTGTTAATCCAGAAACCCAGGTAATATTCTGAGGACCTGGGGGTGAAGCCTTGGAGATGGTGGAATTTGCACTTAATAATAATATGGAAGTAAGAGTTTAATGATAACTGTGAAACCATTGCTGATTGTCAGGAAGAAACCCATCTGGTTCACTAATGTCCTTTAGGGAAGGAAATCTGCTGACTTTACCTGTCTGGCCTACATGTGACTCCAGACCCACAGCAATATGGTTGACTCTTAACTGCCCTTTGGGCAATTAGGGATAGGCAATAGATGCTGGCCTAGCTAGTGACACCCACATCCATGATTGAATAGAAAAAAATACTTCTAGAGATATTGTAAAATGTTCCTGTAATTCAAATATTACTTGAGTTTTAAAATGTTTCACACACTTGTAAATTTTGACTTAATTTTTTAAAAATTAGATATCTCTTCTTTCCCCTAACCAATTTCTTTGACGCTTCACTATTCATATATCTGATAAAGAATGGTATGTGATTTGAGCTACTTCCTGGCCGTTAGATTTCACAACTCGAGCCTATTAATGACACACAAAAGTAAAACAACAGCTTCTTTGAAATAATTCCACCATGTAGAAACCTGGCTCAGATCAAAAGCTTTAGGAATGGAGGGATTTATTCTGATTCACACACTATCTTTAAAATGCTTAATTTTCAAGCATTTAGTTTTGATCCTGTCGATGACTAGAATAACCACATCCACCAGTTGAGAGTTATATTTTTCAGAAATGGGTGAACTGACTGCTTCTCTTTCTCCTTGAAAAGAGAACGTGACGAGGGCCCGGTGGACCCCTGCAAAATTATATAAGTTGTGGACACACTGTTACATAAGCAAGTTTTGAGAAGATTTGTAACTCAAGTTGAGGTTCTGGATGTAAGTTTGCTCTCTGAGCTGGAATGTTCATTTTCAGATGTTTCATCATCATACTAGGTAACATCATCAGTGAGCCTCCGTTGAAGCATTGGTGTTAGTGACCTGTTTCAAAATGTCTTTAGGTTTCCTTCGATTGATTGATTGCCATTTCCAATGGTGATGTCACTTTCTGTTCTTTCTCACAGATGGTAGTAAATGGGCTCCAAGTTGATTTTTTTTTTGTTGTTAGAGTTCTTGTTGGATTGCCATGCTTCTAGGAATTCTCGTGAATGTCTCTGTTTGCCTTTCCCAAGGATGGATGAAATCTGGAGAATTAAATAAGACAAACTTCCAAAAAATGAAACCAGATGGACCCAACACACCATCCTTCTATGGATTACCCAACATTCGCAAACCAAGAGCTGCCCTCAGAACTATAGTCTTGCTGCCTGGAACACCAATGTACAGATTAGCCAAGGAGCTACACCAAAGACTAAAACACTTCGTAGAAGACTCACACTACTCCATCTACTCCACTCAAGAATTCCTGAACACCATCAAAGACATCAACTTAGAAGAGGATGAAATAATTGTCTCCTTTGACGTAACAACTCTATTCACATCCATCAACATCAACCTAGCCAAGGAAACGCTGACTACGTTATTAGAAGAATCAAAGACACATACACCAACCACCACCAACATCATCAGCAAGGACAATATTGTCAAGTTAGTGGACCTATGCCTGACCACCTACTTCACTTTCAATAACCAACCTACAGACAAACCAATGGAACACCCTTGGGATCTTTGACATCAGGGTTCTTAGCAGAGGCAGTAATGCAGAGATGTGAACAAACCGCTCTGCCAACCATCCAATCCAAACTTTGGGTCTGCTGTATGGATGACATCTTTGTCATCACTAAACAAAACAAATTAGAGGAAATCTTCAAGATCATCAACAATATGCCTTACTGGCATAAAATTCACTAAAGAGGAGGAAAACAACAACAAACTGCCATTCCGAGATGTCACGGTAGAGCGAACAGTCAGTGGGGAACTTTAAACCAGTGTCTACAGGAAAACAATACATACAGACCAAATACTGAACTACAGAAGCAATCATCCCAACACCCATAAACAAAGCTGCATTAGAACATTATTTCAATGAGCCACCCCACACTGCAGCGCAGAGGAAAATCTCCTAGACATCGTAATCAAAAAGAATGGGTAACCAATGAACACAGTCTGCCAATTTCTCAGCAACAAACCCAAGCAAGCAGACAAAATCCAGAAACCCTAGCCACACTCCCCTACATCAAAGACCTCTCGGAAATGAATGCTAGACTACTCAGGCCTCTTAGAATCGTGGTAGGCAGCAAACCAACCCACACACTAAAACAGTAGCTAATGAACTTAAAAGACCCCATACAGACAACAAGCAAAACTGTTGTCATTTACAAAATAACTTGCAAGAACTGTAACCAACACTACATTGGACAAACATTCTGAAAACTAGCCACCAGAAGAGATGAACATCAAGTAGCCACAAGACGACATGACTTACTCTCACTAATATTCTTATGTACAGATGAGGAAGGACACCACTTTGACTGGGACAACACAACCATCCTAGGACAAGCCAAACACACGCATGAAGATTCCTAGAAGCTTGGCATTTCAACCAGAACACTCAACAAACAAATGTACTTGGACCCCGTTTACCACCATCTGTGAGAAAGAAAATGAAATGATATCGCTACAGGAAATGACATCACCAACGCAAGGAACCCTCAACACAAATAGAAAGCAGGTCACTAATACCAGCGCTTCACAGGAGTCTGATGTTATGGTGACGAAATGTCTGAAAATGAACCTTCCAGCTCAGCAAGCAAACTTACATCCGGAACATTGTTATACTTCTGGGGAAGAGCAGAGTGAGAGGCCATGAATATAAAATAATCATTGAAATATTTAATAGGGCATTCATAAGAAATTTCTTTACTCAAGTGGTGAAACTGAGGCTCATTATCATGACTGTTTTGTTTTAGTTAATGGAATGTGGGTGTTTCTGACAAGGCCAGTATTTATTGTCCATTGTTAATGTGCCTTGTGATAGTGAACTGCCTTCTTGAGTTGCTGCAGTGTTTTGGGCGTAGGGACACACTCAGTGGTATTGAAAGGGAGTTCAAGGATTTTGGTCCAACGACAATAAAGGAAAAGTAATACAATCCAGAATCAGTGTGGTGCATTTCTTGGAGGGGAATGTGCAGGTCGTCGTGTTGCCACTCATCTGCTGCCCTTGTCTATCTGGATCATAAATGTCCCGGTAAGCAGCTTTGGTGAGTAACTGCTTTGCATTTTGCAGATCATTTTCATAGCTGCCACTGATGTTCAAGGTGTGATTGTTGAAGGTAGTAGTTGGGGGTGCCAGTAAGAGACTCTTTTTTTCCTGGATGGTGTTCTTAAGTATTATTGGAGCTAACCCATTTAGGTAACTGGAGAATATTTTGTAACAATCCTGGCTTATTCTATGATGGTGGAAAGGTACTGAGGAGACGGGAGGTGGGTTACTCACTGCAGAATTTCTAGTCTTTGACTGACTTATGAAGTCACAGCATTTATATGGTTGGTTCAGTTCAGTTTCTGCTCCATTGCAACTTCTGAGGATATTGGAGATTCCAAAATAGCTGTGCTATTGAATGCCAAGGAGCGATGGTTAGATTCTCTTGATGGAGATGGTCATTGTTTGGTACTTGTGTTACACGGATGCTACATGCTACCTATAAGCCCAAGCCTGAATATTGTCAGGGTCTTGCTACATATGGATACAGGGTGCTTCAGTATCTGAGGAGCCATGAATGGTGCTGAACATTTTCCACACAAGCAAACATCCACTATTTTTCACCTTTACGATAGACAGAAGTTCATTGAAGTAGCTGAAGATCACTTGGGGCCAGGATATTGTACTGAGGCAATCTTGGATAGTGATACCTTGGGGCTGAGATGATTGGTCTTCAGCAACCATAGCCATCTTCCTTCATGATAGATATGATACTGGCCAGTAGTGTTTTCACCTGATACCCATCGACTTCAGCTTTGTTTGGGTCCTTAATGTAATTGGCAGTCATTCACCTCTGGAGTTCAGTTCTTCTGTCCATGTTTGACCAAGGCTGTAATGAGGTCAGGAGCTGAGTGGCCATGGCAGAGCCCAAATTGAGTGTCACTGAGCATGTTATTCCTATGCAAATGTTGCTTGACAGTACTGCTGCCGACCTCTTCCATCATGTTGCTGCATTTGAGAATAGACTGATGTGGTAGGAATTGACTGAGATGGACTTATCCTGTTTTTGTGGATAGCATATGTTCCTGGGCAGTTTTCCACATCAGGTAAATGCTTTTTAGGCATTTGAAAATGTTTGCAGGGTTGCCACGGCAGTATTTAAATGCATGATGCCAAAACATTCACCTGCGGCTGTGGATTATTACCAGTTGATAGGGAAACATTTATGGGAATCTGTATGAGTGTATCTTGGAAACGGGAGTAAATGGTTGTGCTAGTATTTAGATAGGAACATAGGAGGAATCTCAATTAGCTGTACTTGAACAGCTTGACTCAGTGCACAGCTAGTTTTGTAGCACAAGTCTTCAGTAGTATCGATAGAATGCTGTCATGGTTCACGCCCTTTACAGTATCCAATTTCTTCTGATGTTTCTTGATTTCAGTGGAGTAAAGTAAACTGCAGACTCAGCTGATGCTGGAGACCTCCAGAGGAGGCTGAGAAAGATAATTTACTCAGCACTTCTGGCTGAAGATGGATGCGAATGTTTTGACCTTGTCTTTTGCATAGATGTGCTGAGCTCCCCTATTCTTGGTGATAGGGACATTTGTGGGGCCTTCACTTTCTGTTAGTAGTTCAACTGTCCAGCACCATTCACGATGGAAAGTGGCAGACGTGCAGAGCTTTGATCTGAATTGGTGTTTGTGGGATTACTTGGCTTTGTCCAATGCCATGGTGCTTTTGCCATTTGGCATTCAAGTATTTCTCTGTTGTGGTTTCACCAATTTGGTATCTCACTTTTAAGTATATCTGGTACTGTTCCTAGTGTGCATTACTGCACTCTTCATTATACTAGGGTTGATCTCCTGGCATCATGATACTGATTATGTAGGGAGTTTGCCCAACCATAAGGTTATGGTTTGTTCTTGAATACAGTTTTGATGCAGATGACCTACAGCATATCATGGATGCTCAGTTTGAAGTCTGTCTCATTTAGTACTATTAGTGCCAGACAACACTATGGAGGATATCCTGTATTGAAAAATGGAATTTCAAATCCACAAGAGCTGTGCATTAGTCACTTCTACCAATACTGTCATGATGTTAGTACATGCGATTGGTGAGGACAAAGGCAAGATTTGTCTGGCTTGTTGGTTCCCTCACAACTGGTGCAGATCCAGTCCAGCACCTGTGTCCTTTTAGGCCAAGATCAGGTTAGTTGAACAACTGGCAGTGATGTTGCCACTTTTGATGATGAACGTTGAAGTCCCCACCGACAGTGCATTCTGTTCCCTTGCCACACTGACAATTTGCTCTGTAGTTTCCAGCCTGGAGGAGTATTGAGTCATCAGCTCGTGGGGCGGGCAGAGAGCAGCAAGTACGGGTAACTGATAACATGTAGGAGGTTTCCTTGCCTATGTTTGACCTAATGCCATGAAATTTCATTGCGTCCGAAATTGATCTTGAGAACTCCTTGGTCACCTCCACCTCAACTGTATGCTATTGACTGTCATCTCTGGGTCCCTCCTCTAGTTGTACAGGGCATGCTACATTCAGAAGGAAATCTGCTACACTTGGTCTAGCTTCTGTGACTCCAAACCCACAGCAATGTGACTGAATACCCCCTGAAATTACACATTAAGCTATATTCGTTGAATCATATGTTGCAATATCCGACTGTTGCTTGATCAGTCTGTGTGACCGCTGTTCCAAATTTGATCCAAGTTCACTAATGTTGGCAAGAAAGACTTTGCAATTGTTAATAGGACCGTGTTTGTCGTTACTTGGATTGATATAAGGTGCCCCTATGGATTAATTCAATGCTCTAGACTCCAAAGCAGTTTGATCAAACTGAGTAGCTTCCTATGTCATTTCAGAGGGCATTCAGTCACGTTATTGTGGGTATGGAGTCACATAAGCTAGACCAGGTAAGTATGGCAGATTTTCTTCTGAATGTGACGTTAGTGTACTGGATGGGTTTTCAGACATTTGAAAATAGTTGCAGGTTTGCCATTAGACTCGTCATCTGCCTTGGTGGGATTTGAATGCATGATGCCAAAACATTTGTCTGGGCTGTGGATTATGACCAGTTGACAAGGAAATATTATTTATAATAAATTAGGGCAATCTGATAAATGTAGTTCAGAAAAGGGAGTAAATGTTTGTGGAGTCTTTAGAGGAGGAAGTATAGGAGGAATCTCAATTAGCTACGACCTATTGAATGGTAGAGTAGGCTTGAGGGGCTGAAATGGCCTTCTCGTGTACCTGGAACATCACAGATTAGTTGGACTTAATTGACTTGCTCTTTAGTTGTGCACACTGTGGATGATAGCAGGGAGCATTAATAATTATGTTGATCGTGTTCTCAATTATTATTAAAAGAAATCTTATTTGCTTGCACTCTAACATGGAAACCTGTATTGTGATATTTTAGCAACTTATAATAAATGTTAATATCATTTTGTAAATGAGAAGAGAATTTTTTACATTCCCTAAGAATACAACAACTGTTTTCACTTAATCTGACCTCTTTTAAATGTTGATTAAAAATATCAGCAATTTGTATGTTGCTTCCATTTCTATTCTAGATTTGAAATTCTCCTTTTTAAAACACTAATGATATAAAAAATAAATTCATCAACCTTGTAAACTGGTGGTATATTCAGGAGAAAATAATTGGGTCTTTTTGTTGAGCAGGATGAAGACGACAATGGCCTCTATTGCAAAACATGTAATCAGTACTTTAGCTCTTTACATAATAAAAAGGAACATCTTTTTGGAAGACAACATCTGCAAAATTTGACAGGTAAAGTTTTCTGTTTATCAGCCTTGTGCTTAGAGAAAATATTTTAGCAAAACCAAATAATAGCATCAGCAAGGTTGGAAGTCAGTTCAACTCGGCAATTACACAAAATACTTTTCTGAAATGTATAGACCCCAAAAACAACTGTGTTTAATTTAAAGGGACTTACAATGAAATGAGAGTTAGCTAAAGTGAACTAGGTGGATAAATTAGCAGAAATGACTGGAAGCAAACAGTGGCAGACATTTTAAGGAGGTAATTCATAACTCTCAGCAAAAATATATTCCAGTAAGGAGGAAAGATTCTAAGAGAAGGATAAACCAACCATGACTAACCAAGGAAGTTAAGGACCGTATTAAGTTGAAAGAAAAAACATATAAAAAGGCAAAACTCAGTGATAGCTTTGAAGACTAGGATAAGTGCAGAATCTAGCCAAGAAAGACTAAAAAGTTAATGAAGGCTGAGGAAATAAGCTACCTAGTAATATAATTATCTGACAATAAGAGCTTCTGTAAATATATAAAAAGGAAGCTAGTACTCAAAGTAAATCCAGGTCTCTAACTGTCTCGTCAGATTTATTTTTTAATGGGAACAAGGAAATGGCAGAGATGTTAAACAGATTTTTTGCATCAGTCTTTATACAGCCAGAGTTATACAGCACAGAAACAGACCCTTCATTGCAACCAGTTCATGCTGAACATAATCCCAAACTAAGCTAGTTCCATCTGCCAGCTCCTGGCCCATATCCCTCCAAACCTTGCTATTCGTGTAATTATTCAAATATCTTTTAAACGTTGTAATTGTACCCCGATCTACCACTTTCTCAGGAAGTTCATTGCACACGGAAACCACCGTCTGTGTAATATATTTGCTCCTCCTATCTTTTTAAATTTCTCTCCCCTCACCTTAAAAATGTGCCCCTTAGTCTTTAAATCCCCCATCACAGGGAAAAGATAACTACCATTAACTCTATCTATACCCCTCATTATTTTATAAACTCAATCTCCTATGTTCCAGTGAAAGAAGTCCCAGCCATTCTAGCCTTTCTTTATTACTCAAACCTTCCCTACCTGACAACATTCTGGTAAATCTCTTCTGAATCTCTCCAGGTTAATAATATCCTCATAATTAGATGACTCGAACTGGACACAATATTCCAACAGAGACCTCACCAATGTTCTGTACACCCTCAGCGTGGCTTCTCAATTTCTGTACTCAAAGGTGTGAGCAATGAAGACCAGTGTGTCAAATGCCTTTTTAACTAAATAAGAACTGCAGATGCTGTAGACCAGGAACAAAAACTGAAGTTGTTGGAAAAGCTCAGCAGGTGTGGCAGCACCTACGAAGAAATAGCCAAGTTATTGTTTCTGGTCTGGTGACCTTTCCTCAACTGTTTTGAGGAAGTGTCACTGGGACCCGAAATGTTAACTTTGACTTCTTTACACAGATGCTGCCAGACCTGCTGAGCTTTTCCAACAACTTCAGTTTTTATTTCTGACTTTTAACCACCCTGTCCAAATGTGATGCAAACTTCAAAGAATTATGTACTTGAGCTCCCAGGTCCCTCTCTGTTCTACAACACTACACAAGGCCCTGCCATTAATTGTATAAGCTCGACCCTCGTTTGCTGTACCAAAATCTAAAACCTTGCATTTATCCAGATTGATCTTCATTTGTCATTCTTTTAGTCCATTGACCCATTTAGATTAGATTAGGTTTCCCAGAGTGTGGAAACAGGCCCTTCTGCCCAACAAAGTCCACATCGACCCTTCGAAGAGTAATCCACCCAGACCCATTTCCCTCTGACTAATGCACCTAACACTTTGGGTTTCACCTGACTTGCACATCTTTGGACCGTGGGAGGAAACCAGAGCCCCTGGAGGAAACCCACGCAGACACTGGGAGAATGTGCAAACTCCACACAGCCGACTGGAATCGAACCTGGGTTGCTGGCGCTGTGAGGCAGCAGTGCTAATCACTGAGCCATCGTGCTGCCACAGCACAATAATCAAGATCCCTTTGTAATCTCAGAAAATCTTCTTCACTGTCTACTATGGTATCGATTTTGATATCGCCCACAAACTTACTAACCATGCCGTCGATATCCTCATCCAAATCTTTTATATGAATGACAAATAACAGAGGACCCAGACCCGATCCCTGGGGAACACTACTGATGACAGACCTCCAATCCAAAAAGCAACCCTCTACTACCACTCCATCTGAAAGGAGAGGGAATTTCTCCTGTGTGGTGTCAAAATGATGGATCTTGGACCTTCGTTATGCTGTGTCATGGATTACTAGGCCATCGAGTGTAATTATTAGATCGCTCAAATCTTGGGTGTTTTCCATCCTTGCTACAGGATGCACACGAAGTCTTGAAAATAAGCCAGACTTATTGAAATAGTGCTTCATTATTAACATTTTCTGACATGTTCCTGCAGGTTTACAGAACCTTTCTGATACAAAGTATTACTTCAGTGCTGTTAGTAGGCCACACCACTGTGGCGATTTGTGTACAATTGAAACTTTCGATTTCCAAGGAAAAATAAGGAGCTTGGGGATCATGCTAGGTTATGGTAGTATAAGGCTAGTAGGAGATATGAAAAGCAATTGCACAAAATTGGAGAGTTTGAGACCTCATTTTGTAGATCTTGTAATGCTGGCTGTAATACACTTGTTTGGCAATAGCAAAACATAAATAAATTTGGTGTAGATTTCCAGAGTATAATTTAACCACCATTAGTAACATATATACTTGTACAGATACTACAGTATTTTTACTTCATATTGTGCTTGCATCGATATTGATCCACACATATATCGGACCAGACCAGTGATAGCTGGTTGACTAAATCTATCTTCCCCTTTCTGTTAGTTAGAATGGAGACAAAAATATTGCGAGTTTGGCTTAGCAAATTTTTGAGAATGGTATGCATTTCTGCTATATTGACTGATCAAACAGTGGTAGTTGCTGCATTATTTTGAACAAAGCAGTACTGTTTGAAGTACAATTCTCCTGTCAAGAACAGTCATTTTGATAGTTAAAATTGAAATGTTTGGAGAGCATCCTTTTAACTGTTAGGGGCAACATGGTGGCTCAGTGCTTAGCACTGCTGCCTTGAGTGTCAAGGATCTGGGTTCCATTCCACCCTTGGGCAACTGTCTGTGTGGAATTCGCATGTTCTCCCCATGTCTGCATAGATTTCTTCCAGGTGTTCTGGTTTACTCCCACAGTTCAAAGATGTGCAGATTAGGTAGATTGGCCATGCTAAATTGTGCAGGGGTGTGCAGACTAGATGGATTAGTCATGGAAACTGCAGGGTACAATGATAGCGAAGGGGGTCTGAGTGGGATGCTCTTGGGAGGGTTTGTGTGGTCTCTGAACCGAAAGGCCTGCTTCCACACTGAGGATTCTGTTATTTCTAAGAAAGCTCATCATGACTATGTTCAGACTATGGTAGGACAAGGATCCACATAGTAATTTAAAATTCTCTTTAACACCAAACTTGATTTACACACCATATGTATCCAGCCCGATTAAGTTCTTCTCCACTGTATCTCATGTAGCATTACTAAGGATTGAGATTAGGCTCTCATTTCATATTTATTTAAACACAATGTTGTATAGTATATAAACAAAATGCTTCAACTTCAAAATCTTGTCACCATCATAATCTGAATGGGCAGACACATTGCATTGAACCCTCACCCAACCATGTAACAATTGTAATTATGAATTCAAACAGGAGATTTTGAGAAAGAGGCAGCTGAGCTCTCCAAACAAGAAATGCAATTGGGTGATGACTCAGCAGATGATGATGACAGTGCAGAGCGCTCTCAGTTGTGTGGCCTGACGTCAAAGCATAACTATACATCGCTTAATCTAAGTCTTTTGGAGGAATATATTTTCAAGCAGGTGAAGTGTAAGTACAAACAACTTTTGTTTAGTCTTCTCTATCCCAAATACATAGACAAGGTAAACTGGTTTTGTTATCAACTATTTTAAGAGGACCAGTTGCCACCTCTTTCATCTTATATAAAGTGAATGTCCTCCCTCTGTTGAATGATGGAATCCTGGTTGAAATTCATTTGGGTAGTTATAATCAAGGCCCTTATAGTTGCACCAAACAAATTTAAACAGGCCATCGTTTGGCACAGCTGATAATTACTACTTTTATGGAAAATAGCTAAATATTTGTATTGGTTAGTTGAAAATGTCTTACATCAGTTTTCCAGCACTTTGCAGGAATGGGATGCAAGAAAGCTTGATTTTGCATTTCTTGTAGATGTACCAGGCGGATTGTTACTACATGGTATCTAAATTGAAAATATTTTGCTGTTCAAAGTATTGCCATTCTTCCTTTACCAGTACTTTTAAATATAAAAGCCAATATGTAATTATTATTTACAAATCTGCAGATCTGAAGCAAAATGTAGACATTTTAAAGGGATGAGGGGACTGGTTCAAGTTTGTTTTGATAAATTTCCTCACAGATGATAAGTGCTGATAGAATTGCTGAGTCTTTTCAGTATTTTCTCCTATTTTTGACTCTGCTCGACAATCTTGAAACCCTAGCTTCTTTAAATTTAAAATTGCATGTTTTTACTACGATTCATGGTCCTGTGTGTTCATCAGCAGATAACACTTTTGCCTCCAAGGCAGAATGTTATGAAAAATTTCACTTAAGACTTGAGTGTAAAATTTTAGGTTGTATATGTAGTGCAGTACTGAAGGAATGCTGCATTGTTGGAGGTGTTGTCTTTTGAATGGGATGTGAAACTGAGGCCCTATCTGTCAGTTCCGGTGAATGCAAGACATCACATAGCACTATTAAAGAAAAGCAAAAATGTTCTTGTATCTGGGTTAATACTTATGCCTCAATCAAGATCACTTGTGGGACCAAGGTTTTTGCAAAATGGCTATTCCATTTTCTACTTGAAGCGTTTAAACAACCAAGTTCATGAAAAGCACTATGGAAATTAATCTTTTCCTTCCAATAACTGGAAGATCATTAAAACGCTGAGATTTCAAATGATGCAATTTGACAACAATCTCCATTTCAAGCATGCAATTTTCTTTTCAACTTCTGAAAGCCATTCATTCCTACAGATAGTTAATTTGTAAATGCCTATACTTCATGCATTGATGGGTTCCTTTGTTTTGCATAAGTACAGAGGAACCTTGATTATCTGAACAACATGGGCGGGGGAGTATTTTGTTCGGATAATCGAATGCTGGATAATGCAGTTTAGCCAAGCATCTAGACTTTGCAAACTTGTCCTGATAATCTGAAATTCGGATAATTGAATGTCGGATAATCAATGTTCTATGTACAACTGAGTTAGTCAAAAAGCTGAAAATAAGTCAGCAAGAAGTTATTATCATTAATCTGCAGAATGAAGTCTTACATAACGTTAATAACTGACAGATGTGTACTGCTATCACATCTTAATTGAATAATTCTTGTAATAATAAAACAAACAACTGCAGGTGCTGGAGATCTGACACAAATTGTTGGAGACGCTCTGGTTTGGCAGTATCAGTGGGAAAAAGCACAGTTGTTTCAAGTCTGGTGTCATGTCAGCAGAATTGATAACTGCTAAGAAAAGGTATTTATGGTGAAAGTGGGATTTTGCAGGGTGGCTGCAGGTGGTTGGGGAGAGTAGAGTGGATAGCTGCAGGTGGAGCCCTAAGAGAGGGAGAGTGTCAGATAAGGGGATTATTGTTAGTAAACTAAGGCAGAAGACAATATGTGTTAATGAGGATTAAGACTCAAAGAAAATGCGTAGGCTGTGCTGAAAGCAACCCATGTAATGACAGGGCCAGGGTGTTGGGTGGGCTAAAAACATGGAAGGATGTAGTCAGACTGTAAAATTATTGAACTTAATGTTGAGTCCTAGAGGCTGCAGGATCTCCAAATGAAAGCTGCAGTGCTGATTTTTGAGTTTACGCTGAGGCTCATGGGAGCACTGCAACAAGCCTGAGATAGAAATGCTGGTGTGGGAGTGGCAGTTAAGTGGAAGCTCAGGATCATTTTTATGTGTAGAATGTAGGTATTCTGCAAAGTCGTCCAGTCTGCGTTTCGTCATCTCAGTGCAGAGGAGACCACGTTGAGAGCAGCAAGTACAGTAGACTGGATTAAATGAAGTGCAAGTAAATCCCTGTTTCACTTGCAAGGTAAGTCTGGAGCCCTAGTTATTGAGGAGGGAGGATGTAAACAGGCAGGTACAACACGTTGTGGATGTTTGGGAAGGTACTGTTGGGAGTGAACCAGAATGTCCTCGATGGAACACTCTCTGCAGAAGGCTGACCAAGAAGGGGAAGGGGATATGTGTCTCGTGGTAGCATCCCACTGGAAATGGCAAATGGCTGCGAAAGATCCTTTGGATGCAGAGGCTGGGGAGATGTTCACTGTGGTCCAGGGAAACCCTATTGTTGCTGCATGAGGGAAGATGATGAGTGAGGAAAGAAATTCTTATTATGGTTTTAAAAGCATCACATGGTTTTTTTTCTGCTGAGGTCATTTTGTGCATTATTTATCACTTAAGCTGGTTCTCCTAAATAAACTTTATTAGGTGTTTTTTTTCTCTCTTATTGCATTGTCAGTAGATTACATAGTGGGCAAGAGTGGGCCCAGGAATCTAAATCCTTCAAACTATTAAATTGAATGTTGACAAAAGCCATTCACAGACATCACAAATCAGAATATTATCCTTTTTCGTTTTTCCATTTAAATGTTTTGAGGAGGCTTTTGTATTGGTGTCACAGGAACAAAGATTAGGGACGTGTAACTATGGAGTGTACAGACCGCATGAAATAACAATTGGTTGACAATGCAAATTGAGAATCCATTGACAATTTTGTGATTTTTTTAAAATCCTTTTTCTGGTTGGCAGACAGAAATGCAACATTGGTGTCTAATTTGGCTTTACCAGCAGTTCAGTTAAAGTATAAACTGATGGCTCAGGTCCTTAATATTTCCCAAAGCAATTTTTTTTGTCTCTGCCATTTGTATGTATTAATGGAATGTTATGCTCTAGAATTATTTCTAATGGAGAGGCAAAGGTATGTTGCGTCTCTAAATTTTTTTTTATGACAAGTTGTCCTGCTGATCTAACAGCAATTTGCATAAAATAAAACTTGGTTATACTAAATAGTGTATTTATATAGTAAACATAACTTTCTGGAACCAGCCCTGTTCACAAATATTTCCTTGTATCACCTGTTATTTCTTGTATCTTGTTAATTGCCAGTGCAGTGTAATTTGGAGTTCTTGAACTTGGTCAAGGAATATGAAATCTCCCTGTGATAAACAAAAGTCCTTTCCAATATAACAAGTTCGTGTTGCATATTTTTTATGTTTGTCAGAATTGGAAAAATTGAGAAAAAGTACGTTTTGAGTAGTGAGTGGGGGAGGACTGTGGTAGAGTCTGTGGTAGAATGGAAGGATCAAAGGGCTGAATGGCCTACTGCTGCTCTCATTGGAAAATCTGGGCCAAGCTCTCTTTATGAAAGGGAGGGTCAGGTCTGGAGCAAGGGAAGGGGTTTGGGAGCGGAATGGAGAAGGGTAGTGGTAGGCTCTGGGGCAGGAATATCAAGTAAGGATTGGGTGAATGGGGGAGCAGGTTGCAGTGAGGAAAGGGGATTGTCACATCCAGAACAGGGTAATAGAGTTGTCCATTTGTAGGTACTGTTGGGTCCTGGGGGGTGTAAGTGGTGTGGTGAATGTGTTTTGAGGATGTCTGAGATGAATATGGGGTCAGTTGAATTGTTACTTGGGAGTTAAAACTACGTATTTAGGAGACAGAAGTTTCCTGGGTAACTATTATTTTTATCAAAATTCTCTGATTGAAATGGAGACTTTCACAGGGTTCCAGATGTAGAGAAGTTGCCCAGCAGAGTCTTCAATTCTTTGGTATTTTGAGTCTGCTATGATGGTGATCCCACAGGGTGTCTGTATGCAAACTTCAGTTTATGCTAGAGTAACGACTGTCCTGACATTGATAATCCAGGGCAGTCTTTGATTAGATTAGATTAGATTACTTACAGTGTGGAAACAGGCCCTTCGGCCCAACAAGTCCACACCGCCCCGCCGAAGCGCAACCCACCCATACCCCTACATCTACCCCTTACCTCACACTACGGGCAATTTAGCATGGCCAATTCACCTGACCTGCGCATCTTTGGACTGTGGGAGGAAACCGGAGCACCCGGAGGAAACCCACGCAGACACGGTTTATACAACCATTGCTATGCTATTCAATTGCTTTACCACCAATCAAAGATTTATGTTTGTGAACTTAGAGATCTGTCTCTGTTCTTTTAACCTCTTTAAATTGTATTATTTAGTTTATAGTATCTCTTCTTCTGAAATGCATTATTTCACACTTTCTGCATTGAATTTCATTTGTCGTTTGTCTGCGTGTTTCATCAATCCATGTCCACTTGAAATCTGTATGCCACACTTTGAAGTTTAATGCCATCTGCTATCTTCGATATAGTGACCTTCATAGCCCCAAGATTAGATGATCAATGAAAAAGCATAGTATTTCTTCTACCAACCTATGGGGACACTAATATATACTATCTTGTAATCTGAAAAATAAATGGTCTGCTTACATTTTTCTTAACTTTTTATTCGTTCTGCCATGTCCCTTTTAATCCCATCCTTTTTTAATTTTGCTGTTAACTCTTATATTACTCTCATCTGGTAAAATATTAATAACTATACCACTTCAAAATTTGCAGTACTGGAGAAGAGCAGGAAATTCATTTGGATGTTTTTTTTTCCCATACCCAGAATATGCAGTATAATCTATTTATTTTCCCCTTAGAAGTTCCATGAGCCCCATCTAGTAATTTCCAAATCCTCAGCCAATCTTGTTGGGCATAAATTGTCTTCCTACAAATGTATGTTGCTTATCATTCATTAATCCATGATATTTCATAGTCCTAGGAATCCTAATTCGCCGCAGAGGTGAGAGCGACCATATGTAATCAAAAATGAAAGTTACTATCTACTTTGTTTGCTTCCTAGTGAGAGAGTTAGAACTTGGTGAACTTGCAAAATCTTTGGCGCATGCAAAGGATGAGTGTGAAAATTTAAGTACACAGTTGGAAGCATTGAAGGTAAATTATATTCGTCACTACTTAGTGAGTCTTTGAATATTTCCTAAATTTTTAATTCAATTCTCTTGTATTTAAATTTTAAAATTATACCTGCGTATCATATACTTTGATGTTTAAGGTACAATTCATCATGCTGTCTTTGGTGAGATAATGTCAGTGGCATGGGTTCAAATCCCACACCAGCTGAGGTTACCATTAAGGACTCTCCTCAGTGTCTCCCCTTGCCTGAGGTGTGGTGACCCTCAGGTTAAACCTCTGCCAGTCTCTATTCTATTGAGCGAACAGTTCTACTGTTCTCTGGGACTATGGCAACTTTACCTTTAGAAGATAAAACATGGAACATTGTAGCACGGTACAGGCCCTTCAGCTCTCAGTCCTACTCTGAGATCAAACTTTTGATTTGGAGGTGCCAGTGTTGGCCGAGGGTGTACAAAGTTAAAAATCGCACAACGCCAGATTATAGTCCAACAGGTTTATTTGGAAGCACTAGTTTTCGGAGGACTGCTCCTTCATCAGGTGATTATGGAGTACAACATCGTAAGAATTTATAGCCGTGTGATGTAACTGAAATTATACATTGAAAAAGACCTGGGTTGTTTAAGTCTGTCATTTTTTTAGAATGACCATGCTGGTTTCTATTCTTTTATATATAAATTCCAGATTTTTTAACTTTAATAAAGCTCTGGGATTTAAATATGAAAGAACTGAAACCAACATGGTCATTGTAAAAGTTGAGAGACTTAACAAACAATCCAGGTCTTTTCAATATTCAATTTCAGTTACATCATACTAAACTTTTGTTGTAAATTCTGTGTCTTACGATCTTGTACTTCACTACCACCTGATGAAGGAGCAGTGCTCTGAAAGCTAGTGCTTCCAAATAATCCTGTTGGACTATAACCCAGTGTCGTGATTTTTAACTAAGATCAAACTAACCTACATACCCTACATTTACTATCATCCATGTGCCCATCCAAGAGTCACTTAAACTATCCGCTGGCAATGCATTCCATGCATCCACCACTCTGTGTAAAGAACCTACCTCTGACACCCCCACCAAGCCTTCCTCCAATCACCTTAAAATCATGCTCTCTCATGATAGCCATTTCCACCCTGGGAAAAAGTTTCTGGCTATTCACTCTGCGTCTCATCATCTTGTACACCTCTATCAAGTCACCTCTCATCCTTCTTCACTCCAATGAGAAAAGCCCTAGCTCCCTCAACTTTTCTTCATAAGACATGACCTCCAGTCCAGGCAGCATCGTGGTAAATCACATCTGCACCCTCTCAAAGTTTCCACATCCTTCCTATAATGAGGCAACCAGAACTGAACACACTATTCCAAGTGTGGTCTAACCAGGGGTCTATGGAGCTGCAGTGTAACCTCGCAGCTCTTAAACTCAATACCTCTGCTACTGAAAGCCGACACACCATATGCCACCTTATAGCAACTCTGGGAGATCTATGAACGTGGATGCTAAGATCCCTCTGTTCCTGCACGCTGCTAAGAATCTTGCCTTTAACCCTGTAATCTGCATTCAAATCCGACCTTCCAAAATGAATCACTTTACACTTGTCCAGGTTGAACTCCATTTGACGCTTCTTAGCCTAGCTCTGTATCCTGTCAATGTCCCATTGCAACCTCCACCAGCCCTCCACGCTATCCACACTATCACCAACCTTTGTGTCACTGGCAAACTTACTAATCCACCCCTCCACTTCCTCATCCAAGTCATTTATAAAAATTGCAAAGAGCAGCGGTCCCAGAACAGATCCCGGCGGAACACCACTGGTCATTGACTTCCAGGCTGAATACTTTCCATCAATTGCCACCCTCTGTCTTCAATGAGCCAGCCAATTCTGTGTCCAGACAGCCAAATTTCCTTGTATTCCATGCCTCCTTAGTTTGGGTCTACTATGGGAAACATTATCCACACCTTGCTAAAATCCGCGTACACGATACCCGCTGCTCTACCTGTGTCTCAGAATCCTCTCCAATAATTTGTCTACTACTGATATAAGACTGACTGGCCTATGATTCGCAAAGTTGTGCCTATTCCCTTTTTTGAACAATGGAATAACATTTGCCACAATCCAATCATCCCACCCTATACTTTGGTGAGAAGGCAATAAGCAGCCAATAGTTTTAAGCTGACTTTATAGATTTAGGTAATGTTTGAAGGGATTAAATATTTGCAGCGTTAAACTTAATTCTGCTTGAGTAATGTTCTTTGTCATTGCATATGGTATCTTTCTACGTAAAATATAGGTGTTACCAAAAATCTAAATTGCATCACATGCATTAAAACAATTTAACTTAAGTTTATTTATATTAATATTTAGATTGGACTTTATGATCTATAGCTGTTCCATGATTTTTCAAAACCAACAATTTTAAAAATGCATTTATTTCCTATTTCAGAATCAAAAGGTAAAATTGGAAACCGATCTTGCAAACCTGAAAGCCTATGGAGCATCATTGGACGCACAACTGGACAGTTTAAAAATGGTTCCAATGCTCTTTCAATTCCACATTCAAATAATGGATAATGGTAAGTTATAAGTAGTGATGATGATCAGTTCTGGCAAAGTTGACATTTATTGTCCATCCCTACTTGCACTGGGAAGTTTGGGCCACCGTCATGACTGAAATTGTGCTGCTCTGGGATCAAAGTTGCATAGACCAGATAAGCAAGGAGGTTTCTTTTCCTGAAGGACCATATTACACCCATTGGATTTTTATAGCAATCCAACAGCTTCATGGTCTCCTTCAATGATATCACTTTTTTTTAGTTTTAAACTGAATTCAAATTTACCAACTGCTATTTGTTCAACCATGGTTTCATGAGAATTGCTAATGCAATGTTTAAACATCTATATGGTGAAATATATCTGCAAAGTATGTTGCTTCTGATTCTTTAATTCCCTCCATCCTAACAGCCCACTGAAATCTCTGCACTCCAAGTTCTAACATCTGTTCTTCGAGTTTTCATTGTTGGCATGAAGTCAGCTGTCTAAGCTCTGAGATCTCTAAACCCCTCTGTCTACTGTATCATCCTTTTAGGGCATTCCTTAAAACCTATCTGTGACAAAAGGTTTGGTCACTTGTCTCATTTTCTTGTGGCTCTATCAAATTTTGATTGCAGTTCTGTGAAGCACTTTAGGACTTTATATATGCTAGGTTAGACAGCAATTATGTCAGTAGCAGCATAAATTCCAACTAGAAAAAATGTAGACTATCCTTGACTCAGTGAATTTTAATCCATTGATCATAGTCATTTCATTTTAGTTTGTATGAGCCACAACACACACGCAGATATTATTCTCATTTGTTAAAACTGCTTCCTATTCCAGAATCATTCTTGAATGGAGAGTCATCTCCCAACTTCCTTTCTCTACTGTAAACTATCGCCGTGACCACTCCACACTTACCTCCACCTTTTACAGCAAGTGTGAGGAGTTCATCGATTTCTTTGGATGGTCTCAAACTTTGTGACAATCAGCTATCTGCCCCTGTTTCCTGTCCCCAACAAGTGAAATTTCCTTACAAGTTCCTAACCCTTGTGTCCTTCTCTCGTCTCTCATTCTCTTTCTAAACTCATCTTGCCTCCATTTCCATTAAACTACTGACTACTATCTAATTTCCCTACATGCCTCCCATGTCAAGTGACACTGTTAACAGCTCTCCTCAGGTTCTATCCCCCTGTCCTTGTTATCATTCTTCATCACCCCTTTCCTCAAAAAAAAGGCCCTTGACTGCTTTGTCTCTAATCTTCATTTTTCATCTTTTGTTTTTTTTCTAATAATCTTGGAACATTTTGTTGCTACCCAAATCTGTGACCATCTTTCCTTCAACTCCCATATTTGAATCCCAGTGATCAGGCTTCCATCCCTGGATAGTGCTGAAATAGCTTTTACCATAGTAACAAATGATACCCTATGTGACTGACAAAAGAGAAACTATCCTTTCTCTTCCTTCTCTACCTGACTACATCATTTTGGAATTGTGATCACATCCACTTTGCTGAGACTGCATTCGCCTGTTTTCATTCATGATTTATTTCCCATTCTTCATTCCAATGCTATTACCTTTGGTGTCCCCAAGGATCTACCCTTATACTCTTGCTACTTCCTACAAGTTGCCTATCACTGCCATCATTCAAAAACACTTGCTGTCTGCACTGGTGAGCTTTGTCATGATCATCAATCTCTGAATTGAGGACTGCTTAATTGATTAACTTCCATAGAATTGTAGAATTTTATAGAAGTAAATGATCAGATCCCTTTTATGTGTGCCAGCTCCTGATAAAGCTACCCAGCTAGTCTCATTTTCCAGTCTTACCTGAAACCCTATTAAGTTCATCACTTCCAAATGTATATCCAGCTCTCTTTTGAAATCTCATCTGGAACCTGACTCCTCCATTCTCCCAGATAGTGCATTCCAAATCCTGACAACTGAGTAGAGAAGTTTGTCCTTGTCTTGCTCCAAGCTCTCTCGCTGTCAGTTTTGAAACTGTGACACGTCGTTACTGACCTGCCAGCTCATGGAAACAGAATATTCTTCTTTACGCTGTCGTAATTTTGAACACCTCTGAATCTCCACTGCTGCAAGGAGAATAAGCCCAATTTCTTTAATCTTTGCCTGTATCTTAAATCTCTCATTCCTGGTATCATTCGAATAAATCTCCTTTGCACTCTCTCCAGGGCTTTCACATCCTTCCTTAAACAAGGATCCCAAAACTGAACGCAATACTCTAAATGTGGTCTGACCAATGATTTTTTGCGGTTTAGCACCACTCTCTCGTTTTTCTACTCTGTATCTCAATTTATAAACCCAAGGATACTATAAGCTTCATATCACTTTCAACTTTCCTAGCCGCCTTCAATGAATAATGCATGTGAAACCTGAGGTCCTTCTGTTACTGTTCTCCTCCTCAAAACTGTACCATTGTTGTCTGTCTCTCTTTTTCTTCCAGCTGTTATGAACCAGACCAAACCTCCTTCAAAACTCTCAACAAGATAATTAGACTCTAACTTTTACCTTCTTTAAGGGCAGGTGTAAACTGCTGTGATCTAGATATAGTTTGATTGTTCACGCCACTCAGCCTTAAGCAAAATACATTTTTCGCTAGGTGTAAGAATAAATACAAACAAAAAAAATAATTTATGTAACTTTTTAATTCTAATGGAAAACTTAGTGAATAATAGATTATTTATCTACTACACAGCAACTGGTCAAAAATAGTACAATCCCGTAAACAACCTTGGTAAAGGCAAATTCAGTAAAATAGATTCTCTAACATGCAATGTTTCACCTGTCTAGTAGAAAAGAACACAAGGAGAAAATTGGGGCAGAGAGAGAGAACTGCAGCATTTAGCTGTCGCCAGTGATATATAACAGCTTCCACAGCTAACTTCAAACCCAACTACTGAAAGCTAAACAAATCCTGGATCTGTGGGAGCCTGACTGCACCCATTCATGCTGCTTCTGTTGTTTTAACTTTTAAAAGAAACGACAGGGCGCCTCAAGCTGTTTACTTTATTGGTTTGGAAGAGACAATTCCCTACTTCTGTCTCAAAACTTCTCTTCAAATGAAACCTGTATAAAATACACCTCTTAAAGCTATAGTATCATCATACATCAAAATGTATTACTTCACATTTCTCTGCATTGAATATTGTCTGTCCATTTGGTCTATTTGTCAATGTCCCTCTGAAGTCGCTCAGTGTCATCCTTACAATTTACTCTTCTCCCTAGCTTAGTATCAGTTGTAAATTTAGAGGCTTATTTTTACCCCTCAACATCCATCTCCCAATTACTTAAACCTGAAAAAGCAAACGTCTCAACACTGACCCCTGGGGATCACCACTTTCACCTCATCTGCAGTCTGGGAAATAGCTGTTTCCTATCTTGTAGCCAGCTTCAAATCCATTCTGCCAAGGATCCATCAATCCCAACCATTTCTAATTTGCTAACCAACCTGTCATTTGGCACTATATCAATTTTTTTTTTGGAAAAAAACATCCACAACATTCCCCTCATTCACTGCTTGTGTTGCCTCATTGAAGAACTCAATTGAATTTTTCAGAATGATCTGCTCTAGACAAAGACATATTAACTGTCTAGTATTAACTTAGTTTTCTCTAATTCCTTCTATGTCATGGTTTTCCCACTATTTGATGTCAGACTGCAAGCTAGTCACATACCTATAAGAAATAACTACAGAGGATATCCAAAGCCAGAGTAGATTCCTGGGTCATCCTTTGCCCCTTCCTTCAAGGACAGTGTCACATTTGCAATTCTTCAGTCTGCTGGGACACATTTTGTGTTCATGGCGGCCTGGAAAATTTCTGTCAACAGTTGAACAATTTGTTCCCTTACCCCCCTCAGCAATCTAAGATGCATCTCTTCTGAATCTTTTCTACTTGAAGTGCTGCCAGCCTTTTTAGCAACTCTTCTTTATCTTTCACTATACTGCTCGGTTGCTCTGTACCCACATTTTCAACTAGGTCACTGTCACCATTTTTCCGCCACCATTTTGAGCACTGTTCAAAGCTAACAAAGTATACAGCTTATAAGGCCTTAATGTTTTTAAAAAGTTGGAACAATAGAAGCAGCCTAAATGGGTGGGGCAAACTCCCAAAGTACCAGATTGAGTTTTACCTAACAGCAGTTGCTAGATTCTTGAAGCTGGATGTAGATGTTCTTATTCCCCTCTCTGTTCCAACTAAAAGCTTGGTTTCTCTTCCTGCTTCTCGAATGGCATGTGAGACAACTTATTTTATTGAACTTGCCCTTGCCAAGGGTTACGGGATGTTAATATACATTATTTTGTTAATCATTTCAATTGAATTAAGCCAATTCTTTTCTTATAATTTTATTTTAATCTGCATTTTAGCTGTAGTGTAAAAGTAGTATAGTTTGCTTAAAGTTGAGTAGTTTGACCAATCAAATTGCATCTGACTACAATGCCTTACAATTATTTTAAAATAAGAAAAGGTTAGGATCTAGGCTAGTTTCTTAATATATTTTGAGGGGGTTTGGTCTGGTCCATAACAGTACCTAGCTTGCACTGTCTTCATTTCTCTTTTGAAATTCTCCCATTTTTCATGCACTCTTTCAGTACTAGATGGACATAACTTCCCTTCCAATTAAATATTAGAAAGACTGAAACCAATGTTTCATTTTTCCAGTGGTTCCTGCCACAAATGCTACTTCCTTCGCACTGAATCATTCATTACCCCCTCCATTGTTTGAGGCCAGACCAGACTGTTCACTACTTTGGGAACATATTTGACATTGAGATGAGCTTTCTTTCACCATGTCCGTTCTGTCATTAAGGCTGTCTATTTCACACTGTTAAAATATTGCCTGGCGGTGCCCTTGGCATCCCTTGTCTGTTGCTGAAGCCCTCAAGCATAGTTTTTTTAATTCTCAGAGGTAACTTTCTATTGAACTCGAGTCAACCTCCCATCATCTACCTTTCACAAATCCGAGAACGTCAAAATTCCTGTTGGCTGTGTTCGAACTCGCAGCAAATCCATTTTTCTGTTCCTATACTAGCTGACCTACATTGGGTCCTGGTTGAACAATGTATTGATCTCATCAATTCAAACAATTGTTTTAAAATCCTTCCAAGTCTTGGCTCCTTCTTACCTCTAATCTCTTGCAGATATCTATTTTATCTAATTCTGGCCTCTTGAGCATCACAAATTTTAATCACTCCCAAATTTAATCACTCCATCATTGGTTGGCAATGCCTCTAACTGGCTAATCTCTTGGCACTCGAATTCCCTTTCCAAGCCTTTCCATCTAATTATGTGCTTCTTCCTTAAAGTTGCTCCATTAAAATGTATCTCTGTCATTCAAGCTTTTGGTGATCTGTTCTGATATATCCTTATACATCTCGATGTCTAATTTTGTTTTTTAACAGCTCTGGGATGTTTGAAGACACTAAAAATATAAGTTGTTATTGGGGCAGGCATTGCCAGGTATATCTAGCACATGTTCTCCTAAAATAATATTTCAGCAATTTTTTTTCCAGGTTATTGGCAATATGTTCTGAAAATTAGGGGAAATCTAACTTTTTTAATAACTGAGGAACTTGCATACTGCAGAAATAGTTTGTATCTCTGGATACACTCTGGATAAAGGTGAATAAGTAAAAGGATATAATGGTTAACTCAATGTTACTGATTATATTTGCAGTATGCACAGAAAAAGAGGTTGCCATTTGATACCAATTTGAGAAATCAGCATAAAATTAGGCTACCTCCTTATAAAGGTCTTACAAAATTGGTGGGAAACTGTTATGAAGATGACATAAAGCTACAGAGGGATGCAGATGGGTTAAGCAGTGAGTAAAGATCTGGCAAATGGAGTAAAATGTGGGGAAATGTGCAGTTGTCCATTTTGAGAAGAAGTGTATTGTCTCGTGAGGATTACAGAGCTCTGAGGTGAGAACATTCTAGATGCTGTACTGATGTCATCCAAGTTGAGCAGCTAGTTAGGAAAGCAACTAGAATGTTATTTACAGTGAGAGGGATTGAATACAAAGTAGGGAGGTTATGGTTCAGTTATACAGGGCATTTGTGAGATCACAGCTGGGATACTGTATATAGTATTGGTCACTAAATTTAAGAAAGAAAGTAAATGCATTGAAAGTAGCTCAGAAGATTTCCTAGACTTGGACTTGAAATTCATAGGTTGTCTGATGCGAAATTGTTTAACAAGCTAGGCTTCTATCGGCTGGAGTTTAGAAAGATAAGAGATGACTTGATTGAAACATAAGATCCTGAAGAGTCTTGACAGAACATTGGGAATATGGAGTTGATAATTGGGAATAATGAGTTCAAGTTACAGTCAGATCAGCCATGATCTTATTAAATGGCAGAGCAAGCTTGAGGAGCCAAACAGTCTACTTTGTTTCTGACTTGTGGTACTCCCAGTCTAAATTCAGATTGCACATCTTGCTATTTCACTTTAATATTATAGTTAGTCTTGATACCAAGCCCAGTACAGTTGGCAAGATACAAAAGACTTTTATGGGGAGTAGAGAAAACAAAACTCCTCTCTTCCTGAAGGTGGGGGGAGTTCAAAATGAGGGGCATATTTTTAAGGTGAGAGGAGAAAGATTTTAAAAACAACATGAGGAGCAACTTTTTTTTTTAAACAGTGATTAGTATGTGGGATAAACTGCTGGAGGAAGTGGTGGATGCAGGTACAGTTACAATGTTTAAAAGACATTTGGATTAGTACTTGAATTCGAAGGTTTGGAGGGATATGGGCCAAACACAGGCAGATGGACCTAGCTTAGTTTGGGAAGATGTTTGGCGTGGACTGATTGGACCGAACGGTCTGTTTCTATCCTCTGACTGTATACATATTAACCAAAAACTCCCTCTCCCCGCCGATGTTAAGTGGGTAATGTAACAGTTATATTAGAGTTAAACCAAATTTTGACACAAGAATAAAGCATAGTTGTACTCTCACTATGTGCTCCTTTATGTATAGTCAATGCTTAATATTGGTCATAACAGAACGTGAAAGCAGATGTAATCATTTTATGAATGTAGGGAAAGGAGAGTGGTGAATGAATAGATCTAATTGCTCATATATGCTGACATTGGTTTCTTATACTGAGCAAGTTTCTTTTTTCGTTGTGCCCCCTTCACCATATGTAAGTTGGTGTGTTATATTGGAGAGAGCAGAGATAAATCCATGCAGCATAGCAGGACTAATTCTGCAAAACTCTGCGGGCTTCCCACATTACTAACCAGACTGGTAGAGACTCAAAGCTTGCCTTCACCTAAAGGAAACAAAGGCTTTTCTTTTGTTGTCTGCGATCTATTCGAAGTAGTTGGGACACCTTGGCTCATTTCTTGACATTCCACTTTTGAGATTCCTCTCAGTTTAGGTTTTTTGCTAATTGTATTTAAACTTTGTTTTTCCTGTACAAATTAATAAGCTCCACAAAATTGACCATTGTAAATAATGTTTTTACCTGTTTTCTCAGTTATCATATCGTTTAAGTTCAATGCAGTTAAATGTTATTAAAGAACACAAGTTTAACCACTGCCAGTTGTTTAGGTGGCATGATTTATGAAAATGCTGTATGTTTCTGTTTCAATATTAATGGTTTATTTGTCAGAATTTGCTAAAATATTATGTCAAATTTAAGTATCCATCTGCCTTTCTCCAATTCTACTGCCTTAGAGATGCTCAGGTATATGGGAATTTTAATTCTACTGTAAGTAAAGCCTAAATAGTATTCTGCAACTGGTTTCTTAGCCTTTAATCTTGAACTTGTCCTTCCACGATTGCTCTTCTGGTGAATTAGCTGATCCAAACAACATTTAGGGTCCCAGACTGAATTTGTAGCCAATGAAGAGTTAGCTGGCTTCAACTGAGGTGGCATAAGCACTACAATTCTCTATAGGATCTGGGTTAAGAAGGGGGAAGATGAACCAGAGTTTCCGCTCCCTATTGTTTCCTTGTAATTACTGTAATTACAGTACGTTGAATCTGTAGTTTGCAACATGAGATAATACTTAACTTCTTTTCTGTGCTCCTCCAAGTGTAACACTGCATCCTTCTATCTGTCATTTACTGGTAGTGTTTCTGCTCATCTTTTGAATAGAAGTTGAAATGCAATAGAAGTGCAATGCCATACATTTGAGCAGCCCAAATTAATTTTAAATATTTATAAGTTACTGGTAAGTTTGATTTTAATTTGTAACAAGCTACTTATGTATGATCTCACAGAAAGCATCCAAATTGCAACAACCTTTTGTTAAAAGTACAGCATATGAAGAATAAAGATGTGTTAACTGATGAAGAATGGAAACGATTTTGAAGCAGCAGCTCAGGTCAGATGTGAATACTGAATTTCAGTGGGTTTCTATCTGTTTAAAGAGATTTTCTGTTGAAGTTGACTTTTACGAATTAGATTTATCAGTGTTTTATTTTAATGCAACAATTTTTGCAGATCTATATGTTTTCAGTGTGCTGTATTTTGTTATAAAAGCATGTAGCGCATACATTTTACCAATGTATTACAAACTATGTTGATCATGTGGCACAGCTTAAATGTTGAATGCTCATTAGTAAGAATTGCCAATCTGGGATCAGCACATGATTATTATTGGCTAAACTGTGGTCAATTTAAGTAGGAGAGAGTGAGGACTGCAGATGCTGGAGATCAGAGCTGAAAAATGTGTTGCTGGAAAAGCACAGCAGGTCGGGCAGCATCCAAGGAGCAGGAGAATCGACAGCCCGAAACGTTAATTCTCCTCCTTGGATGCTGCCTGACCTGCTGTGCTTTTCCAGCAACACATTTTTCAGCTGTGGTCAATTTAAACACTATATAAGGGGCAATTTATTGAAATGCCTAAGTCCATTAGTGGAAGATGTTTACCACTGTCATGTAAAACTTAAGCACAGTAAATGTAAATGCTTGCCAACCCCACCAACCTGGCAACACTCTTCCTATTGAACACAACACTACAGTTTCATGGTTTAAACTGTTTTTTATGTACTAATTGACACAGCATTTCTTTTACAGAAAAATGATAGAATGAAATATCTTTTACAACACGTAAGTGAAAGTAGTCTTCATTTGTGGTTTTTCTACAAATTTGTGAATGTTTTTTCATTTAAGTTATTAGTAATTATGTACAGTATAATACATGTACAATAATTATGTACATTAGTGGAAAACTACTTTGCCTAGTTTTTGAAATTGTAGAAATGTGATTTTTTTTGTAATACTTGTTATTTGCTGCCAGCTATTCAAAATGTTAATTTTTTTTGTACACAATGTACATGTGTATCATACATGCTTTTTAATGTAAATTGGCTACTAATTTTTTGAAGCATATATTATGCTGACTTGCAAGATTACTTCCAGTTGGTAATGCACATTATATTGAACATAATTGTTCTTGGTGCCACCACAGAAGGCGAGATTGCTAGTAAATCGCCATTGTCTAATACATCGGTTAGTTGGTGCTATGTTAGTGAGACTAATGAATTGCACTTTCATATATGGGTCATATTGTAGAATGTGTATTTTTAAATAATGCTTAAGAAAACTATGAATCTGTTTTATAGATCTAAAGAAATATGTTTTGCCATTTTAAATGTTTACTAAATCATTGAGAACACAATGTTTTCTATATAGTATTGCTACATTGGGACAAAAAAGCACTGTATATTTATTTTTATTGTGGAAATACTGTCCAATCCAATAAAAATGTTTTTAAAGGTGGTATTTGCTGTTTTTATGGAAAACTAAATTGCAAATTTACATTTTCTTGATTTATGGTGCAACTTTACATATCCTAGCACCATGCAGCAACGGCTGGTAACAATGGCAAGAATTATTGACGCCAAAATAGGAAGCAAAACATCTACGCCATTGATAATTGGCTAAGAAAGAATCTTTATAGTTTTTTTTGGGGGGTGGGGTTGGATTAACATGAAAGGATTTGATTTGTACCTATTGTCAAAGGATAAAGCATAGACTATTGTGATAGACTTTTTGTTTCATTCAATTTTCAAAAATGCTTTTTTTATCAAACTTTGCTAATCAAACCTGAACTATTGCATTGCTGGAAAAAGTAGGAAAGTTCCATTTTGGTCACTAGTACAGAAAAATAAATCTTGTATTGCTGTACGGCAACATTGTCTTTTCCCCAGAAGGTCTCAGCAATGTAATCTTTGCATTTCCTTTTCCAGCTAACTTTGTAGTTTTTGGCTTCATTATGCAAACCAAATCATGCTTGTTTTAACATTGTCAATGAAGTGCCAATTTGCACTGAATCATGGACAGGTTAGCAAACTAGTTACAAACATTAACTAGCTAATTATATAATGGCAGCTAATGAATATGTATTTTAAAATAGTCAAAAGGTGTACTATCTAAATGTATGCACACACTTTTTACATGTCCTAGCACCATGCAAAAACAGCTGATTATAATGGGAAGAATTATGTCTTCCCGGCTGATGTCCTGAAATGTTGAATGTCAACAAACTGGGTTCTGACAATATTTCTTGCTTTTCAGAAATTTAAAGAAAGAGAGCTGGTTAGCTAGTCTATTACCACGTATGGTCAACTTAATTTGTGGTCACATTTAAGTATTTGTAAGTACATATGTTAATAAAAAGCTAGTCAAACTGTCCAGTAAACATAATAGCTTCGGACGTAGGTTTGCTTGCTGAGCTGCAGGGTTCATTTCCAGATATTCATTACTTTACGAGGTAACATCTTCAGTGGACCTCATGCGAAGCAATGCTGAAAATTCCTGCTTTCTATTTATATGTTTGGGTTTCTTTAGGTTGGTGATGTCATTTCCTGTGGTGAAGTCACTGTGTTCCTTTTCTCAGGGGGCGGTAGATGGGGTCTAACTCTGTTGATAGAGTTCCGGTTGGAATGCCATGCTTCTAGGAATTCTTGTGCGTATCTTTGTTTGGCTTGCCCTAGAATGGGTGTATTGTCCCAGTCGAAGTGGTGTCCTTCCTCATCCATACATGAGGATACCAGTTAGAGAAGGTCATGTCTTTTTGTGGCTAATTGGTGTTCATGTATCCTAATGGCTAGTTTTCTGTCTGTTTGTCCAATGTTGTGTTTGTTACAGTCATAGAGATGTACAGCATGGAAACAGACCCTTCGGTCTAACATGTCCATGTCGACCAGATATCCTTGCATGGTATTTAGTAAATGACGTTAGTTTTGTTCATTGCCTTTTGTATTTGTGTTGCGATATTTGGACACAAAGATTAAGAAGAATTCATCAATATCCTCAATAATATCAATTCTTCATTAAATTTAGAGCCACAACACAAGGAAAACATGAATTTCCTCTAACAGCATTTAATTGGCATACATTGACATCAAATGTTTTTTCCTCAAAGTAACTGGTGCATACTTTTACAATAGACTGGTAATATCATAGCAAATACATTTCCACTGCGATTTGCAAAACTGAAACATTTTAACTGGGCTGTTCCTACCCTTTGTACCACGTCTCAGGTCCACATCTCAAGTTTGTCTGACAATTAGCACAATGTTCATTTCAGTGAAATCAATGCATTTTTGCTCAGCCTAAGACTAGAGATTCTAAATTCATTGGTGAGAAATTCATTACCTCAATGATTTAAAGTTTTCTTGGATTCCAGTTGTCTGAGTATCCCTTTGTTGTTAAATTAAAACTGTAAAGAAGTTAAGTCAATTGCAGCCTCTTTGTCTCTCCATTGCAATCTAGACTACCCCACGCCTATTATTTAGCCCTCTTCTCTCCCCACATCCTCTTGCAGTCCTCTTCTGATTCCACAACCACCTCTACCTATTTTCTCCCCAAACCCTCTTGCATCTCCATCTTCTCTCTCCTCAATATTCTGGAAACTCTGAGGTTGAGGTGTGAATTGGCAAGATTGGATTGAGGAAGCAGTGTCAGAAAATGCAGCAAGCCTGAGAATCAGTGGCATTTTAGAATTCAAACAATGACAAAATAGTTTAAGAAGGGGGAATAGAGTGAGAGAGTAAAGTAGAAACTGACCATAAAAAGCGTCAACAAGTATGTGAAGAGAAAAAGATTTACAAAAATAAATGTTTTTGTTAGAAGTTTGTTCTGGTTAGAAGCTAAGAAAATTACAATGGGAAACAAAGAAATGACGGAAGAATTGAACACATACTTTGGTTCAATCCCAGAAATTTCAGAACTGGAACAGCCGGGCTTTGTTCAATCAGTCAAAAGCAGACAGGCCTGCAACTGCCTGGCCAGGTGCTAATGGCCACATTCTTTCACCTTCAGTGAACTTTGTTAGAAGAATGCTTTGCAGGCTTGGTGGCACTCAGCTCTATAGAAGGTCTGGGGCATAGTGAGACCAGGACTGCTTAACAGTTGAAGTTCAAAATATTCTGCAACCTAGTGTGAAGGACAAGGCTAGTAGATGTAGGAATAGTATAGTATGTCGCTTAACTGGAAGATGCAGACCATTTTAATCTGTTGCTGATGATAGTTAATCCTGTAAAATCACTAAATTTTATTACTTCAGAGGTAACTGCAAGATTTCCTTCTCATAGTACTAATGTTCAACTGATGACTCATGAATATATCAGCACGAGTTTCTATTTTTGTTGTTTGTACAGGACAAAAGATTCGTCAATGCTAAATCTGCAGTTTAAGTAGAATACAGTTGACAGTCCTTGGTGAATGTAAAGGTCATTAACCATTATGACATTTATATTTTCTCTACATCTTTGAGTTGAACGTCTCTGACTCATTTTTCTTTCATGCTTTTTGGTGGACTTAAAAAAAAATGATGGATGCAGAAGATACAGAGCGGAATGTGTACCCTGTAGCAATATTGAGCCATTTTGTGTCCATGATAATACTCAGACGTAAACGAAAATTTTAGTCGTCATAATCCAGCAATGTGCACAAACTCCAACACCAGTGTCATCGTTTTGATGTTTTGAGTACAATTGCAGTGGAGCAATGACACAAAATGGTTTCTTGACACTTGTGTCCTCTGAGCCTGCTGTCTAAACATTGCAATGTAGTGTGCTTACTGTGACCATTGAGAAGAATAGGAGCTGGATTGCAAACACTAGGTTGAGCAGTGGTAGATCATTCTGCTACTTGAGCAAGAACTGCCATTCAACAAGATCATCGCTAATGTGTTTGTTTCAAATTCTACATTCCCATCCACCTCCAATAACTTTTGACTCACTGTTCTAACAGCAATCTATGTAACTTTTTCTTAAAAATATTCAGTGAATGTGCCTCCACCATCTTCTGAGACAGAGTTCCAAAGCCGCACAACCCAATTTTAACTGAAGTGGTAAAGTCTCAAAGGCAAGTTAACTTTATCATTTTAGTTTTGTTTAGTTCTACATTTATATTTTCATAGCTTACTTCATAATGCAAAATCTGAAGTAATTATTTATATATTTAATCACCTTTCTGTTCCTACAACTTTGAGAACATTTATGGATTTGCATAATCCAATCCCATTGTTTTATTCTATGCTTGTTCAATGCTTAATAGCATGTAGACTGAAACAAATGTGGAGTATAATGGTTATACTGCTACATTTGTCACTGGATGCTGTGGAACATTAGACAACTGGTCTAACCTGTGATTATTACAATAAAACCAAACTTTTCTGTTCCAATGATTTAACTGTCAATTTTAACGTAGGGAATATTACCTGTGGACAGCTTATTTGCCTTCTATGCAGCATATTTCTGATTACTGCATGCTAGTGCAGCTTAGAAGGAATGTTATACACACCTTTTCTAGTAAATTTCTTCAACTTTTTTTGAGTTATAGGGATGTACAGCACAGAAACAGACCCTTCGGTCCAACTCGTCCATGCCGATGAGATATCCCAACCCAATCTAGTCCGACCTGCCAGCACCTGGCCCATATCCCTCCAAACCCTCCTTTATATATCCATCCAGATGCCTTTTAAATGTTGCAATTGTACTAGCCTCCACCACTTCCTTTGGCAATCCATTCGACACATGCACCACCTTCTGCATGAAAAAGTTGCCCCTTCGGTCTCTTTTATCCTCTTTTATCTTTTCCCTCTCACCCTAAACCTATCCCCTACCTGGACTCCCCTACCCCAGAGAAAAGACTTTGTCTATTTACCCTATCATGACCCTCATGGTTTTATAAACCCCTGAGATCACTTTTCAGCCTCCAACTCACCAGGGAAAACAGCCCGAGCTAATTCATCCTCTCCTTATAGCTCAAATCCTCCAACTCTGGCAACATCCTTGTAAATCTTTTCTGAACTCTTTCAAGTTTCACAACATCCATCAAGTTGGAAGGACACCAGAATTGCACGCAATATTCCAACAGTAGCCTAACCAATGTCCTGTACAGCTGCAACATGACCTCCCAACCCCTGTATTCCATACTCTGACCAATAAAGGAAAGCATACCAAATGCCGCCTTCACTATCCTGTTTACCTGTGACTCCATTTTCAAGGAGCTATGAACCTGCACTCCAAGGTCTCTTTGTTCAGCAACACTCCCTAGGACCTTACCATTAAATGCATAAGTCCTGCTAAGATTTGCTTTCCCAAAATGCAGCACCTCTCATTTATCTAATTTAAACTTCATCTGCCACTCCTCAGCCCATTGGCTCATCTAATCAAGATCCCATTGTAATCTAAGGTAACCGTCTTTTTGCTGTCCACTACACCTCCAATTTTGGTGTCATCTGCAAACTTTATCTCTTATGCTCACATCCAAATCATTTATATAAATGATGAAAATTAATGGACCCAGCACCTACCCAATGGCTCTCCAATGGTTACAGGCCTCCATTCTGAAAAAGAGCCCTCCACCACCGCCCTCTGTCTTCTACCTTTTGAGCCAGTTCTGTATTTTCTCTGTATACCCTGCAATCTAACCTTGCTAACCAGTCTATGATGGGGGGGAACCAAGTTGAACGCCTTATTGGTTAGAATTGGGCATAACACTGTCGCTGATGTTTAACCAATGATTTGGAAAGGTTTAGCACAACATTTATTTTCCATACACTGCCTCAGTTAGTAATGATCTTTTCTGATGGCTGAATGACCCGATGTTTCAACTTTATTGTTTATATTATGTCAAATCAACGGTAGATGGCAGTGTTGTTCAAGCGGTGACCAGTAGCAATGCCTTTCCTTAAGAATAATTTCATTGGATGGTATTCCTCATTTACTTTTCAGGGAATAGTTAAATTCTTAAATAATTATCATACCACGGTAATTCTTTGTCATAATGATCTTGCTGAGAACAGTGGTATAATAGATTATTTGCGTGGTTCTTTGTTTTGCTTTAGATTTTGAAATAATTGAATTTTCCCTTTTTAATATCATAGAAAAAGAATTGTATCATTTGATTTGAACAGTAGGAACATTGAGATTTTTATATATTGCAGAGAAATATAGCTTATGTTTATATACTTCTAAACAGCAAACAAAAGCAACTCAACACCTCTTACTTTACATCGTGACGATCTGCAGTCATCTTCTTTATCGCGAGTATTTGTGCGAAAGCGCAAGTGATTCTTTTCTATTAATTATTTTAAGCAGAATATCATTCAAATATGTATCATAGCATTGGCTTGATGTGTATTTGTGTAATGGCTCTGAAAAAGTTAATGTTGAAGTTGCATTAGCTTCACTCAGCTTGGTGATGTCGTTCAATGTTGCACAAAGTCCTGATGGTGACACACCTGGCTAATTATAGCCTGATAAGTTAATGTTAATTGTACCTATTCCTACCATGCAATGCCCTATACCTTGTTATGGAAGACACAAACTTTTTCTCGTTAAGACTTGGCCTATCCTCTCCCATTGAAAATTAGGCAAGCCCTTACACTAAGCAAATGGTGTCAGTGAACTGCTCCAGCCGTGCCAAGAGTTGGTTAACAAGATGCAACATGTTAGTAGTGTTGCTACCTAAATATGAAACACTTATATATTTTATTGCATGAAATAACATGCATATTTAAGCTTGAGTTGTGAAACTGGTTTTAGTCCTCGTTTACAATTGCCTTGTCACATATTGCCATTTAGTGCATAAAAAAAGTTGAAAGTATTGGTCCATTCATTCTTTTAAAAAATGACATCAGATAAATAATAGTGAATCTATCCTTTCTGCCAATTAATATTGTAAATTTAGTTTGCTTGATTGCAATATTTTTAAAGCTGTGCTTGTTGATACCCAGGACCAAGTACACTAGTATTAATATTACTCCAAAATGCATTTCAACAAAGAGTGAGAAGTATCTAACTCCTCAAAAATAAAGGAAAAATGTAATGAGTGTATTGTGTAAGGAAAGTAGTTTTAAACTTAGGATTTTTATTTTTATTTTTGTAAAATCAGTTCAAATTTGCATAGAGGGGAAAGTGAGGACTGCAGATGTTGGAGAGTCAGAGTCGAAAAATATGGTGCCAGAAAAGTATAGTAGGTCAGGCAGCATTTGAAAAACAGGAGAGCCTTCCTGATGAAGGGCTTATGGCCTAAACTTCGACACTCCTGCTGTTTGGATGCTGCCTGACCTGCTGCACTCTTCCAGCGCCACAATTTTCAACCCTTAATTTGCATAGATGTGTGCATTTGGAAATAAGTGCTGTGAGCACACGCAGACAGATCATTGGTGTCACCATCACATCCTGGTTTCCTTACAATGATATAAAATAGATTTTCCTCCTTTACCCACCAATTTTCTGCTCACTTTCATCTCACTGGTGTATGTTCCACATGTGGAGTGCTTCAGTAAATTTTCTTGCATTGTACTAGACTGAGCTTTGTCAGCATTTTGGATCTAGGGATAGTCATGGTAACAGCAAAGTGTACCACCTAAAAGATGCACTGCAGTAACTTATTCAACAGCACTTTCCAAACTCACTATCTTTGCCACTTTGCTAATCAAGGACAGCAAATGCATGGGAACGCCACCACCATAAGTACCCCTCTAAGCCATATGTCATCACTGACTTAGTACTATATCAGTGTTTCTTTACTTCTATTGGGTCAAAATCCTGGAGCACCCTCCCTAACAACGGTGTGGGTTTCCCTACACCCGTAGGACTGCAGCACTTTAAGGGGCAGCTCACTACCACCCTCTCAGGGAAAATTAGAGATTTGCAATAAGTAAAGCAACGCTTACTACTTGTGGATGTAAAATAGAATTATACTGTGAAACTATACCATTAAATGCATTATATTTCATTAAATGATGTAGTTTCACAGCTATAATTTACAAGTGCAGAAGAATACATAGGATAGAATGGAGATATGAATGTTTGGTCAAAAGGGAAAATAAACCCCTTCAAGTGACGCATCCAAGCTCATAACTATACTTAGGATAAAGGGGCTGCTCAGACTCTTGAAGTATTTAGTTAGCTCTCCAAAGAGTTCAATGAAAGCCAATGTGTTGATAAATGGGATGGGTAGAGAGCACATCATGAGTCCCTTGTACAAAGTCCAACTTTATGACTTGTTGTCTGGACTAGTGGCAGTAGGTAGTTGGAAATTTCTTGCAGAAGTTAATTTTATTCTGGGGAATGATTTAACAGGAATAAATGTTGTGGCTTTGTTAATTGTTTCAGACAGCGCAATTGAGGCTTAAGGAATGAAATAATTGCAAGAGAGGGTTCTGGGTATTTTTCCGTTGCATTTAGTGACCAGAGCATGGCTCGACAAAATACATCACCAGATCTCCCAGTGATTTCGCAAGCAAATGTTCAGGGAGCTAAAACTCTATATTTAAGAGTGAGGATAACTGAGGAATAGTGTTTGGCATATCTTCGTTAATTGAAGCTCAGAATCGTGTCCTTGGCCCAACCAAATTCAACTCCTTCATCAATAATCTTCCCTCCATCACAAGGTCGAAAGTAGAGAAGTTCACTAATGATTGCACAATGTTCACCATAATTTGTGACTTCTCAGATACAGGAGCACTCTATACCCAAATGCAGCAAGATCTGGGCAATACCCAGATCGGAGGTGACAAGTGGCAACTAACATGCACACCACACAAGCACCAGACAATGGATATCTCCAACATTAGAGAATATGAACATGCCCTTTGACATTCACCGACATCTCCATCACTGAATTCCCCTATTATCAAGATCCCAGAGGCTACTATTTTCCAGAAACGGAACTGCACTAGTTATCTATGTACTGTGGTTACAAGAGCAGATCAGTGGCGAGGAATCTTGCAATGAATAATTCACCTTCTAGCTCCCCAAAGCCTGACCATCATCTGCAAGACCCAAGTCAGGACTGTGATAGAATATTACCCAATTGCCTGGATGAGTGAAGCTTCAATAACACCCAAGAAGCTTTAGTATGATCAGGGCCAAAGCATTCTGGTTGATTGGCGCTACATCCACAAACATCCACTCACTCAACCAATGCTCGGTAGTAACAGTATGTACTACCTATAAGATGCATTGTGGAAATTCACCAAGGTTCCAATGACAGAACCTTCCAAACCCATGGTCACTTCAAGCAAGGACAAGGGCAAGAAATACTTGAGAGCATGCTGCACACCATCCTTACCTGGAAATATATTGCCATTCCTTCAGTGTCACTGGGTCAGTATCCTAGAACTCCTTCCCTAACACCATTGTATGTGTACCTACAGAACATGGACTACTTGTTTCCACCTTCTCAAGGGCAGCGAGGATAGGCAATAGGTATTACTGGCTGGGTCAATACTTACATCCCATGAGTGAATTTAAAAGAAAATAAGTTCTGTCGAGATTGTGATTGCATTTACTTTTCTACAAAGACTGATTCATACCCAGTTCCTCCTTTAGAAGAATGCATTGATAGGGTTGGCTGTGCCTCATTTGTTTCTAAGATTAACCTAGTGAAGGGGTACTGGCAAGTGCCACTAAAACAAGGGCTTAAAAAAAAGTACGCTTTTGTTATAACATGCATTTACCAATGTTGAGTGATGCCATTTGGGTAAAAGAAATTGGGGCTTATGGATTAGGTTGTAACTGAGGATCATAGATGTATAATTTATTTAGATTGTAAATATGTAGATCTAGTAGCGTTTAAGACATGGGAAGAGCGTGTAAAACGAGCTGAAGATGGTTATAAGCAATTATAGTTGGCTGACATAATAAGTTTATCCAAAAGTGAGTGTAACTTACCTTGGACATATTGGAGGGCCAGGATGTGTTTTGCCAAGGACTGTAAAGGAGAAGATTCTATTAGAGTTCCCTGTTCCGAAAGGTAAATGACATTTTTAGCAATATAAGAGCTTTACTGGAAATTTGTGCCTAATTTCAGTATTGATCTCTGCACCTTAACAATTTTTTTAACAAGCGGAAGTTTTATGGTGAGCAGAATACCAGGCACCCTTTGAAAAGCTGATGGCAATCCTAATAAATGAACCAGTGTTGGCTGCCCCTGATTTTACCAGATTTTAAGATTGATTGACGCTAGTGAGTTGGAGGTAGGTGAAGTCTTAACACCAACCGTAACGTTTTGATTTTTAAGTACGTTAATTTGAAGAGAAAGTTTTAATTTTTAATGGTACCATGCCAGAAAAAGTTGATTCAGAAGTGCTGATTCAGAAAAGTTGAATTATATTGTATTTAAAATGCCTGCTCCATCAGCAGTAAATTACAGTAATGTACCAATATCTTTGTGTGGACATAGATGAGAAACTTAGTGTTAAAAACGAATGTATTTTATCCTTTTATTTCTCTCTGCCAAATATACCTTGATAGCTTAGAAAGAGCATCATTGAAGTTGAGAATTAAGAGGGATCAGTGACCTGGTTACCAGGACTGCCAGCTTGAGGGAGGGTGTATAGGCTTAGAAGCTGTTAGAGATGATAGGGATCATTAATAATATAGTGCTATATTTATTCTCTAATAGAAAATGTTGGGCAAGGATAGTATATAGGATGAAATATGACGACCGAGTCTCGATGTGTAATTATGGCAGCCAGTGTGGTGGCTGCAGGGAATATCTTCAAACAAAATTCGCTCTCTTCAAATTGCCTTTGTGTTTCATTGTTTTAGTAAGGGTTTGGGTCGTGACAAAAAAAAACTTGGAGAGTTTTTGAACCAAAGCCGAGGCTCAACCAGTCATTCTGATCTCGTACAACATTATTATGACAGCTCTTTGTTTCCTCCTGTTGCCTTGGCCCTGATAAGTACACAACCAATGTAAATCTTGAAATGATATGAATCCGTCTCATTTAGCAAATTCACAGAAACCTTTCAAACGCAGGAGTGTTAGATAGATATTGTACTGTGAAAAGTGTGTCTCTTGGAATAAATCCAGAGTCAGTATTGTACATGCACAAATGAACCATTCATTATTGGTGATCCCATGATCTGATTCTTGAGAATTGATTTCATTAATAGTGTTGCCACTTTCCTTGAATCAACATTGACTTGTACTATTTTTGTTTAGCTATTAAAAATGTTACAGAATAGGAAGAGGATTTATTGGTGAATAGAACATGATGAAAAGAAACTAAAAAGGCTTTAAGATGCCAAGAAGCAAAGAATAGAATGCAGAAGTGTACAGGTGGTAAGACTGATCTAGGAATACAATACAGCCCTGTACTGGGACAGGCCCTTTGGCTCACCAAGCCTAGCTGATTCCTAATTCTTATTTGGACCTGCTACTTATTGCCACTGCCAGGTGTCTGTCCCTCTGTTTACCTACCATTCATGTGTCTATCAAGATACGCCTTTAAATGTTGCTAATGTGTCTGTTTCCACCATCTCCACTGGCAGTGCATTCCAGGCAACCACCACCCTCTGTGCGAAGGATTTTCTCTGCACTACATTTCTAAACATCCCCCCCTCCCCCCCTCACCTTGAACCTGTGCGCTCTCCTAATTGACATTTCTACCCTGTAGGGAAAAAAAGCCTTTGACTATTCACCCTATCTATGCCTCTCATAATTTTGTAGACCTCTATCAGGTCGTCCCTCAGCCTCTGTCAGAAAAACCTTTTTTTTAAAACAGTGGTTTGTGTGTAGAATGAACTTCCAGAGAAAGTGTTGGATGTGGTTACAGTCACAACATTTAAAACGCATTTTAAATTTGTTTTAAATAAGAATAAGAAATATTTGGAGGGATATGGGCCAAGTGCATGTCGGTGGGACTAGTTTAGTTTGGGATTATTGTCGGCATGGACTGGTTGGACCAAAGGGTCTGTTTTTGTGCTGTATGATGCTATGACTGTACAACAATCCAAGCTTATCCAATCTCTCCTCATAACTGAAACCCTCCAGACCAGACAATATCCTTGTAAACCTTCTCTGCACCCTCTCCAAACCATCCACATTCTACAGGTGGTGTATCGCGCAAACTGCACACAATGTTTCAAATGTGGCCTAACTCACTGGGATTTAATCAAGAGCTGTGAAATCATGATCCATAGATTGAGTGGATCCTGTCATGGTAGTTTTAGAATTTTGATTCCGTTTTCAAAAATCTGAAAGCTAAAGCTAGTATTAGGAAAAGTATGTGTTAAGATATTGGCTAGTCAGAACAACTGGTATAGTAAAAACAAAGCGCTGGAGAAACTCAGTGGCAGCATTTGTGGAAAAAGATGTTTCCAATCTTAAGGTCATCTTCAGAACTCTTCTGAAGAGGAGTCACTGGACCCAAAATGTTAACTCTGTTTCACTTTGCACAGATGTTGCCAAACCTGCTGAGTTTCTCCAATAGTTGCTTTTATTTCAGATTTCCAGCATCTGCAGTACTTTAGTTTTATTTAACTGGTGTAGTAATGTCTTTATGGAAGAAAATTTTGTTTTACTCAGCTTCAACCCATTTGTGACTCCACTGCCACAAAAGCATACGGTTGATGCTTCATTTATTTATGAAATGGCCTGGCAGAGAAAATTTGAGGGTAACTAGGAATGAGAAAACAGACAAGTGGGAGAGTGTCACTGCCCATAGCAGGCTTTTTACGCATTCACTTTCTTCAATGTCGACTCTAGAAAACTAAAAATTCAAAACTTTTGAAACTACAGTGGAGGGAATCTGTTGACATTTGCTGAGAAGATTAAACCGTGTTCTAGTAGTAGTGCGCAAAATGATTTGTAGGAAGGATATTATCAAGCTGGAGAGGATTCAGAAGAGATTTACCTGGATGTTGCTGAGGATGGCGGATTTGAGGTATAAGAGCCTGGATAGGTTGGGACTTTTTTGACTGGAGCATAGGAGGTTGAAGGGTGACTAGAGGTTTATAAAACCATGAGGGATATAGTGTGAATGGCAGGTGTCTTTTCCCTAGGGTGGTGGATTTCAAGACGAAGGTCATAACTTAAAGGTGAGAGGACAGCAATTTTTAAAAAAAAGTCAGGCAATTTTTCTGTTCGGTGTGGTTCATGTGTAGAATGAACTTCTCGAAAGTGGTGAATACGGGTACAATTACAATGTTTAAAAGAATGTTTGGAGGGATATGGGCCAAGCACAGACAGGTGGGAATAGTTTAGTTTGGGATTATGGTCAACATGGTCTGGTTGGACCAAAAGGTCTGTTTCTGTGCTGTATGACTATATGACTGATTTTTCTTTTGATGAATGCATAGGTTTACTAAAATAGGTTACTATCCAATATACTGGGGTTTGAGATGGGAGAAATATCAATAAATAATATGTTGGAGTTCCACATTGAGTCACTGTGAAATATAAGGAAATATTTTATTGGCTGCTGCTCTAGTGCTGATTTCTTATTTCTTCCATGTTGTGTTTGAAAGATGTTGAATTGAGATAATGCTCTTTTCCAGAGGACATGGCTATGTTGTGAGCTTGCTAGAAGCAAATTGCTCATTCGCGCTTAGTTAAAAGTACATGCCATGGGAGTTCCAAGGTAGGCAACAAATCCTTTCAAAAAGGTTTCCAGAACGTAGTCTGTTCGACCATTAATCAATCTTGCAGGAAGTGCACTGAAATATGCAAGACTTATACTTGAGCTTTTCCTTACTTCAAATATTTCTCGACTTGTACAAGGGAATTGCAGGGGAGAGCTGATTCTGTTCCTATATGTCAAAGAGAATGCCTCAAATTTTGTAGTGGTTTGATGCAGCACTTCTTCAGAACCATTTGAACACTTCTGGAATGGTATCGTCATAATGTCTGAGAGATTTTTTTTATTCGGTCATGGGCCGTGGGCATCGCCAGCTGGCCAGTATTTTATTGCCCATTCCTGGTTGCTGTTAAGGTGGTGGTGAGCTGTCGTATTGAGCCGCTGTAGTCCACATGCTGTAGGTTGATCCACAATGTACTTGAGGGAATTTCAGGAATCTCAGCGACAGTGAAGGAATGGCATGTATTTCCAAGTCAGGATGGTGAGAGACTTGGAGGGGAATTTGCAGTTGATGGTATTCCTTTTATGATCTTGTTTGTCTCAATTTTTAACCAATCTAATTCCAAGCATACATACTAAAAATTTTATTCCAGGAAATGCAATCCTGGCATTTTGGTCAAGCAACATTTTCGTGTATTACATTTACCTCCCACTTACTCCTCTGAACTTTATCTCCAGGGCATTTGTCTTTATGCTGCTCACTTACTTGAGGCCTACTCGAATGTCTCTCAATTGTCTGTGTTCCCTGCTGTATTTACTGTGACCTCCAATTTTCTGCTCACCTTCCAACGTTGTTTCCTTTTCATCTCCTTGGTGTGTGTTAGAAGTATATTTTTTCAATACATTTCTATAGGATCTGCCAATTGTGGCTTTTTAACAAATCTGCTATTTTACTCACTGTTCTTCCCCATATTACTGATGATAACACCACTGACAACATTAACAAAAGCAAGACAGAAGAGATGCAGGTGGATCTTGCCTCCTATTTCCTTTGCTTGTTGGAATCTGCTAACTTTTTAACTGGCTTTTAATGTCTCCTGTTGCATCCCAATATATAACTGTCTGGCTGATTTTCTTTTTGATTTTCTGCTAATGCAGATAATAGGATTCAGGTCCAGTTGTCAACTGAAATATGTTTATATAATGCAACAAGAGGTTTACAAATGTAAAGAAGAAATAAATTCTAATGAGCATTAGCTTGCATTTATGCAGTGTATATGATGCAGTGAAGCTTCTCACAGCTTTTCACAATAGCTGTCAGAGAGGAAAAAATATACATTTGGAGATGTTAGAATAAGTGACTTAAATCATCTTTAAAGAGAATAAGTCTTGAGAACCATCTTAAAAGAGGAGAGAAGGTGGAAGGCCATGGGCTCAGGGAGGGAATTCTAAGGTTAAATGCAGGAGCAAGTTGCTGCAGATACTGGAATCTGTACTGGAAACAAAAAGTGCTGGAGATCTCAGTGGGTCAGGCAGCATCCATGGAGAGGGAGCTTCCGTTCTGATGAAAAGTCATCTCGACTCAATGTTAGCTTGCTTTCTTCCCATGGATGCTGCCTGACCCACTGTGATCTCCAACACTTTTTGTTTCCAATCCAATGTCTAGACAGCAGGAGGCACTGCTGCTCTTGGAGGAGTGAAAGAAATCAAGAAAGCAAGTAGCCAGGGAAGAAAATCTAGAATTCTCAGAGACATGTGCGACTGAAGGAAATTTTAGGGAATTTTAGGATAAGCTAGACGACAAGCCTAATGTTTACTTACAGCCTATGGGTTGAAGAGATCCTCTATCAAAGAAACCTAGTGCACTGAGGATCCAGCATCAGGAAGGAGTGGGCATCTGAAAATCGCACCCTTGCCTCTGACATGCTAACCCCCACCATTCTTGTGATCTTCACAGTTCATTGTTCATCTGAGACCAGGAAACGTTACTGAATCCCAGGAAAGCTTCTAGCCAGAGGTTTCAGAGGACACAAATTTCATCCTGCCCAGAGGTCCTGGATTTGAACAAAGGCCTGATGCTGGCTGGTTACATGTCTGAAGTGTATTTTATTTGATTGGGCTTCTCCCACAAAAGCAGATTCTCCAAGTGGGATCCACATATGAAATGTTAAACTCTACCTGAAGTTTGTAATTGCATTGAGATATTTCTTAATGTTGCCCTCTTCCAACTTGCTGGCTAAGCAAGATGAAATTCACATTTTAATTAAAAAAAAAAAAATTTTGTTGCCATGTTGTTTTCCAAAGTCACTTAATCCTCTTTCCTTGAGTGAACTAAATGGTCAAATGTACCTCTGTGACACTTCATCTGCAAAATGTAAGGAAAGCTTCTGCGGCAAAACACTTCTTCTTCAAGTTATGTCAGCATATCTGCTTGGCAAGGTACATAGAGTCACATATGCTTTCTGAAATATAAATCTCCAGAACTAACAATGAAGTATTTAGAAGCAGGGAAATGGTTTTCAGCACTCTCTTCAGGTCACTTGATAATGTGTTGTCAGAAGTAGGGAACAAACAGGAAAACTGATTTGCCTCTTTCTCTTCATATAGTGGAAGGAAAATTATTTGGTTTTGGCATCATTGCTTAGGCCATTACTATCCATCTCTAATTGCCCTGAGGTGGGAATGAGTTGCTACCTTGAATGCTGCAGTCTTTGGGGAGTAGGTTTGCTGTTAGAGTTCCAGGAATTTTACTAAGTGACAGTGAAGGAATGAGATATGGTTCCAAGTGAGTGTGATGTGTTTCTTGGAGAGGAGCTTGCAGATGATGACCTGCATCTACTGTCCTTGTCCTTTTAGTTGGTAGAGGCTGTAAGTTTTGAAGTTGTTGGCAGAGAAGACTTGCTGAGTTACTGCAGTGGATCTTGTAAATGGTGTACACTGCTGCTGCTGTGTGTCGGTGGTGGAGGGACTGAATGTTTAAGATATCTGCTTATTGAAAATGGTGAACTTTGTTAAATGTTATTAGATACTTTCATTTTCAAGTTCTTCTTTACCTGCCTGTGCATCATCCCATTCCAAGTCCGTTCTGTGTCCACATGGTAGGGGGTGATGCACAGAAGAGTGTAGAAGAACCAAGTCAGTTCAGAAGGCAATGCAAATATTATCTAATTAATGCGTAAGGAACGGTGACATGGCTGAATGCTGTTTATTTTAATGCAAGGATTTTGTAAGGATGGCAGATAAGTTGAGGGTGTGGACTAAAACATAGGGACATTGCATCATTGATATCAAGGAGACATGGTTGATGGAGACACAGGACTGGCAGTCTAATATTTCAGGATATAAAATCTTTAGGTGAGATGAAAAGGAGTGTAAAAGAGGAAGTGGTGGCTCCACATTGATCAAGGAGTCAATTACTTCTCGATTGACAACAGTCAAATGCTGTAATGAAGGATGATGTCTTAGAAAGTTCCTCAAAAGAGGCAATCTGGGTTGAACTTAAGAACAAAAAGGGAGCAATCTCTTTACTAGGAATATAGTGTAGACCTCTTAACAGTCAGGGAGAGAGAAACATACATAGGTAAATCTCAGGTGTAAAAGTAATAAGGTAATAATAGTTGGGATTTCAACTTACCCCAGTATTAACTGGGACAGAGAAAGTGTTCAAGGCCTACGGGTGGAATTCCTAAAATATGTCCAGGAGAACCTTTTGAAATTAAAACATAGTTCCCTAAGAGGGGACAGTGGACTTCGTTTTAGAGAATGAAGCCAGACATGTATTATATGTGGCAGTGGGGGAGTATTTAAGTGATACCATAATTCAGAAAGACACAAGGTAATTACGGATCAGGAAAGGATGGACAAGAAATAAAGGTTCCAAATCAGGTGAGGGCCAGTTTTTAATAAGATTAGACTGGATCTGGCCAAAGTGAACTGGGAACACCAACTTCTAAAAAAAAATCACTTCAGAACAGTGGGAGACGTTCAAAAAGGTAACAGTGAGCATACAGAGGCAACATGTTCCTATAACACGTGGGGCCAACAACTCCAGTAAATCTTGGGCGACACAGGACGTACAGAATTGGATCCAGCAAAGAAAAGAAAACGGTCGATACCAAAGGCTCAAAGTTGCAGATTGCCTCAAAGTACAGAAAATGCAGAATGTTACCTAAAAGAGAGATTAGATTAGCATAGAAGAAAGCACTAGCAGTTAACATGAAGGAAAATCCAAACATGTTTTCTAAATGTACTAGGGACAAGAGAGTAACCAGGGAAAGAGCAAGGCCCATTAGCGACCAAAGTGGCAATCTGTTATTGAAGATGGAAGACACAGCTGACCTTTTAAATGATTACTTTGTCCTTCTCTATAGTGAATACAGATGCAATGTACATATAGAAATCAGGGATGGGACTGCGACATAATTGAACAAATTAGCATTGAGTGAGAGAGGAGGTATAAACAGTTTTAGCTGGCTAGAAAGTGGATAAATCCCAGACCAGATGAGATTTATCCTAGGCTGGTGAGAGAGGCAAGGGAGGATGTTTTAGGGCTCTGGCATTACTTAGGAGTTAATTAGGAGGCCAACTCCCATTTAAATTTAAAATGCTTTGAATTATAATTTAAAAGTACGGTACTTAAAGATTTGTGTCATAGATTTTACAACTTGGAAAAAGAGACCTTTTTGCCCATTGTTTCCATGTCAGTCACTGGGCATCCATGTATTCCCATTTCCAGCACATGGCCGAAAACCCTGTATACAATGGCATTTCGGGTGTTAATCAAAATAATTTTTTCGATGTCTTGATGGATCCCTACCTCAACCACCATTTTAGCCAGTGAATTCCAGATACCCACAACCTTATGTTTGAAACAATCTTTCCTCAAATCCCCTTTAAACTACTTGCTCCTGACCTTTACACTCTGTCTCCTGATTACTGACCCCTCTAAAGGGGAGAGGTTCCTCCCTACCTGTCTTAACTACGCCCTTCAGAATTCTGTACATCTCAATGACATCCCCCTTCTGCTTTCTCTGTTCTAAGGAAAACAACTCCAGCCTATTTACTCCCTCTTCATAGCTGTATTGCTTCAACTCAGATAATATCCTGGTGACTCTCTTCTACACCATTACTAGTCTGATCACAGCCTTCCTATAGTTGGTGACCAAAACTCAAATTGTAGCTTAACCAACTATATATACAGGTCCATCTTAACTTTCTTGCTCTTGCAGTCAACACCTTGATGAAAGAGAGAAATATTTTACATGTCTTCTTTACTCCTAATTAACTTTCTGTAGCATCATTTTTTTCTGGCTCATGACCTTTAGTTTTGAAAAGGAACATCCCTCTGCAAAGATGTAAAGTTCTTAATCCTTTCGTAGATTCCTGGCTTCATGAAATGCTAAGACTTTATGCTCTGATTTACTGACCCAAATTCCTAGCAACATCGATTTCAAGTTTCCAGCTGAAACTGAAGAACATTTTATTGGAGTAGAGAGTTTCATTCATGTGATGCTATGATGTAGTTTATCTCAAAAATATTCAGCCAAACAATTTTGGAATGTTCTCATAAGTAAATGCCATCAGACACTTTTAGCAATAACTGCTGCAGCAATCTACTGGTGATCTTGATTACATTTCCTCTTTCAAGGAAGCTGCAAGCTCTTGCAACTGACAAGGATACGGTAGCAAAAGCATAACTGCATGAAAACATGATGAGCAGGCTTTAATAATTTTAAAAAATCCTTAATTTATAAAATAGTTAACCTGTGATGTCGCTCATTGCTATATATTTTAAAACACCTTTTGTATTGTCTGGAAATTAATTCTTGCCATCACCTTTTCTGTGTGCCTTCCATTTTCCTTCTCTCCTCATTGTCTATATAGATATGACAGTTCTGTGTCACATTTTTCTCTATCTCCATCTGTCTGATTTGTTGACATCCCACCTGCTTGTCCTTGTACTCTGCATGCCCAGTTATTACAATCCCTTGTTTTTGCTATGTTGTCTTTCAAGGATACTGTTGTGTTTGTGAACTCAATTGAATGGTTAGGAATAAAATGATATATCTTCTGGTATGACAAAATGCCTCTTGATGAGAACTCCTTTCTTCCTGTTACTTCTGACTTTCCACTTGGCATTTGTGGTGATGTGAATCAAGACCTCCCTCCTTCCTTTTTTCTGCAAATGGCAGCTTCTATCAATTACCTTCAAATGAATTTTTTGTTTTAGAATAGTCTTTCTTGGACGCTTCAGCAATCAAGTAGTCAAGATCTAAAAATAATGTTTGAGGGCTTAGTGAAGAAATGGATTGTAGCCATGGAGATAAAAAGCAAAGACAACATATGGAGCTGTCGTGTGAGCAGTTTGGGCAGAAGGGTGATCATAGTGGCAAAGGAGTTAGGGACCAGCCAGCAGATGGTGTGATATGACAATAAGCTTCAAAGAGGTATTCATTGGACCTGGAATCTATTTTCATAATGTGCTTGGATGACCACCAACAATTATTTGAATAAGATCAGATACATTATTGCTGACATGAAGATGAGTTTAAAAGGTACTATACAAATAATCTCAAGGCCATCTTTAAAGAGAGAATGATTTTTGCACTAATGTGAAATTTACATGTTTGTGCAAATATTTCACAATGATATGAAACATTATATAATCAATGTTTTTATTAACCAGTAAGAGACTGCATAGGAACACTCATGACAGTCAATATTTTAAAATTAATACATAGTTACACTTTACTTGCTATTGTTGTATCATTTTTAATTCCACCTGCTTAAAAAATGTGTACCTCAAAAACAGCTTTGGCTATGAAATATCTTATATTTTGTAACATTCATCAGGCTAACAGCATCCATTTATTCCTTCCTGACATCTCATCAGTGAACGCTATTATCTGGCGTTGTCGATTAGTAGCCAATGGTTACTGATATTTTTTTTATCATCTGACAGCTTTTCAACCAATAAGCCTAATATTTTATTTACAGCGCATCTTTTTAAGGGGCATAAATTAATGTTTGTCAGAAATGTGGTTATTTCATATCTGCAAAACTAAACATTCAATATTTTGCTTTCAGTACACAGGCACTATCTTTTGAGTAGAAAGTGCCTGTTTCTTTATTGCTATGAATGTTGAAATTCATAATGATCTTTAAAAAATAAATATTGTTTAGTGACGCGCAAGAAAACATTCAGAGCAGCAACAGGCGTTTTAACACAGTCATAGCTTTAATTTTAATTTATAAATACTAATATTTTTGTAATATGTTCCTAAAATATAATAAATGTTAAACATGGAAAACTAGCGTTAGACATCCTGGCAGAGAGGATATTTTATTTAGAGTTGAGATCAGTTTTTTTTGATCATATGTTTAGATTCCTCAGGCATTGGAGAATGCTTTTTCACTGGCAATTCTGTTCCTGTAAAATCAGATTGCATATGCCACAGTGTACATGAATGTTTGTTTTTTTCATGTTGTTGGAAGATGTCCTCAATAGTTTTTTGATTGGTATTTTGACATGTATCCTCAAACTAGAGAATTATGGGAATGACCTTCAGGAAGTTGTCCATGGATTGATGGCTTAAATATTAATAAATATCCCAGACTTATCAAATGAAGAATTTTCACTGCAGATACTGTGGAGCATAGACAGATACTTGGGAGTAACTGCTTGGGCAGTTATGAATAGAGCTGTTGCATATTAGCAGAAATTGTATGGAAATTATGCACATACTTTGGAGTTAGTAGCCTGCAATAAACTAAATGAAGGACTCCAGTGATGTCATTTGTCATATAAATGAATCCAAATAGTTTAGTACCATCGCTTGGAAACATGAAATTTTTATCATACCCTTGGGTCTATTTTTATCCACAGAATTTGAATTTGTGCATTTTTTTTCCGTCTCATCAGTTGTCTCCTGGTGGAACTGATCACCCGATACGTATCGTCAATTTGCTGTGATGACATTAATATGGTAGAATTGATAATTATGATATAATTGCCACAGGTTGATCAAGGAAAATGACCTCCAGTGCTTGCTGAGAATATCTGTATATAATATTAAAAGGAAATGTCAGCAAGGGTGAGCAAATATAATGGTTATTGTAGTTGGATGAAAGATGTACGAAATTCACTCAAGCTTGCAGCTCTTGACAGCTATGAGTCTTGTCACGCTAACAAAATAAATGCTGTATTCTCAGATCTTGGGAAGTTTGCTTCAGTGCTCCTGTCCAAAGTAGTGTGGTATAAATTACATCTTAAATTTCAAGTGAGAGTATCGCTTTTTTTGTGGTGCAAGATTTTGCAATCATATTTTTGATATTGTTTTGTCCATTCACTTCTGATCCTCATAGCACCAAAGCAATTTAAAGATCTTTTTTGAACAATGTAAATTATATGCTTATCTCCCAGAGCTGTTTTTTAAATACATAGTTTCTTTTTATCTCAACCGTTTCTGAAGAACATATATGCAAGTTATGACTTGAAAGTAAAGCCGGAATATGTGGCAAGTAAAAATTAGTTTAAAATGACATTTTAACTTGAAGCCACTTTAATCGAATAGCACTACTTGTGTAGTATAATCTGTTGGGTAGCTAATGGGAACAAAAACATTCAGATTTAAAATGTTCTTTGGTATTCTGATGGGCGATTTACTGTGCTAGATGTGATTTAATAGTCCAAGTAGCCTTCCTCAACCATGATACTTCCTATGTCACATTTTCAAAAAGTGAATTGTTAGTAAAATGATAGTAAAGTCATTCACACTGTTAAAGTCAATTAAACCAAAGAATATCTTAAAGTTAGCAAGGAAAGTAAAAGCTATGGATACAAAAATATTAGGAATGTATAGATTTTGTACTTACAACATTGTGACCAGGGAAAAGCATTTTGCATTTCACCAAGAAAGGAGACCCAGATCACATTGGTATAGAATGCCTTTGAGATACTGAATTATCTAAAAATTGATTGATTGAGGATGTAGTGTGGCTATACTTAGAATAATTTACTCGATCCGGATGTGATGCATCCAAGAATGTGGAGAGAACTATGGAATGCTGGGCAAAGAGGAGAAATTGCACAGGCACTCAGCATAATCTTCCAATCTTTGGCTAAACTAGTGGCAGCAGAAGGCTTAAAGAACTGAAAACTTACCCTTATTCAAAGAAGTGTGTCAAAGATATACCCAGCAACTATAGATCAATTAGTTTTGCCTTGCTCGTGTGAAAGCTTCTCGAAATGATCATTTGTGACCAGATTAATCACATGGATAAGTGTGGATTAGTAAAGAATAGAGAGGATGGATTTGTTTCAAGGAAAGCAATTTTTGATAGTGTGTTCAATGAGGTAATGGAAAAAGCTAATGAGGGTATCACCATTGATGTGGTACACGTGGACTTGCAAAAGGCATTTGATAGAGTGCTGCAAACAGGTTTGTCAGCAAAATTTAAGCCTAGAATATAAAGGGCATAGTTCCCGGAAACCAGGTTGGCTGAGAGACAGGAAACAGTAATGGTGAATGGTAGCTTTCTGGACTAGAGTATGGTATACAGTGAGATTCCTTAGGAGTTAACATAAGGATCACAGCTTTTCTTGATCTATATTCATAATCTAAAACTGGAGCCTCTAATGTCACTCTTGTAAAAGTGCACATTAGCACTGAAAAGTGGACTGCTGGTGGGGGAGGGGTGCAGCTAGGAAACTTTTAGTGTTGATTGGATCAGGTTTATACCAACAGTATGGGGTTTGATCCCTGTTCCACTGGAGGTGAATTTGGGACTTGACACTTTGCCCTACCTGTCATGTAGATTGCAGCAGTATGGGTCAGACATCCCTCCTGGCAGCTGTTTTATAAATTAGAGTATTGAATACAAAAACATGGAAGAATTACCAGATTTCCCTTAATTGGAGTATTGTATGGAATAATAAAACAAAGAACTGTGGATGTTAGCAATCTGAAATAAAAACAAAGTGCTGGAGAAAGTCAGTGGGTCTGGCAGCATCTTCGGAAAGTGAAACAAATTTAATGTTTTGAGTCCAGTGACCCTTAATCAGAGTGGAGTTATGGCTACCCCACTTGAAGGATTTGAAGGCATGAAATTTGCAAGGTTATTTTCAGGTAGGAGCGACTTCATTCCATTGATAGATTGTAGATAGATAGACAGACACTGTAAATGTTCTCATGAGAGAGAAAATTCAGAAGAAATTTCATGGAGGTGCGAAAATTCATGAAGTGTCTGAACAAAATGTCTGGAGAGAAACCATTCCCATTAATGAAAAGATGGAGAACCAGATGGCACCAGTTTAAGTTGATTGGCAAAAGACTCGGCAGCGACATGAGAAGTATTTTTATGCAGTGATTCGGTAGGATCTGGAATGCACTGCCAGAATATGTGGTGAGAGCAAATTTTATTGGGGAATTTTAAAAGAGAATTGCAAAACTATTTGAAAAGAAAACAATTGCAGGCCTGTATGGAAAAGGTGAGGGTTCAGTGGGTAAGTTGCTTTTGCAGAGAGCTGGCATGGACATGATGGGTGCTGTACAGCTGATGCTTTGATTCTATTGTACAGATGTATGTGCCAAAAGAGTCACTGTTGGTAGAAAAAGTCTAAGGTATTTTGACGGGAATATTACAACTCCATTTGCACAAGGGCAAATGTGGGTAGATTGCATGGGGAAGAGGAGATGATGTTCAAATATCACTAACTTTCCGCAGTTTTTAAAAGATTCATCCATTATCTCTTTTTATTAAAGTCGTACTTTAATGGGCTACAGACGTCAAGTGATCTTCCAGAGTTTGTCATTTGTGTAATTTGAAAATAATGATTTCTGGCTTGTCCCTATAAATGTTCACCGGTATTACAATGAACTGTATCAGAGTATGTCAACAGAGCCACTACTTAGACTGAGGTCAAGAGCTGTGGTCCAAAATGCCCTGTTTATTTTTCTTTTTGCATTTGTTTCTGTTTGATTACAGGAAATAATGAAACTCTTATTGAAAGATGAGCTTTTTTTGTAGCTACAGATGTTTGTTTATCTGGTAAGCTGGTATAAGCTGAGCAATATTGCCACTGCCAGTGACACTGCACATTTTCCTACAGCATATTAGTCCAGAACAGCTAAATGAGCCAGCGAACAGCATGTTCGTTGCATGGGTTCAAATACTACCTGTTGCACCCCCAGTGTTCTCCTTGCAGCATATGAAGTAAACTTGGCAGATGGTATTTAATTTTTTTTTACACTTGAGTAGAAACACAAACAATATTATACACACAAGATGTATTTCTTTGTAATTTGGGGGATGATAGTTTTTCAGTCCTGGGTGCAAATCTATGAAATCTTCAAAGCATCAATGAAGTTGCTGCCTGTGCAGCAGTGATTTAATCTTTGGGAACAGTGATGCAAAATGCATTTTTAATTTGTTTTGGTGTTATGACAATTTAAATCATATGACTCTCTTAAGGGTGTTTCGAGATCCTTTTGAAATCACAGAAGTTTTTATTACAAGAGATGCAATATCAATCAAGCCATCTTCACAGGTTTCAGGGATTTGTTTTGAAATATTGTCTTGAACAGCAAATTTTACTCAGTGTAAAAATTTAAGGGCATAAGAGAGAATAATGTGTCAGGATAAGCTACCTGCCCAAGTCATAAACGTTGTGTGAAATGGTCTCGTGGTGGTTTGAGAAGCCTTCTGTTACTACTACAATCAAAAATTAATTTTCTTGTTTTCCTTTTTTTTTGTTAGTTTTTCATGTCATAGACCATTTAGAAGAGTGGAAAAGTAGCATATTCTCTAGCATCCTACCAATACTGCAATTTAAATGGTCACTGGGACGAATGAGAGTAATCCAGATTGACCTGATCCCCATTTTACATTTTCTTTTGGGAAATGCTTGCTCATTTGAACTGATAGCAATCATAGAATTCCTTAAATGGGCAAAGAGGCCATTCAGCCTGTTGAGTCACACTGGCCCTCCAAAGAGAATCCCACCCACTCTGTCCCAGTCCCCCACCCTATCCCCGTATTTACCTTGGCTAATCCACCTAGCTTAAACATCCTGAACACTACAGACAATTTCAGCACAGCCAATCTACCTAACCTGCACATCTTTTGACTCAAGGAGGAAATCAGAGCACTTAAAAGATATGAGGAGAATGTACAAATTCTAGACTGTCACCCAAGGCTGGAATTGAATCTGCATCCCCAGCACTGAGAGGCAGTAGAGTTAGCTGCTATGCCACTTGTAAGACAACCTGGGGTTCATCACATGAGGCATCATGGATATATGATGACCATAGACCCTGTGGAGGAACCAGGTGGGGAATTTCCTTACCAAACATTTTGACATGGTTTATACCCTCACTTTCAAACTTTATGATTTTAATGTCCCTATCCCACCTCAAGTTGCAATGTAACACATTTATGATTCCAGGTTATGGTAGTTGGAATGGAAGTGAGGTACCATGATGCAAATCAAATAGATATTAAAATGCTAGTGATGTAAAGCAACATGTGACCAGCAGCCAGTCATGGTGCATGTGTGAGTACAGCTACGCTGAGAGTCATGGTTGCTGAATCCCTAGAGTATGAGTGCTATATCCTGTAATGCATTTCTAATGTGTGATGTGTGAAACAGTGTAACTGGAACATGTGGTCAAGACCTGACCTACAAATAAAAGGAAAGCAGGAATAGAGTCAAAAAATATGCAGTGTATGTTGGTTCTTCCACTCAGTAAAGAAGTTACAAATTTCAATGAACTAGGATTGTTTGCAAAAGATAAGGATCGTCAGAAAGATGATGACAATATTCCCCAAAATAAATTGGAAGGTCACATATATCCTGTTCAAATTTTAGTCTTTAGAAACTAAGGTTAGAATTGTGCTGTTTAGATTTATACATCACAGAACTGGATGGACAAGCATGTAAGTGAAGATAAGCATTGGAAACAAGGGTTGGATCGAATCAACGCTTCCAGGCAGTCGGTGTATGATCAGAAGGATTCCATTAAATTGCGGAGTAGCCAGCACTATAGGGGTATTTGCCCCCCAAGGCCTGCAGCAGTTCAAGAAGTCAGGTATCACCACTAGCATAAGCTCTAGGGCTGTTAGAGATGGATAATAAATACTGGCCTTGCCGATGATGCCCAGATCCCAAGAATGCATCAAAGAAAAATAAATTTTCAACAGGAGCCATAGCAGAATTATTTGGGGGCTTTGCTGTCTAAATGGATGATTGAGCTTGAACAAAAAAGCCACAAGATAAAGTATGAAGCGATTGTGGCTGGGCAACAATACTTGCCAGCGTTGTGTGTTTGCCAGTATGTAATAAGGAAGCAGCAAGCCAATTAGGGAAGTGAGGGTGTCTCTCACTCCAAGATGTATGCAACGATTGTAGTGTGAGAAGATATTAGACTCGCCAGTGCAGGAAATTTGATTCTCGACATGACCAGAGGTAGGCTGTCAAGGGTCTGGTTTCTGATGGACTTCATGCCAGGGTCTTAAACGATGTGGCTATTGAGGTAATAGATATGTTAACTTTCCAATATCCTCTATGTTCAAGAAAGGTTCACTGAGACAGGAAAGTCTATTTGAGGAATTGGGGAGATTAGAATTTGAGGAAATTGGAAACTATACACCATATACTTTTTTTATCTGGGAAGATCTTGGAATCGGTCATTAAAGAGGTTGAGATATTCTAAGTATACAGATAGGAAGAGTCAGTGTGGCTTTGTAAAGGGGAAATTCTGCTTAATTAATTTATTAGACTTCTTTGAAGGAGTAACATATGCAATGGATAAATTGCCCATTGACATACTTCACTTGGATTTCCAGAAGGTGTCTTATAAGGTGCCATACCAAAATTTATTACAGAAAATAAAAGCTCATTGTGTAAGGGATAACATTGGCTGGGATTTAAGATTTCTTGGCTGGCTTGCAGAAAGTAGATTATAAATAAGTCTTTTGTAGGATATGAGGAATGGAGTCATGCAGCAGTCTGTGCTGCTGCCTCAAGTTTTTATTGTTCACACCAATTGTGAGACGAAGGGTGTGAAAGCATGGTGACAGACTACATAACGTTAGCTTTAAAAAAAGAAGTATGTTGTGAAGAGACATAAGGAGTTTACAGCTGGACATAGGTCAAGTAAGTGTGCAAATATCTGGCAGATGGAGTTTCATATGAGGAAATATGATCACTTTGGCAGAAAGATTACCAAAACTGTTTTATTTAAATGAAGAAGGACTGAAGAATTCCAGAGTAGAGCGAGATCTCGGTATTCTACTGCATGAGGCACAGCAATTCCACATGCAAGTAGAGCAAATGATTAAGGCGGCTTAAGGAATGCTATCCTTAATTATGAAAGGAGTCGAATGTAAAAATGAAAATGTTATAAACAACAGCAAAAGCTCAGCAGGTCTGGCAGAATCTGTGGAGAGAAATCGGAGTTAATGCTTTGGGTCCAGTGACCCTCTGAACTGGTGTATATCCTCAGAAAAATGTTATATTTTAATTAGTTGGAGAATTGGTGAAACCACATCTCGAATGCTGAGTCCAGTTTTGGTCTCCTTTTATTTAATGAAGGATGTAAATGACTTGTAAGTAGTTCAGAGGATGTTTACTGGAATGAATGGGTTGTTTTATGAAGATAAATTGAACAGCCCAACCTATTTTCACTGGAGTTTAGAAGAAGGAAGAGTGACTTAATTGAAGTGTCTAAGATCCTGAATAGTCTTGACAACAATGGACATGGAATGGATATTTCATTTTTGGATGTGTCCAGAACTAGCAGGTATTGTTTCAAAATTAAGGATCACCCTCTCATGACCGTGATAAGGAGAAACTTTTGTCTCTCCAGTGGTTGTGCAATTTTGGAACTCTGCCAGAAAAGGCAGTGGAAGCCGCCTCACTAAACATTTTTAAGACTAAAGTGTGTAGATTTTTGTTAGGTGAAGAAACCAGAGATTATCGAATGGAAATGGAAATCTGGAATTTGACATATGCACAGATCAGCCACGATCTTATTGAGTGGCAGAGAAGGTCCAAGATGCCAAATGGTTTACTCCTGCTCCTATTTCATATGTTTTTTAAAAGCATGCACAGCATTCTGGCAGCTACAACATAAGGTCTGCCAGAGAGCCACATGAATGCAATCAAATATATTAGTTTATCAATAAGACAACCTTGAAGTTTCACAGAGGTGAAGTATTCAACCAGATAGCAAACAGGTTTTGCACATTGAATGAAATCAAATAGATTGAAACCTTTTGCTACTAGCAGCTTCTTAGGCCTAAAGAAAAGTAGCAATCATAGTCAAACTTGCAGGTGAACACTAATATCTTACCAGTGAAAATCCTGAAGGATATGTATTTGACCCATTGGAGACAATGTTACGACCTCAATGGCAAAACTGTGTACATTGGGTTATTCACAATGAAATGCAGCCACAAGAAGTCTGTGTGGTCATTACAACTATTCTACCTGGTAGACACAACCAAACCAGAGGGAGGGGGTTACTTGTATGTTGAAATTCAATATTGTGATTATATGCAAGATCGTCAGTGTGTCAACTGTGGCAGGAAAGGCTAAAAATAATAATAGCATTGTGTCAGTTGATGACCTACCACAGGAACACTCTCAGATTCAAAGCTATATAAAAAAACTTCAAACATAATTCAGGATTACATCTCCAATGAGATGCGTTCCCATTGATCAACCTCCAATTCGGTGTCTGTATACAGGTATTGAATTCCAAATTCATAGGAGCAAAGAGATTCTCCAAGTTCATTACCAAACTTAGATGTTGGTCAGATCATTTGGCAGAGGGAGCTCAAAAGATCACTATTTCAACTTGCCTTTTGTGAGATATTGTATCCAGGAATTAACTTTTAGTTTATTTGTTAGAATAGCAATGTTTCTGGTTGTTGCTGATACACATGTGGGCAAAACCATAACTATAATATGTCTAAAATTTATATTTACTGATGGCAACAGCTCGTTGTGAAGGATTTTTTTTCAATGACAGAAAACATAAACTGCAGGAGCAACAGGTGAATGTAGATCAAATTAACTTGTTCAGTTCTGTTCAATGATGATCTAGGATCTGTCCTGACTCAGACAAACTTGAAGATGTGTGACATATGCCGCCTTCCCAGAATAGAGAGGATTTGCAGAGATGATTTAGGTACTTTAACTTATTATGGCCATGCATATCTAACTTTGCCAATAGAGCATCATCACTAAGAGAACTGTTAAAGAAGGATCTTCCATATACGCATGGAGGGAGAGTTATTAAACCTGCAACAGCTCACTTCAACACTTCAATCGGCAGAAGCGATGTTTCTACCCCAAACCAAAGATAGAGTCAAGCTTAGAGATTGAAGCATCTCAAAGGGTTAGGAGATTGCATTTTGCAATATGGAAAACCAATTCCATTTGGCTCCAAACGTCCATTATGAGTTCAACTCCCTTATTCAAACATTGTGAGACACTTGCTATAGTATTTGGTATCACAACATTTCACATGTCGCTAATTGGTAAAACATTAATTGTCTAAACTAGCCACAAACCATTGAAGAGTATACTATTTAGACTATTGCAACTTCCAAAAATAGTTCAGAGTTATGACTAAAGTCCATTACAAACCAGCTAACAAATAAGTTGCAATGTCTGAAAAGAACTGAAGATGTTTTGCTGGACTTACAGATAGACAATTGCAACATTGAAGTAAAACATCTATTCCACCTTCAATGATGAATCTTGGTTAACACAAATGTGTGTAATTTCAGGAGGAAGCAGCAAATAATCCATGACTAAAGGAGTGATGAAAAGTTATGTTGGTTTGATACATGCAAAAAGTGCCAGACCCTCTCAGATATTTTTTGTTGTTCAAAAGTGAACTAGGTGTTTCAGAACATGATTTCTAAAGGAAAATAGGTCTTAACCTTAAGCTCTTTGGCAAAGTATATTTTCATAGTTTTGCCAGGGACATATTGGCATAGAGTGACCATTAATCAATGATCATCAGTGAGATTCAGAAAGTAGTGAGGATATGCGAAGCATGCCATATAGTCACCAACGCACAAATACAAAAAGAACTTGCACCTTCGCGTGGTTCCATTACACCTTTTGGTTCAAGTTTGCAACAGATTTAGTCACTATCCAGGTAATGACTTTCATCTAGTCGCTGATTTACATTTTAGGTTTGCAGTTGTCAAACAGTTGAATCAACTAAGAGAAAGTGAGGACTGCAAATGCTGGAGATCAGAGTCGAGAGTGAGGGGCTGGAAAAGCACAGCAGGTCAGGCAGCATCCGAGGAGCTGGTAGGTGGTAGGTCATCAATGTTTTAGGCAAGAGGCATTTCTGATGAAGGGCTCTTGCCTGAAACGTCAATTCTCCTGCTCCTTAGATGCAGCCTGACCTGCGTGCTTTTCCAGCGCCTCACTCTCACCTCAAACAATTGAATGTTATCGTGTGTCTGTCTATATTGGACATCGTGCAATGAACAGTTTCCTTCATATAACTGAACTGACAATATTGAGCACAGAACCTTTTAGGGAGATTGGTGCCAAATTGGACACATTGTGTGCCAGCCTTGCCATACTATCTCAGATCTTGCCATGTGAATGGTCCATTAGGTGATAACCTCATGTTAGACTACTAATCCAGGAACTCAATGTTCTGGGACCCAGGATTTGAATCCTACCATGGCAGATGATGGAATTTGAATTTCATAAATATCTTGAATTAAATGTTTAATGAACACCATGGAACACTGTCAACTGTCAGAGGGGGAAAAATGTCTGATTTATTAATGCCCGTCATATTTGACCTCGACCTCATCCTCACCAGTATGCCTCCTGCAGATGCACCTGTCTGTGACAGTATCAGCAAAAGTGACCACCACCCAGTTCTTGTGGAAATGATGTCCTGTCTTCACATTAATAACGCTTTACATTGTCTTGTGTTGCACTATCACCGTATTCATTGGGACAGTCTAAAACAGGTCTGGCAACTCAAATTTGGGCATTCATAAGGCTCTGTGTACCATCAGAAGCAGCAAAAGCGTACTGCAACACAATCTGTAAACATATGGGCCAACATACTTGACCAGTACCATCAACCCAAGATATCACCCCTTGCTCAGTGAAGAGTGCAGAAGCACATACCAAGATTAGCATTAGGCATACTAAAAAATGAGATTTAAATCTGGTGAAGCTGCAATTAAGAGGAGAGAGAATGCAGATGGCATTCTAACTAATTTACAGATGTGAAATCACCTAGACTGTACACAGGACAAAAGCTTCAGGTAATTTATCTAACCTGTTGCTTCCTTGTCCATGCCAAAGGTGTACAGTAAGCTGAAATCGAAACAAATGGGATTCACAACAGCATCAGTTAAGTATAACTACATAACACCAGGCAGTCGAAATACATCTAACACACATCTAAAGATTAGCTTGTGAGGTAGATGATCATCATGAAAACAACCATAATACACACATGTCAATGTACTAACAAGTTGAAAACACCATACTGAAAACATTATATCTCAGGAAGTTTATGCCATCATGCAATCCAGAAGGATGAGCAATCCAACATGTCCTCGTGCCTACCTCACCACTCAAAAAAATCACGGCTGATCGATCTCAGGTCTCAACTCCTCTTTTAGACCAGCTCCTCATGATCCTCAATGTTTCAAAAATATATTTACCTCCTCTTTAAATACTTCCAATAATTTAGCCTCCCATCTCTCTGGGATATCTATACATTGTCTGCCGTCAAAAAAGAAATTTCTGTGCATCTCAGTTTTGAATGAATGTCCCCTTATTCTGTAACTATGTCTCCTGGTTTGTGTTTTCCCCCAGTAGTAAAAACATCTTCCCAACATCTACCCTGTCAAATTGCCTCCAAATCTTTTATGTTTCGATATGAACACCCCTTATCCTTCTGAACTCAGGTGCTAACAGCTGAAGAAGGGCACATGCCCAAAACGTCGATTCTCCTGTTCCTTGGATGCGGCCTGACCTGCTGTGCTTTTCCAGCAACACATTTTCAGCTCTGATCTCCAGCATCTGCAGTCCTCACTTTCTCCTGCTAACAGCTTAACCTGTTTAGCTGTTGTGTAAACAATAGGGACTTTTAAATACTGTAAACAGGCATTATCCGTTGTGTAAATAGTTTTTGCAACTATATTGTGTACCTATTTTTAGTTAATCTTTGCACTGATATCTTGGGTAGGGAAAATGGAATGTTGTGATGTCACTTTAAGAGGATATGCAAAATTCAAGAAAGCAATCTGAACAGCAGTATGTGACCAGCAACCAGAGTGGTGTGAATGAGTGTACAATATAACAATTTCGTGTGTAGTCCTCAAATAATTTGAACCAAATTGTAGTTTATCAATCCTGCATAGTGGGCCCATGTAACACTGTTCGTTGAGAAAGAATGTCAGGCACACAAGGAACAGCATGGCTGTGCTAGAGAAGAAGCAACAAACTGGCATTGAAATCAAGAGGTAAGGCAGGTGGAAAATGTTTGAGCCGGAATGGTCTACATGTGAGCTGGGAATAGTTGGTGGACTTAGAGCTTTGGATCAAGGAGGACTGTGAAGTGGCTGGTATCTGGAATGAAGGAAGTGAAGCACGGATGAACATGAAAACTTAGTACCTTTTGAGAGATTTGAAAGCAAACTACCTAGCTGATTAGTACATGATACAGTGAATGACTCCTGAGGGCCAGGAATAACCCTGTCCAGGTCAGGTTAGACTACTGCAGAAAGCAGAGGGAATTGATTAGACCTCTTGGACTTAAGCGTACACATGGGTGGAATTTGGATTGAGATGACTGCAATTGATTTGGATTTGAGCATAAAAGGTAAAGTTAGTAAGTTTGCACATGACACCAAAGTTAGAGATGTAGTGGATAACGAAGAGGGTTACCTCAGATTACAACAGGATCTTGACCAGATGGACCAATGGACTGAGAAGTGGCAGATGGAGTTTAATTCAGATAAATGCAAGGTGCTGCATTTTGGGAAAGCAAATCTTAGCAGGACGTATACACTTAATGGTAAGGTCCTAGAGACTGTTGCTGAACAATGAGACCTTGGAGTGCAGGTTCATAGCTCCTTGAAAGTGGAGTCACAGGCAGATAGGATCGTGAAGAAGGCGTTTGGTATGCTTTCCTTTATTGGTCAGAGTATCCAGTACAGGAGTCGGGAGGTCATGTTGCGGCTGTACAGGACATTGGTTAGGCCACTGTTGGAATATTGCATGCAGTTCTGGTGTCCTTCCTATCGGAAGGATGTTGTGAAACTTGAAACGGTTCAGAAAAGAATTAAAAGGATGTTGCCAGGGTTGGAGAATTTGAACTATAGGGAGAGGCTGAACAGGTTGGGGCTGCTTTCCCTGGAGCATCGGGGGCTGAGGAGTGACCTTATAGAGATTTACAAAATTATGAAGGGCATGGATAGGGTAAATAGGCCAAGTCTTTTCTCTGGGGTCGGGGAGTCCAGAACTAGAGGGCATAGGTTTAGGGTGAGAGGGGAAAGATATAAAAGAGACCTACGGGGCAACTTTTTCACATAGAGGGTGGTACGTGTATGGAATGAGCTACCAGAGGAAGTGGTGGAGGCTGGTCGAATTGCAACATTTAAGAGGCATTTGGATGGGCACATGAATAGGAAGGGTTTGGAGGGATATGGGCCAGGTGCTGGCAGGTGGGACTAGATTGGGTTAGGATATCTGGTCGGCATGGACGGGTTGGACCGAAGGGTCTGTTTCCATGCTGTACAACTCTATGACTCTATTTGCAGAGAAGGAGATGCCAACTCTAATACTCTCAAACAATGAAGAACTAAGGTAGCAGCATAGGAGCAGACTTTCAACACTTTCAAGAGGTTTACATTGTCTTAAAGTCAACCCGGGCAACAAGAATGTGTCCACTTTAGAAGTAGTCATTACTTTATGCTAACTATATTACTTTTCCAAGTAGTTTTCTTTTAGAATGCGGGTCAGGGGAGTGGAATTTTGTTGTCGAAATTGGCTACTACCTTTTACTTGCATTTCTAGGATTGGTATTGAATTTATACTGTTATTCAATAGATCTATGCTCATTACAATCCATTTCTAATTCTTGCACTTTGAAATGTTATGCCATTAATACACCAGGCATAATTTTAACTAGCTAGACCTATGTGCTGTTCTAATTTGAATTGTTACTGAATTTGTATACCAACACTAGTGTTGCCACTTACTATATTGATTATTTTAGTAAAGCCCTGCCTATATTGAGAAGTTTGAAATGACTCTATTTAATTCCATGGTATTAACTTTTCTGATGAAGTAAACAGACCATCTGTTCATAATGTTGCTGTGTAAACAAAGCTGCTGTCGCTACTGGATATCCACATTGGTCCTGCTCCCCATTGGAGAATTTCTGCCTTATTATCTACATTTGCTGGCTGGATCTCTGCCTTCTAACTTTTCCTATTGGCATATCAGTTTATATTAAGGTGTTTGAGCAAAAAAAATTATGTGTACAATTTCAAAGTAGGACTGTAGTTTCTTGAGTATACTCAGAGTCATAAAGTGTACAGCACAGAAATAACTCATCATGTGTAATAGTCTTTAGTGTTATGAAGGCACGAGAGTGTGAATACTGCTCTGAACTGAGAGCTTACAAGCACCTGTGATATGACTAAATGGCAATCCCAGAGTGTACTGGAAAATTGAAAATATATAACATTTCATTATGAAATGGACACCTGAGTTTTGATTGCTGTTTTGACAACAATTCAAATTTAACCAATCAGAATCATGAGTGTGGTGTTAGAAAAACACAACAGGTCAGGTAGCATCTGAGAAGCAGGAGAATCAAAGTTTCAACATAAGCCCACCATCACGTCGATTTCCTGCTCCTCAGATGCTGCCTGACCTGCTGTTCTTTTCTAGCATCACACTCTTGACTCTGATCTGCAGCATCTGCAGTCTTCACTTTGTCCAAATTTAACCAATCAGTTTAAATTATGCCCCAGGATACTAGAACCCAATCGAATTTGAATTTATTGTTTTGCCAACATTGAACCAATGCAACAATCTAATGTTGGGGTATAAAAATGTGGACTTTTGAAAATTGGAGAGAGAACAACTGCCATTGAGAGAGACCCAGAAATTAGGAAACACTTTGTCAAAGATACCATTTTATATGAAACATACTTGCAGTAAAAAGAAAGAAGGACCACCTAGGGAATTCAGCATCCGGAAGAGTGAAGTCATAGAAGATGACAGCAGCTGTGTGGTTTTGAAATTAAGTTGATGTAATTTTAATAAGTACCTTATTGGAGCAGTATATCGTTATAGAGTTGGAGGCAGATAATAAAACAGTTAAGAGAAAGGGGGCTTAAAGTTGTGAATAGTTGTTGTTTAATGTTCACTTTTAGAGTTAAGAAATAAATTTTCTTTAAATAGTGGAATTTGGGAGTTCTCTGTCACTCATATTTTAGTAGATTACATGGGAAAGTGAGCTTTTATGGGTGTTTGGTTTAATTAACCGAAGGGTTCATTGACGTGTCATAATGTTAGCTTTGGATCCAAAAAATGTCCACGAATTGAATCAGTAAACTGAGTGCTTCCTGTTCCTGTGACCAAAATAAAGATTGTAGTCATAAATATATATTAGTTCCCATAGCTAAAGGGGACGTTGCCTTCCTGTTATCGTCCAATATATAAAATAATTTCACATCCAGGCACCCCTGCATTGAATTGTCGTTTACATGTAAAATTGTATTGATGTTTACTGTTGCGATCTAATGTTAATGCAAGGTGACTTTATGCATTTTGTGGGCTTGATCAAGGTCAGGATTGTCTAAACTGGAGAAGTATGTCTTGTACTATGTCCTATGCTTTAATTCCGTTATCAACAGGATTCTGCAATAATGATGTTTTTCAACTTCCCACAGCAGGTTTTATGGTCCCTTAATTGAGGAATTAAATCCTCAGTGAAATGCAGGTAGCTTTATGCTATAAATTTTAAGTACCAGATTGATTGTTCAAGCTAATTTCATGTGGGGTCATCCCAGGCAGGTAAAGAAGAAAACCTCATTAATCCTGAATAATGTTGAAGTACCTCAGGCATACAAAGCAACAATAGTACCTGTTACTTTTTCTTGTGCATTGACTTTTATTCATTTAAGGATATAGGGGTCCTTGGCTAGGCCAGCATTTTTTTTATCCATCCCAAACTGCCCAGAATCAGCCTCATTGCTGTAGTTCTGGAGCCCTATTGTAGGCCTGACTGGGTAAAGATGGCAGATTTTCTTCCCTAAAAGGGCATTAGTCAACCAAATGATTTCATGGTCACCATTAGACATCTTATTCTAAACTTTTTTTAATTTAAATTCCACCATCTGCTATGGCGGGATTTGAACTTGGGTCCCCAGAGCTTACCTGGCTTTCTGGATTAATAACAGGGACCAAGCACCAAACCCTGTGGCACACTGCTGGTCACCTACCCATTTGAAACATTTTCCTGAAAACACAGTAGAATCACATATAAAGCTGAACATTTTGAAAAGGCCATCATGCTATTCAACCATCTACAGTAACTCTAATCTCAATGGGACTGGAAAAGAAACGCCCATCGAATGAAAGAAAATCTCTAGGTAATAATTCTATGGCTCCCCAGGATATCCAGCAGACCGCAGTTGTCCATACACATTCTAAACATAATGATTTTCTACTTTGCAGAAAAGATGTGGCAGTCAGCTGGTTTCCATGATCAGATTTGATTGTTCAATATAGAGTATAGAGGTAGTTTTCCCTAGTGGGAAAGTCTAGGACCAGATGACATAATCTCAGAGTAATAGGTCAGCCATTTAAAGCTGAGATGAGAATTTCTTCTTTCAGAGGTTATGTTCATGCACAGAATTGTTGAAGCCAGGTCATTAAAATATTCAAGGCTAAAGTAGACAAAGTTTTAATCAGTAGGAGAATTGGGAGCTATGGGGAAAAGGCAGAAGAGTGGAGTTGTCAGTTGTCAGATCAACCATGATCTCATTGAAAGGTGGACCATTCTATGTGCCAAATAGCTTACTTCTGCTTCTAGGGATCAAAATCATTTTATTTTCTTGAGAGTTGTTTTTGAGATTTACTGAAGATCTGCTTTTTGATTTTCAGGGACTCTTTTTTTTCATTTTCATGAATTCCTTTATCAAGCAATGTGGGTATGTAACAACATTGCCTTTTGAACTTGTTTTGACAGATAAGGTACTCTGACAAAAGCAGTGTTAGAAGAATTAATCAAAATCCTGAATAATCACCTCTCCATCAAGTCTAAAGGCACAGCACACAAGATCTGCAATGCAACAGTCCCCTCCCACATTAAAACCCTTCGTGTGTGTTCTTGCTATGATTTTTTTAAAAATTTGATTTGTTTATTGCCATATTTATCTTGTTATAAAATACAGTGAAAAGTGTTGTATATTTGTTCCAAGCGGCTGCCAATATACAGCTAGTGTTTTTGGTTAATTATTAAGAAATAGTCATTACAGCACATGTGTATTTGTATTTTGGATGCTTCTACTTTTCTGTGTGCATTTTAATCAGCATTTCTTTGACATGATCTGACACTATAGATTGAGACATCCGCAAGGTCTACACAGAATATGTAGATGCTGATGTGTGCAATATTCAGTAGGAACCCGCAGAACCTTTGGTCAATCAGTTTTATGGGAACTCAGGCTGCAACAGTTCAGGAAGAAAGAGCTACCTTCACCTGCTATTTCATAGACTCATAGTGTCCCTAGACTGTGGAAGCAGGCCATTCAGCCAATCGAGTCTACATCACTCCACCAAAGAGCATCCCACTCTGACACCCTCCCCAGAAAAAAATCCTTGTAAGCCTACGTTTCCCATACTAATCCACTAACCTGCACTTCCTTTGACACTATGGGCAATTTAGCATGGCCAGTCCACCTAACCAGCACATCTTTGGACTGTGGGAAGCCCGTGCTTTTTTAAAAATTCCTTTTGTAATCCAAATGGTGCCAGATTGTGACAACAAATACACATGACAATAAAATCATTCACTCATCCATTCACAGCTGGGGATGGATAATGAGTGGTGGCCTCATGATACCTCTTTCCTCATTCCTGAAGAAGGGCTTATGCCCGAAACGTCGATTCTCCTGTTCCTTGGATGCTGCCTGACATGCTGCGCTTTTCCAGCAACACATTTTCAGCTCTGATCTCCAGCATCTGCAGTCCTCACTTTTTCCTCATGATACCTATAGCCTGAGAAGGAATTTTAAGAAAGTAGCAGTCGTTTCAGGAAAGCAGAAAAACCTTCCAGAAGCAAAAGAAGCGATTGCATATGGACTGATTAGCATCAGCCATTTGTTGTTTGATTCTACTTAAGTCTTGCTTTAAGACATATGATTTAGAGGAGCCCATGTTGAAAGCATAATCACTTTTAAAACTATTTCGATGTATGCAGTCAGAGACCATTAAATGCGCTGACTTGTTTTGCCACATTCTGTTGGACCCCACATATTAAAGCATAATTAGTGTAAAACTTTTTCTCTGATAGTATTAAGAAGCCAAAATAAAAATCTATGTACTTTGCAATTTATTACTCCTACCCTCTCTGCCATAAACCATTCACTAAGAGATTTGGGGGGGTGGGGGATGAGGGTTGAGTAATGGTGAGAGGTGTGTGTTGGTGCTGTAGGTAATCTGTTGCCTCTTTAAGTAGTGCAGCTCCTGACGCTGTGCGGATAGAGCGAGTCAGATAGCTGTGGGGCTGCGCCGCTGTCACAGACCTGCGCTGGGAGCTGTCCACAAGCCGAGAGCTGCTTCCACACAGTACAGTAGAGACCGAGACCGAGTGAGAGAGAGTTGCAGGAAAACAGGCTGAATGTAACAGATAATTGCAACGAGAAAGAGACAGCAAAAAAAAAGTGGCATGTGCATATAAATATATGCAGAAATACACAGTAGTTTCATGATGAGGCTGCAGTTGGATTCTCTGTTTAGCCGGAAGCTAGTCGAGACATGAGGGTTTTTTCAGTGCAAGAAAATATTTAAGTATCTTTATAACGTGCAGTTTGAGAGGTGAAGACATCATGGCAAGTGAGTACAGAAATACCTGAGCCCTTTCAATGCAGAGAAAAAGAAGCAGGAATTCCTCAGCTTCTGTAATGTGCTTACTGATCAGCAACACGTATTTTTGTCATTGAATAGCCTGGGTGTGTTCTACTGTTTTTTTTGTATCTCTGTATATTCCTAAAGCAACACTTCTGATACAATCTGCATGTCGGTTTAAAACATACTTTAGAGATAATGTCACGGCGGTATGATGCTAACTCCCATTAACTCATATAAAAAATATTGCACGCGGGTGGGGGCAGAAAAAAAGATTGGTTAGCTTTCGGTTTCCTGTACCGTGTGTCTCACCTATTTTAAGTGGGTCAACTGAAAAAAAAATCTCTTCAATTACATCCTAAACCTCAGCCCCGTGATGGTATAGTTAATGCTGCAGAGGGATCTGCCTTTTGCGGACTAGGATGAAGGCAGGGTGGGGCCAATAGCCTCCTGCCATTTACATTTTTCCTCTATGGCTGAAAATGCTTTGACATCCTGTAATTGACGTTCCATCTGCCCTCTTTCTAACTGCGCTGTCTATTTTTTTTTGTGTGGTCACCCCCACAGCTCGTGTTATTCAGTCCTCAGCGGGAAGCATGCCTGCTCCTTGACCCAGTGCTAGTTTGACACGTCTTTTCTGACAAAGTTTTTTTTTTGGTTGACGTTAATGGTTTTTATGTTCCGGGGATTTAAATATATATAGCTTTATTATGACTGAGAAGAAGTTGTCTTCGCTTAGTTGTCACCAACTCTGTACATTGAAATTGAAATGTTCATAAAACTTTAAAATTTAAGGCCCTTACTGCATATTGATGCCATTACAATTTCAGATGTTGGTTGTCACCAAATTTTTATTGGTTCATGTTCATATCTGCCTACTTGTATCTCTTTGACGAGGTATTGTCTGTCTGAGGAGTGAACAACTGGGATAAGTGTGTCTTATTTTGGCAAAACAACAGACAGTACACATTGCACGTTCTTTAGGGAATACAGAAAACATATTAAAGAGACGTCTTAGGCCATATTTCAACTCCGATTGTTCTTTTTAAGAAATTTGCCAATTTGGTCAGCTTAAGGATCCATTTTAATTTATTTTCTATAATTTCTCAATCTCAAATACCATTGGTTCTGTTCTGACCTGTTAAAAAATGTTTTTTTATCTGTGAGGACCTTGAGTACCAAAAACAATACTGATAAAATATTAATATAAGTAATCCACTTGTGCTAAAATAACAATGTTAAAACTGTTTGGATGGAAATTTAAACCACTTTGGTTAGAAATGTTGACTTAAACTCACCATGCAACAACGTTGCGCTGACATGACTGAAGTTTTTCTGTGTTGAAACATTCTTTCAGCATCTCGAACTAAGATACTAAGAGTATGATAGAAGAACTTTGCCAATTGTTAATAACACTTACGTCACAGTTTGACTAGTTGGTTGAGTAGAGATACTTGTAGAGACTGATTGTTCAGTGTTGCTCCAAAATGAAATGGATGTTGGGTTCACGTAACGGCCTTCTACTGATTTAAGGTCAACTTAATTACCACTAAGTCTGTAGAGGTAATGTAGCATTATTTTTCCATGTACAAATGTTTGAGGGATGTAGTAGAAGAAGTGAGACTAACTTTGAAGGGTGATGGTTTAGTGTAATTGTAGTCTCCAGTGAAATTAATAGAGAATTTGCCTTATATATCTTTTCCTCTGCACAAGTATTTGTGTTTATGTGATTAAATTAGATACATTGTAAGACGCAAGAACATAGCAGAAGATCATAAGTATGACAGTTCAGTTAATTTTATGGCAGTATTTCAACCAAGAGCTTGGTGTGCACTTTGCTTCCCTTTCCTTTCATGCCAGTGGCTAATTGTGATTGGTACCAGTTAGATCATGGGTTCAAACTGCTAACACATGCAAATTAGAACGAGGAATGGATTTAATGACTGAAATGTATTCAAATAATGCATGCACAGGAAATAATTAGGAAAAATGTGTTTACCTAAAAAATAATGAGGGAAAAATTCACACAAATGAAATTAAGTTGACTATAATTGATTCAATTTATTGATAAATGCTGCAGTTTCAAATATAGCATTATAATTCTTTGAAGACATGTAAGATGTACAGGCTTTCTTGATATATTCTAATCTATTACTGTGTAATGAAACTTTATTTTTTAAAAAAAACATTTAATGTTATGAAATAAGTAGAATGTTATTGCAAATAGTGAGTAGGTCCATCTATGATGGAGTTGACCGTAACTTGCATATTTATTCTTGTGCAATCAGCTTTGCTTATGGAAATACGTTACTAATCTCCCTGCTAGCCATTACATTCCCTTGATTTGTACTGAGGGTGAATAATAACAATGATTAGGTTTTTGGTATAAGAGATTACAAATTTCTAATTGTTTGCACCTAGCTTTGTACAATGAGTTGACAGTAAATTCTCAGAAGAATAAAATGGGCATGAAAAGTTCACTCATTAAAACACAATACTTAGAAACTCAAGATCAGCAGTGAAGAATTTACAAAATCAATTTTTATTTCAACCTTGAATGTTCTGGTAAAGGCTTTGATAGGCCCTAGGAACATACGAAGAATGTAGCTCTTGTTCTCTTCACAGTGCAACAATCAATTTAATAATTATTTGATAATGAGGGAGTACATGAATAAGACAAAAGAATTTGATATTCTCAGAATTATGTTTTTTTTTTCCTAATCTGTGGCATTCTATTGAGCGTTTGCATTTGCACAGAATAGATTTTGCCTCAGTTGCTTATATATGCGCAGACATTGGGAATCTGTTAGCTCTATTTGCTTATGCTAGATGAACATTAGCTGTGGGCAGACAGTATGTAGAGTCATTGAATAACTGTAATTCAGCAGTGACGTTTTGATAAAATAAACTCACACAAGTCAGATATTTTTAAACTAAGATTGCTATTGGTGTTATGTCTTCATCCTGTTTCTAGACTGTACATGAAATTCACTTTGCCAGAGAATATTTATTCCCCCCATAGGAGTGCACAACATAAGATAAGGTTTTTTTTTCTGCTCAGGGTGAGAACTGTTCTTATTTGTAGAAAAATCTTTTTTTCCCCCACTGAAGTTTATAGTGCAGAAAACTGTCTTTTGGCCCAACTTGGCAGTGTCACTTCTTTGGTGGAACTAACCCAAAACAAATTCAGCTGCTCTGCTCTCTCTCCACAACTTTCTAGCCTTCTCTATTTCATATGTTTAACCACATTCTCGTAAATACTTAAATATTCTTCTGTGATATATTCCACATTCCAGTAGCCCCATCGATGTGAAAAAATTGTCCTATCTTCTCTTTCGCATAACAATATTTAATCAATGACCTCAATGCCATCTCAAAGAGCATTTCTAGTCTTTTTTTTCTATTCATGTGGTCAGAACCTTTGCAATATTAAAAACTTGTATTAAATTTAACCTTCACCTTTTTTCTGTTTCAGTGGAAATAGTCTTGGGACCTCAAGTTTATTCTCACTATAATTTTCTACCTCTCTTTAGCATCTTAACAGAGCAGTTTTATTATTTCAATGTGAATGAAGTGGATTTGTTGCATTGCAGCATGCATTCTATTTGGAGTTCTCTTTTGATACATGAAGCATTTTGCTTTTTTAAATTTAGTTTTCAAGCACATTATTATATGCAAATAAAAGTTTAATATATGTAGGTAAGGATATTGTAGATAGATGAATATTCAATACTGTACACACAAGACTTCAAAATTGAACACCAATTGCATAGCAAGCTTAATGCAGTTGCTAAAGGACAAGACAAATCAACAACTTGAAAGAGGATTATCTTTCAAAATAAATCTCTCCTCCATTATTCTTCTTTTTGCTCTTTGTATTTTATGAGGACCCACTTCTTTAATAATTCCCCTAAAGCTCTCTTTCTGTAATCTAAAGATTTGTACTGGAAAGCTCTCCTTAAGAAGGATTTTCATTTTTCAGTTTGAGGAATGTCTATCAATCCTTTGTCTCTTAGGGTAGTAAAATGGTTTTTAATGTACAGTACTGACTATGGATGCCTGATATTGTCAGAGGACTGAAATATTTGTAATGCAAATCCCATTGGGTGGAGTAGTTCACTGTCACTTTCCTGGATTGGAAGGGTTCAGCCTCAAAGGGTATGTATGGCCTACAGTGCGAATGTTTTGTTTAAAATGAAGGGCTTTGATGTGGTCTTCAGAGCACATTCAACAGCATATGTTTGTTTCCAGTTTCTATCTCTGCAAATGTTTGATGCACAAACTTAGTTTCATTAAATTGCAACACTTTCTGATAAGATTATGGAAGAAAGTTGTAAGAAATACCTCTCAATCTTTTTTTTTTCACATTTGCAGACTGTATTTGGACTTTTTTTGCCATTTTACTCGGGGATTGAAGAGGTTTATGCCTAAATCCTGACATTTGAAATGTGGATGCTTAATCTATATATGTTAAAATAGATGTTTATTAGGAATAGAGCATTTCAATTCTGTTTTATTAAAGCTGTGATACAGCATTGGGGTTTTATGGAATTGAGAACATGCCTTAAACCTTTAAAAATGTCGGCGAGACCCAGATGTGAAAATCCTGCTACCATTTCCAACAGTTCTAATTTCTGCAAGTAGGGTAAACGGTGGGGCACAATTTATCTAAGTGAAAAATCTAAACTCCACAGGGTCATTTGAAATGGGTGCTGTGTTAAAATAGACATAATTTTGGCTGATGTGGGAATCATGAATTGATGGCATAGACACAGCTTGAGGGGTAGATAAAGTCTATATAATTGTCATGATCTGACATTTAAATATGTTGCTCTTTAAACTTAAAACAAATACTGACTGCAGTTGTGAATTTTTAAAAAAATCTATACTGGAATGTTTTGATTGACAGGTATAGATTGGCAAAAATTAACAGCTGTTCCTTTAATTTCAAATAAAACTAACAGTTAACGTTTCTCCAAGATCTATTATACAGTCATAGGGCCCTTCAGCCCAACTTGCCCATCAACATCCTGTCTACATGTGACTTTACTTTCATAGAGCTGTGAACCTGTACCCCTAGATCTCTTTGTTCAGTAACACTTCTCAGGGCCCTATCATTGACCCTGGTTTGCCTTACCAAAATGCAATACCTTCATTTATCTAAATTAAACTCCATCTGCCATTCCTCAGCCCACTTGCCCAGTTGATCAAGATCTAGCTGCATTCCCAGATAACCTTCTTCACTTTCCACTATACCACCAATCGTGATGTCATCCGCAAACTTACTAACCTCTGAAGTTCTCACACACAAAATTTATATAAATGACGAATAACAGGGACCAAGCACCAAACCCTGTGGCACACTGCTGGTCACAGGCCTCCAGTCTGAAAGATCACCCTCTGTCTTCTACCATCAATCTATTTTTGTGTCATTGAGTTTCAAAAGCTTCAGTTATCTCAATAGATGATTGAAGTTCAAGCTTGACAGTCTAAAAAGGCTACTAAAGGGCTTGGTCTTTTAAATGTGGGGTCTGAATAGAAGTTCATTTGTTTTTATAAAATATTAACCATTTAAAAGCTTTCAACTGATTTTATGAATGGGAGTTTTTCCACTATCTGGTGTGTAGGATTAGGGACTGTAGTACATTATTAGCAGTTTTTTCCACCTCTGCAGGACTCCTAAGGTCTATCCGTAGTACAAACTCAATAAGTGACTTTGGAGGTGGCATGAAAGATTTGAGGGGCCAAAGATTGGGATGAAGGGACATGAATTGACATTGTTCTAGGATGAAGGATATGAGGGCATAGGGTTGGGTGGGTTGTAAGGGGTTTCAAGTGCTTGAAGGTTCCAAAATGAAAATGATGTTGACACCACAACCAGATCAGCCAAAATCTGATTGAATGGTGGAGTGGCTTCAAAGAGCCAAATGGCTTATTCCTGGCTCTAAGTCCTGTGTTCCCAAAACAACCGGGATACTGTCCCAGAGAACTGAGACAGATCGTCCTGCTACCATGCCCTGACACTCATTCCAGCCCTGTTATCAGTCACATCCTGCTTCTGGGTTTCTCAGGCCCTATTCCATCCCACACCAGCAGCCATTCCACCCCCCCCCCCCCCAAGCCACATAATGAAATCTCACATTTTGGGGATTTTTAATCAAGGTGAGTCCACCAAGTCGTGTTTGTCACCCTTGGTGGCCTAAATACAGGCCATAATATCTGAATGCTCTCCGACTTAGACTGTCAGTAAATCACTGTACAGCTAATCTCAGTAATAGGCTTGTACCACAGAAGGACATGAGAACTATACATAGATCCCTCATTATATTTCTCAAACTTTCAGTGCAAGAGCTATGCAAATTTTATGGTAAGGTGAAGGTGATTTGTCAAGGGAATGTGTGGAAAAGCAGAGTTGATAAGCATGCAGGCTCCACGCTCCTATATGCCACCACTCTGGGGAATCTAGTCTGAGCACACAAGCCTGACTGTATTTCATAATTGCATCAACACACACATTCCCATTGACTAACAGTGGGAGCCAAAGAGCAGCAAAAAACATACCAAGCCTTAGACAGGATGACTTTTGCATGGGTACTCTGTTTTAAGGGAACAGAACTAATGGAAGCCACTCGTCAAACAAATAAGAGCTCTGGTAATTGTACAAAAGCTATATTTTACAAACAGTAATGCTAACATGATTGTAGAACCCTTTGAGCAGTGAAGCACTTCCTGGCTTCCTGTATAATTAAATCATTTTTAGTTTTGAAACAGCTGAGACCCTTGTTATTCTACCCTGCTAAATGAGTTGCAGAAAAAAAATTGGCTGCTTTAGGGGGTCAATGTAAGGATACCTACGCAAGGTAGTGTAGAGTCATAGAGTTATACACCATGGAAACAGCTCCTTCAGTCCAACACATCGCGCAACCAGCTGTCCCAATCTGACCTATTCCCATTAGCCAGCATTGACCCATATCCTTCTAAACCCTTCCTATTCATGTACACCTCCACATGCATTTTAAATGTTGTAAATTGTACCCACCTTCACAATTTTCTGTGGTAGCTCATTCCATACATGCAACACCCTCCGAGCGGAAAAGTTACCCCTCAGGTCCTTGTTATATCTTTCCCCTCTCACCTATGCACTCTAGCTTTGGACTCCCCTACCCTAGGAAAAAGACTTTGGCTATTCACCTAATCCATGCCCCTCATGATTTTATAAACTTCGATAAGGTCACTCCTCAGTCTGCGCTGCTCCAGGGGAAAGAAAATCTCCAACCTATTCACCATTTCCCTATAGCTCAAACACTGCAGTCCTGGCAACATTCTTGTCAGTCTTTTCTGCACCCTGCCAAGTTTAACAACATCCTTCCTACAGAAGGGCGTTCAGAATTGTATGCAGTAGTCCAAAATGGTGGCCGCCTTCACCATCCTGTCTACTTGCGACTCTGCTTTCAAGGAACTATTTTGTTAGTAATCTCTGATCATTTTGTCAACTCCTGTTATATTAGTCATAAACATACTTTCCATGATTGTGCATGTTTAGATTTAACACCAAATCAGGTTGTATTTAGCAGTTTTGTCTAATTAAATGTAGTCAAACGGAATACTTGCACAAGGCCTAATCAGGACAAATGGTGTTGCTCCCTATGTTTTGATGCTTGTTGGGAGGTATAACACTCCCATGTGAAAAGTAGATTAGCATTGAGACAGGGAAAATTTGGGCAAGTTGGTAATTAACCAAGAAGAGGAGAAATTAGAAGGAAGTGAGAAACTTCTTTTAAAAAAATTGCAGGAAAACTAAAGTATAAGATACTTATTATTAGAAATATCTGTTTGCTTAACTTGCAGGGTTATTTGTGATCTTGCATACTAAAAAAAAATTAAATACTGTTCTTATCTATAAAAACATCAATTTACTAGGAATGTCAAAACTGGGGGAAGCATAGTCATAATGCAGTGATCTTTTCAGTAAGTGCTGCATTAAGGCTTACTGATGCTATAAGGTTGAATATAGTTGAGTTCAGCCCAAATATTGTGAACACCTTCTCTCTTCTGGTTATAGAAAAAAGAGGTCAGTAACAGAATGGGTATTGAAATTTGTGTTAGATAGCTTAAGATATTCCAAAGTATTATCATGGTGCAAGTGCAGGAGAGGCAAACCTGACTTATGTGCAACCCCCACCTTCACAAGAGTGCTAATGCTGGTTCTGATGTATGACATATAAACTGTTACTTGTACATTGGCTATCACAGGTAAATGCATGTCCAATACCCCAGGGGATAAAGGGACAGTTACCATTGGAACCCAGCTTTATGATTGGCACAAAGGTTTCACAAGTAGGTTTGCTTTCATTTTAATTTGGCCACTGCATATCCAAGTGTTTTTGTAATCTGGAGTTCAGTGTCTTTTCTCAGGTCCTTCATGTTTTGCCATAGCATGGCACGTGCCTTCTACTTTGTAGCTGACAGTCTTCTGAATTTTTTTTCCCCCTTTGGTGGGAGGTAATACGGAACTTGTCTGCAAGGAATGAATATCCATTAGAGTGAATGAGGAAGGAAAAAGAAAGTTAAACTGCTCCTTGCACTCTGCTCTGTAGACAGCCCTGCATCACATCATGTCATAGGATTATATATGCAGTGGCGTGCCTGGACCTGTGCTAGTGCACATTTGGTGTGATCATGGTCTTCATTAGGGTGGAAAGGTGTAATAGGTGAAAGTGAGGACTGCAGATGCTGGAGGTCAGAGTCTAGATTAGAGTGGTGCAGGAAAAGCACAGCATGTAAGGCAGCATCCGAGGAGCAGGAAAATCAACTTTTCGGGCAAAAGCCCTTCATCAGGAAGCTGTGGGGTCGAGGCTCCATCATTTATGCCAGTTCCTGTCATTCCTTTATTGCTGGCTACTGTTCGAGCTTTGCTAACAATCTGTTTGGGAACTGTTTGGTCATTTCTACGTAACTTTCCAACATTAAGAAACCAGACAATACATCATGCTATGAATTTGAGCCAGGGTCACAGGTCACCATCTCTCTTGCCATCTTATAAATATTGTCATTTATTGTTATTGTTCCTTTAAGAGGGCATTATGGAATATTGACATATATCTTCTTACTCCCGATGTAGAAATATTTTAACATTCATTATCTTTAGGACAAGGTAGAGGACAAGGAAGCACTGACATGTTTATTTAATATTTCTGTATTTAATCAAATCAATGATATGATAAAACACTATTCCTTCCAAGCGCTTCAGTAATTTGCATCTTTTATAGGTTTAATTACATAGCACAAATGCAGGTACTTATGTGGTCACATTTCGCATATGTTTATTTAGCACTTAGTGGTAAAGTTAGCTTCTTCCCTTTTGTTATCTATGTCTTTAATGGTTTGGGTTATTTATATTTTCCATATGAGTGACTTGTTAGTTCTTTTAAAGCATTATACCTGAGTTTGTTATAGCCATGGCTTTTGTGGTTTGGTGGTAGTGTCCTTGTTTCTGAACCCTCCTCAATAGAACTAGCAATTTCCCTATAAGACATTCAGTCCCCATTCTAATAAAAAGGCACACCATCTGGAATGTGCAGGTTTCATGTACACCAGACCTGACCCTAATGCCCAAAGAGTCAAAATCTCTCCCTCTAGCACCATTACTGCGGTCATGCATTCATTTCGTCTATACTATTTCTGTACTCATTTACACATGGTGTCGGGAGTAATCTGAGGGTTGCAATATTTGAGGCCCTGCTTACACATTTCCTATCTAGCCCGCTAAATTCTGACTCCAGAGTTACTTCCAATGTTTCTATTTTGTAGGTACTACTTTTGATCATGATGAATGACTGGTCCCCCTTCCCCCACTCCCTGTTCATTGGACCATTCAGTGACATCTTTTCCCTGGCACCAGGGAGACAATGTACTATCCAGGATTCATGTTTGTGGCCACAGAAGTACCTATTATGTGCTCCATATTGAATCTCCTCTCACTGATCCTCTTCCAGGCTTCTTCAGGACCCCTGCATGGGTCACTGTGCCGTGAACCTGTCTCGGGCTCTACTTCCCAGATGAAGCATTGCTTTCATCAATATTCAGAACCGAATATTGGTTGTGGAGTGAGGTGTATTCCTGTACCACCCGATTATCCCTCCCTCCTTACCTACTTCCTCTTAATCTGTGGAGTGACTGCATTTATAATCAGATTACCAACCTCACAGATGCAATGCAGTGACTCCAGCTGCTGCTCAAGCTCTGAAATTCAGAGGCTTGTGTTGGTACTGCCGGTGGTACTTGCTGCCCTTGTGGTCATCAAGTACATGTGAAAGTCCTGGAGGTCCCACATGGAAAAGTAAGTGCATACCATGGTTCAGAGCTGCCCTTTCATTCCTGTATCTATTAGCAAATAAAACATACTATTTGAAAAAAAAACACCAGTTATACATTTGTCTTCTGTTGTCACATGGATGTAGGAAGTCAGTGTATCTGAGGAGCAATATGATATTCTCTGTGGATGTATGTTTTTTCATGATTCTTTGTGACTGTTGACAGAGGTAGAATGAATTAAGTCAATAAAAATATCCCCACTTATTAATCAGAGATAGTGGATTATTTTTGTAACATTTTATTGTAATATTTCCCTGGTGGAATAATCTATTTGCTGAGGAAAAATTTTAAAGGAAATTAGTTTACACTGCTAATTTTGAAAACTTCTTATCTAGCGTTTTGCCTTCTCTTTTAAAAGGGTGTCTATTTGTGTAATAAATGCTTCAGATTTGAGAGTCAATAGCCTGGCTGTGTACACCTTTTTATTACTTACTTTCAATGTTGTTCCTGCTGTCAGCAGCAAATGTGAAGCAACAAGAGGGTTTAATCATAGCATCCTGTAACTCAAATTCTTCACATCAATGGCTAGTAGATTCCTATGATGGAAAACAGTTTTGCATTCTGCCCTTCCAATATCACCGGGGAAGAATTGTTCTGGGTGCTACATCTGGCAACATTACAATTCCTTTCCATTTCTTTTGATTGTGGATTTCTAGTGAAATCAAAAATGTTTTATAGAAGAACAGTTTTATGATTTCATTGAAAGTTGTGATCTGAGATAATCTTAAATACCTTTATACTGTCATTACACATAGTATTTGAGGCAATTTCTCCTTCATGTTTTGGAAGGCAGGTATTCTACAATGAAAAAAAAAGAAATGTGTTGCATTTTTGTGGTGCCTTTCACAATTCCAGTGTGGCCCAAGTCATCTTGTGGCACATAACGTGAAGGTTTGAAATGTGTACGCTTGCAATATAGAAAACATGTAAGTAAATTTGTACACAGCTATCGGGTTTTTGTTTAAAGAGTTATCTTGAGAACTTCTCCTTTTTAATTGCTCCATCTTTGGTGACTGTACCATCAGCTGCCAAGACCCTAAACTCTGGATCACCATCTGGTAAACCTTCCTCAGTCTCTTATCTCCTTTATGATATTCCTGAAAATCTGCCTCTTCGATCAAATGGTTGCTCACCCATGCTAATATATCTGTTGATGTAACTTGATGTCAAAGTTTGCTTGATAATGCTCTTGGATTAAATGCTATGAAAATGCAAGATCTTGTTCATGATATTGAAAGCATCCTGATTAGGAGCATTTATAGGTCTCTCACTCCCTTGAAGCCATTTGTCCATTCACTAAGGTGTGACTGTTGTGATTACTTCATGTTCCTGCTTACTCCTAATAAGCTTTGATAGCAAGAACCTATCTACCTCTGCCTTAAAAGTATTAAAATACTCTACTTCAGCCATTATAAGGAAGAGGGTTCCACAGACTCCTAAACCTCTGTGAGAAAAAAAATTCTCCTCATCTCTATTTTAAATGGGTGACCTCTTATTTTTAAACAGTGACCCCATATTCAAAACTCTTCCAAAAGAGAAACCATCCTTTCCATGCACAGCCTGTCGGAACCCCTCAGGATCTTCATATGTTTCAATTATTCAAACAAGTTGCCTCTTTTCTAAACTCCAGCAGACACTAGCCTGTCTAAACATTCCTCATAAAGCAACCCATCCATTTCAGGTATTTCAGAAAACCTCTGTAAACTGCTACTAAGGTAATAATATCCTTCCTTAAATAGGGTGCACAAAACTTCACAAATCATTCCAGATGTGGTCACACCAATGCCCTGCATAACTGAAACATAACATTCATACTTGTGTATTCAATTCCCTCCCCCAATAAATGGTAACATTTGTATTATGTTTCCTTAATACTTGCTTTACCTGCACATTGACATTTTCCGATTCATGCAGTAGGACATCCAGATCCCTCTACTTTTGAGAGCTCTGTAATCTCGCACCATTTAGTTAATGCAGGGAGACTGGGAAGATCTTCCCAGCTTTTCTAACATACATTATCCATTGATCTCATCAAAAAATAAACAAACATGACATTTGGGAACTTGAATGTCAGTAGAATCTCCCTTCAAATTTAGTAACCTTTTCATTTGAAAGTCCTTTGCTCATATTTCTATATCATAAGACCGTAAGACATAAGAGTGGAAGTAAGGCCATTTGGCCCATCGAGTCCACTCCGCCATTAATCACGGCTGATGGGCATTTCAACTCCACTTACTGGATTAGTGGTGCTGGAAGAGCACAGCAGTTCAGGCAGCATCCAAGGAGCAGCGGAATCAGGTGCCAGCGCATTGCTGCAAGCATGGAGCAGAGGATCTTGAAGGAGAACTGTTGCTGGTGTTTTTGAATCTGTAGTCTGTGTACTGTTTGTTCTGTTCGGGTCCGAACTCTGCTGGTTTAAAGGTGGTCCGGAGTCCGTGTGGGATGAATTGGTTACGGAGGCAGGCAGTGAGGAAGCAAATGTGGCTGTGATACCGAGTTTGTTTCACGACATGGTTGAAGAGCTTCAGAGCAGAGGAAATGACCTGGGAGTTGCAGTGGGAGAGGGACTCCCTGAGATTTTTGTAGAGAGAGGAAGAAAACTTCTTCAAGGCAGGCATCCTTGCAAGAGGATTCGCAGTAGGGTTGCAGTTATTGTTTTTACCTCGTTGATTTCAACTCCACTTACCCACACTCTCCCTGTAGCCCTTAATTCCTTGCGAGATCAAGAATTTATCAAACTAAAGTTATCAATATCTACAGTTCCTTTGCTCTGAACCATATTACAGACATATTTCATGTCACATTTTACATAGCTTCTGTTTTCTAATTTATCAGCAATGATTTAAAATGTAATCTCTTGATTGTTGCAACCTATTTACTAATTCCATGTAAAATTCTGCAGAACACCAGAATGACTCATTCTCTCTGAATTTTGGATGCCATTGTTAGAACTGAGCACAATCTACTTTTCCAATTGGTTAGCATAAAGATTATATGCAAATGAGTTGCAATGTTTACTATTTTATGCAGTTTTCCCCATTGTCATTAATGCAACCCTTCAAAGACCCTTCACAATAACTGATTCTGTTATCATCTAGATGAAAACTCTTTTGGGGTGAAATGGAATATCATACTATTAGTTTGGAATTGCTCTGAGACAATATTAGTGTCCAAATGCATGATCATATACAATTTTCTTAAATCACTTTTATGGGATTGCTAATCAGTTCAAGTAAACAAATGGAACCAATAAAGTAGAGGACAAAGGAATTGTCTTAATGTATTGCACTGGTATTATTTGTGTGGTATATTTTCAGTCTAAGAAATATGCTGATAAATTCAAAACTATTGTTTTCATAATTTTCAAGCCAGGGTCAAATGTCTGAGTTATGAGTCAAAAGCAAAATATTGCAGATAATGGAAATCTGCATTTTTAAACAAAAAAATGCTTTTTTTTTGTCATGACAGTCCACAAGCCAGCAGCATTATGGAAACTGAACAATGAAATATATTTTAACATTTTATCTGTAGCTGCTGATGGAGCTTCTACTAATGTGTTTTGATTTTAATTCCAAAAAGCAATTTCTGATCAGGTGAGAGGACTTAATTAACATTGACTTCAGGAAGCTAAGATTTTGTAATGTACTCACCTTGAAATATATTAATGTGCTGTTAGCAGTAATCTACCTAGGATTGAAATTTCCATTTCCTCCAGGCATCAGAAGTCCAGCACTCAAACATTTATGAACACTAAGAACTAGTCACAACTCACAAGATCACTAGATGATTAGTTGAATAACACTGCCAAGGAATGTGGGGGAAAACACAGATAATAAATATTTTCACCAACCTGATTTCAACATTGTGGAAAAAGAAACATGTCAAACACCTTCCTATATTTTTACTGTTCATTTCCTAGACAATATCCAATAATTCTTCCTTGCTGTGGAAACATGTTGTAGATGCAAGACATTTGGTGAAATAGTTGTTAAAGATAAAGGCTAGTTAAAGTCACTGATGATTGCAATAAAGAAAAAGCAATCAACAACTGCATTTCCCATAAAATGGATAGTTTGTGAAATTATAAGTGACCTTGGTGCTTAGCAAATATCCATATGGCAACATTAGACAGCAGTTTTTTTTTAACTGTTCTGAATGCTGTTAATAGAAAACAGCACTAATATATTTCTGCTCTGGAATAAATCAATGTCTCAAAGCTTAATATATTTCAACATATACGTTTGTTAGGAGGATCTTTTTCGGGTGCATGCCAAGTTAGCATCTTGAAAGTGATATTCTTTAGTTTAATAAATGGAGGTAGGGGCTAGTAGTATAGTAGATTGTGTCCCTACCTCTGAGTTAGAAGCTCCAGATTCTGAAGGTTAGATGCTCCAATCCCAGGACCTGATAGCCAGAGCCATGGTCAAATAGACCATAATAAGATTATAAGATGTAGGAGCAGAAATAGATCATTTAGCCCATCAAGTTGTCTCTGCTATTCAATGAGTTCATGGCTGATCTAATAATCCTCACTCGACTTTCTTGCCTTTTTCCCCCATCAACCTTGATACCCTTACTTTAAAAACAAAGGTCTTTCTCAGCTTTTGAATATACTTAATGCCCCAGCCTTGACAGCCTGCTGTGGTGAAGAATTCCACAGATTGACAACCTGTTGAGAGAAAAATAATTCCTCCTCATTTGTTTTGTCTGTGTACCTTTTCTTTTGAAAAGGCCCTCTGGTCCTAGACTGTCTCCTACAAAGGGAAACAGCCTTTATGCATCTATCTTGGCAAGTCCCCTAAGAATCCTGTATGAGACCTTCTGTGATGCCTGTGGAGCAGGTGAGATTCCTGGTCATTGAGAACTGTGAGGCAGCTGTAGCGCAATAACCACCTCATGTTGAAAGATTACACATGCAAGCATTTGCATTGGGCAGTATTCCATGTCAACAATCCAGCTTGTTTCAAGGAATTGCAAGAAAAAGTTTAATAACATTACAAGTTAAATTCATAGGGTACCACTGTAAAAAAATATATATGCCAACACTTAATATAAACCTGTATAGTGAGAACTTTAAAACCATGAAATATTAACACCAGGCAATGTCATGTGTACAATATTTAGGCGTTTTGGTAATTAGAGTGGAAAAGTCTGTAGAGAAGTAACTTTATAAGCACTTATTAACTTATTTAAAATAAAGAAATGCTGTTAAAATAGCAGAGAAAGATTTGATACAAGATGGTTGTGTGCTTTTTATGATGTTTAGCACTCTTCATCATTCTTGAAATAATATGGTCATCAAATAAATAAGTGGAAGACTTACCGAATCAGTTAAGTTATCAGATTACAACCATAAAATCCCCCCTAAAACTTTACATTCAAGCTTGATGCATCCCTAGCTTTTCAATTCTTTGTGCTGCATATGATATGTCATTTTTAGTGGGGGTAATCAGATGACCTGAGCCCAATTTCTTCTGCCTTGATGGAAAGGAGGAGTAGGAATTGGGCATTAATGTAACTTATCCAGTTTGTGCTACAGAAAGAGAGATGAAGGACATGTCTTCCAAACCTCTGGCAGAATGATACAGTGACATCAATGTCACACAAGACCCAGGTAATGATCACTCCAAACAAAAAAGCACCTAACTATTTCCACTTGCTATTCAATTTCATCATCCTTGCTGAATCCTCCACTGTTAACATTTTGAGGTTTATTATTGACCACAAAGTGAAGTAGACTAGCCATATAAATACTGTGACTACATACTGGAGGCTAGAAATACTGCGAAGAATAACTTACCTCCTGCTGACATTGTACCTGATCACCAGAAACAAGGCACAAATCAGGAGTAAGATGGAATATGCTCCATTTACAAGGATTAATGCAGCTCCAACATTGTACAATAAATGCAACACCATCTAGGACATAGCAAGTCATTCAATTGGCACCCTATCTATCACCTTCAGCATTCAATCCCTTCATCACCAGTGCATATTGCAACCAATGTGTATCATCTACAAGATGTACTACAGCAACTTGCCTAGTCGTCTTAAACATCATCTTCCAAACACATGTCCTGTACTATCTCAAGGAACAAGGACAATAGACATTTGGGTACTCCACTGTCTACAATTTCCTCTCAAAGCCACACACCATCCTGACTTAGGACTACATTACTGATCCTTCACAGTTGCTGGCTCAAATTTTCTGGAACTCCTTTCTTGATAGCATTGTAGGAATACTTAACTCCAAGGATTACAGCAACTCTAGAAGGCAGCTCATCATGAGTTTCTCAAACACAGTTAAATTTGGGCTATATATACTGGCCGAGCCAGAGATTCCCAATTCTAAGATTGAATAATAAAGAATATTGTGATTTTTGAAACTGTTGGAAGTCATTTCACTCAGTTGTTACCTGGATATGTTGCATCGTTACAGGAAAACTGACCTATTTTCATGATATTTTATATTATGGTATTCCACAATGTCTTACTGCATTAGTTGGTAGAAAAAAAGTATTGCATTTCAGTTAGTTAATGCATTAGGCACTGACTGGAGATAAGAAAGCCCAAATGACTAAAGCCATAGTATAAAATGCTGCTTTTAATGTCTGTGGTGTGTAGCTCCAAAACTGAGGTGCTGAATAGAAAAAGGCACAATTATCTGAGCAGGTGATTGGAATTTGGGTTCTGAATGAGGGATTAACTTATCATTTTGGCTGTTGAAATTATATGATTAGCATCTAAAGCTTGAGCCCACTGAAAGCAATTGGATCCAATAACATTAATGGCTCTCATAAAAAGGGCTTTGTGGCATAGTGATAGTGTCCTGACCTCTAGACCAAGAGACCTGAGTTCAAGTTCCACCTGCTCCAAAGATATATAATAAAGTATCTGAGCAGGTTGATTAGAAAATTCAAAATATGAATGTCTTTCATTTTATAAAAAGTTTTTGTGATAGAGTGGTAGTGTCCCTACCTTGAGCCAGGAGACCCAGGTTCAAGTTCCATCTGCTCCAGAGTTGTGTAATGACAGGTAACTTGGAAATGTCCAGGTGTCTTTCATGAGTCTGTGTAGCTTTCGGATCAAGAAGAGCCTCGATGAAAGTTTGAAGCGAGGGGTTAAATGTCATCCATAAATTAACATTTTGGTGCATTATTTGATAATTGTCTTTGGCGCTATTGCTAGAAGCCCCTGGTTCAGATGGAAGTTCAAGTTGGTGTTGAAGACATAAACCTGACAGAGTATAATTTAATATCAAGTGTACTCTCAAGATAGTTTTAACCCACCTCTTATGACCAATGCCACCTTAGAAAACTGGTGGTCAGATATTGGCCTTGTTAGCAGGCAAACATTTCCATCTGTTAGAGTATAATTTTGGAGTGTAATTACCATGGTTACCATGTCAAATATTTGAAGATGGCTTTCAAAAGAAACTCACTTTGATTAGGAAGGAATGAATTTGGTCTGTATGGAATGAAGAACAATCAGTCCCTTGAGCAAGGAAAAAAGTAAAGTTTCTGTGGTGTATCTGCTGCGTGTGGTTGTCTCACATTAACTTTGTCACATTCAATGTTCTGGTGTTGCTTTGGGACTTTGTGGGAAGGATGTAAACATGCAGAATTTTCCTGGAAAAGAACAGGAGTCCAGGCCTTGACCTCCAGGCTCCAAACTCTTTCACAAAGCATTGCAACTGTGAATGTTTACCTGAGAGAAAACACCTCTGTCTGTGGATGTCTCACTCTTTTGGATGATATTGAAGTTTCCAAGGCGGATCACACAGAAAGGAAATAATAATCCTGCAATCTAACACAATTTATCTTAATGCTTAGGATTTGTATGCAAAACAAAAGACCATTTGATGCATTCAGTCCAGGTTCAGATGCCAAATATCCTTGCAGTTATATGGGTTATCATCACTTCCACCATGATGTGTAAGTCGCCTTACAAAATTTGAAGTTGAGCTTGAGGTTGTTCTTTTCAAAAAGAAGTATTGAAGAAGTAACAAAGAGGATTGATGAGGGCAGAGCAGTAGATGTGATCTATATGGACTTTAGTAAGGCATTCGATAAGGTTCCCTGTGGGATACTGATTAGCAAGGTTAGATCTCATGGACTACAGGGAGAACTAGCTATTTGGATACAGAACTGGCTCAAAGGTAGAAGACAGAGGGTGGTGGTGGAGGGTTGTGTTTCAGACTGGAGGCTTGTGACCAGTGGAGTGCTACAAGAATTGGTGCTGGGTCCTCTGTTTTGTAATTTACATAAATGATTTGGATGCGAGCATAAGGGGTACCGTTAGTAAGTTTGCAGATGACACCAAAATTGGAGGTGTAGTGGACAGCGAAGAAGGTTACATCTGATTACAACAGAATCTTGATCAGATGGGCCAATGGGCTGAGAAGTGGCAGATGAAGTTTAATTCAGATAAATGCGAGGTGCTGCATTTTGGGAAAGCAAATCTTAGCAGGATGTATACACTTAATGGTAAGGTCCTAGGGAGTGTTGCTGAACAAAGACATTTTGGAGTGCAGGTTCACAGCTTCTTGAAAGTGGAATCTCAGGGAGATAGGATAGTGAAGGCTGTGTTTGGTATGCTTTCCTTTATTGGTCAGAGTTGGGAGGTAATGTTGCAGCTGTACAGGACATTGGTTAGGCCACTGTTGGAATGTTGTGCGCAATTCTGGTCTCCTTCCTATCGGAAAGATGTTGTGAAACTTGAAAGGGTTCAGAAAAGACTTACAAGGATGTTGCCAGGGTTAGAGGATTTAAGCTATAGGGAGAGGCTGAACAGGCTGGGGCTGTTTTCCCTGGAGCGTTGAGGCTGAGTGGTGACCTTTTATAGAGGTTTACAAAATTATGAGGGGCATGGATAGGGTAAATAGGCAAAGTCTTTTCCCTGGAGTCGGTGAGTCCAGAACTAGAGGGCATAGGCTTAGGGTGAGAGGGGAAAGATGTAAAAGAGACCTAAGGGGCAACTTTTTCACACAGAGGGTGGTACGGGTATGGAATGAGTTGCCAGAGGATGTGCTGAAGGCTAGTACAATTGCAACATTTAAAAGGCATTTGGATGGGTATATGAATAGGAAGGGTTTGGAGGGATATGGGCTGGGTGCTGGCAGGTGGGCCTAGGTTGGATTGGGATATCTGGTCGGCATGGACGGGTTGGACCGAAATGGTCTGTTTCCATGCTGTGCATCTCTATGACTCTATATGCTTGAAGCTTCCAGTTTTGAAGCAGTTTTCCTTCAACATGTAATAGGTATTCATCAAAGTGTTGCTCAAAAGGTAGAATAGACATTCATTTTGAGTTTTAAAAAATTACTTTATTTTATAGCTTCAACTTTGAAAGTATAATACATTTAAAAGAAATTAAAATAAATGCATTTTATTGTGTTAAGTTGCATGTTATTGTTGTAACTACTTCTACTGCCTAAACAAATAAGAATGGGCAGCAAAGATGCTTTTGCTATTCAAACCCATATCCCATGAAAGAATAAACGTATTACCATTTAAATATATCATATCATATGACTTTTAGAGCTTTAATCTTCGTCAGCATGTGTACTCTGCCTGAAGACAGGTCTGAAGGGTTCATAGAATTTCTGTGTCTCTCTACTCTGTGTCTGTCTTTCAATTGCCAAAGATTCTTTCAATTTTCAATCTATCTAAAATTGTTATTCTGTTCACTTGTCTTCCTCATTTTGCTTGAAATCTTTCCTCCTTAGTGACTCTGACAAGCCCATTTCTTCTTAACATGTGTTATACCCAATATCTCTGTCTTTTTCTAATTAGGTTCAACAAATTTCTTTGTTCATTTGCTTTCCATATTTGTTACATTTTCTGTCCAACAAATCCGTTCTAGTTTCCTCCAAAGCTATACTTTAAAGCTATTTAGAAAGTTGGGCTTCTCCTGTAAGGACCAAGTCTCCCATCCATATAGAGCAGCATTCCAAAACTAGCTTATTTTGGTGGCTTTTGATTTCTTTACTCAACTTCCCTTTTAACAAACATCACTTTAAATGTGGTCTTTCCTAGTACTAACCTTGTTTTTATTTCTTTGTTTCATCTTTCATTTGTAGCTGTATGCTTTCTCAATACAGGAACTTTTGAATCTATTCTTCTGTAACTTTGCTTTATATATGAATTGTTCTTGATAGTTTTAAGATATGTATCACTTGCATTTTGTCAATGGTCCTTTTCATTAGAAAGTTTGTTGCTGCCATTACTGGTCTATCTATTAATTCTTGCAGTAGGAACAGGATCAGAATTACAAGTGCTTTTTCATCTGTAATCTAATTGATGTTATCATCCATGTCTCCAAACTTAACACAAGACTGTATATCTTCAAAGACTTTTGTAATCTGTGCTAATATGTAGTTATTTGACTGGTGATGAACAACACCTTTGTCAAACTCCTCTTTGACTTTCACAAGGTTCGAATTCTCTGACTATCATTTTGCTGTGTGTTCCATGTACAGAGGAGTAGTATGGGATAGTCATCACTCGTGGGCTTGATCTCTGGGCCCCCAGAACAGTAACTATAACGTAGAAAGCAGTATACAAAAATACATCTTAAGAGCTTGTGGTAAAATGTCAATAGAAATTATAGATAATTTCAATCTACATACAAGCTGGAAACATCATATTTGCAATTTTAGGCTCAATAAGTTTATGGAATGCCTTTGATATAGCTTCTTAGAGCTGTACATTTTAGAACCATCCAGAAAGCAAGTTGTGCCAGACTTGGTATTGTATAATAGACAAGGTCTTTTCCCTGGGGTGGGGAGTCCAGAACTAGAGTGCATAGATTTAAGGTGAGTGGGGAATGATTTAGAAGGGAACTATGGGGCAGCCTTTTCAAGCAGAGGTGGTGCATGTATGGAATGAGCTGCCAGAGGAACTGATGAAGGCTGGAACAAATACAACATACAAAAGGCATCTGGATGAGTGTATGAATAGGAAGGGTTTAGAGGGATATGGGTAAAGTGCTGCCAAAAGAGATTAAATTAGTTTAGGATATTTGGTTGGCGTGGACGAGTTGGATCTGCTTCCGTGCTGTACATCTCTTTGACTCTGTGTTTCAAAGCAACAATCAGAATATAATTGAATTTTGCATCCAGTTCAAAAGGGAGCAGAGTGGGCCTCGGGCTAGTTTGTTTTTAAACTTTAGTAGAAGCAACAGTGTGCACATGAAAGCTGAACTAGCTGAAATGAACTGGGATGTTAGGCTAAGAAATAGGTGAGTGGAGAAACAGTGGATTACACTTAAAGGTATATTTCAGAATACTCGGAATTAATATACTATTATTTGAAAGAAAAAATCAACAAGAAATTCAAAAGATTCAAAGAAAAAAATACAAAGTTCAAGAAAAAAAATCAATACCATCCATGTTAATTAAAGGAGCTAAGGTGACATCCAACTTAAGAAGATATATAAAATTGTGCAAGCTGAATGACAGGTCAGATGATTAGCCAAAATATAAAGCATGGCAGAGAATAACTAATAGGCACAAATAAATTAGAGCATGAAAGGAGTTAAGCTAGAAATACGAAAAACAGCTAACAAGACTTTCCATAATTACCTGAAATGGAAAGGAATAAGTAAAGTAAACCTCAATCTGAAGAGTGAGAATTGGGAGTTAATTGTACTTCATAAGGGAATGGCAACTAGAATGAAATGATTTGACGAAGTGTGACATACAAGATCGTTGTGAATAGTAATACCCCATGATGAGGGAGTGTGGATAGAAGTTTGGCTTGTTGGCAAAAACAGAGTAAATATAAGTGGGACTTCTTCAAATTGGTGTGATGTGATGAATCAGGGCTCCACAGGGGTCTGTGTGGCTTTTCAACATTTTGCAGTTTTCATCAATGACTTCGCTGGAGAGATCAAAGATATGGTGGTTAAATTTGCAGGTGACACAATGGTAGCTAGGAATGTATGCTGTGAAGTTGACATATGAAGGATACAGATTGATATAGGTAGGCAAAAATCTGGCAGATGAAATATAATGTGATAAAACGTGAAATTCTTCACTTTGACTGGAAGATTACTAAAAGCAGAGTATTATTTAAATTGAGAATGACTGCAGAACTCCGGGAGGCAGAGAGATCTAGCTGTTCTAGTTCATGAGGCACAGAATGTTAGTATGCAAATAAAGCAGGTGATTAAGAAGGCTAATAAATATCCTTAATTCTGAGAGGAATTGAACATTTAAAGTAAAAATATTATGCTTCAGTTATACAGGGCATAGATGAAACCACATCAGGAATACTGAGTCAATTTTTGTTCTTTTTTAGGAAAGATGTAAATGCTTTGGTGGTGGTTCATAGGAGGTTGGTAGATTGACACTTGAAGTGAGTGGGTTGTCTTATGAGTAAACATTTGGACTTAATGGACTTTTTGGAGGGATTATTTGAAATTTATAAGATCCTATACAGCTTAGAGAAGGTGGACGGAGAAAGTATGTTAATTAAAGGAGCTAAGGTGACATCCAACTTAAGAAGATATATAAAATTGTGCAAGCTGAATGGCAGGTCAGATGATTAGCCAAAATATAAAGCTAAAGTTTTGTCTTTTGGGCAAATCCAAAAATAGGGTACACTGTTTTAAAATTAGGGGTTGTCTATTTACGACAGACATGAGAAGAATTTGTTTTTCTTTAAGGGTTGTGCAACTTTGAAACTCTGTCTTTTGAGGCAGAGTCATTGAATATTTTTAATTAGCGAAAGATGGTCGAGTATTATTATCACTAGGCTACTAATACATTGACCCAGGCAATTTGAATGCAATAGTAATCTGGAATTGAGAGTTTAATGATGATCATGAAACTGTTGTTGATTGTTGGAAAATCCCATCTGGTTCACTAATATCCTTTTAGGAAGAAAATTGCTGTTCTTGACTGGTCTGGCCTCCAAACCCACAGCAATGTGATTTACTTCATAACTGCCCTGTGGACAATTAGGAATGGGCAATAAATGCTGGCCTAGCTAGTGACTCCCACTTCCTGTGAATGTTTGTATTTCTAAAGAAGTTTGCTACATTCATGTTAGGCAAGGGAATCATAGGTTTTTGGGGATAGAATGTAAACAGAGTAGCCATGATCTTATTGAATGGTGGTATAGGCTTGAAGGAGTGTTGTGCAGAGAGGCAGGCTAGGAAGGTTGGAGGCAAGGGTACTCGGAGGGTACCTTTTGTACTTCCATCCTTGTGTCCAATTGCCCTCAGCTGTAGTCAGTTAGAGAACATACCCCATCCTAAACAGACAACCAGGTCATTGTGGTTTTCCGGTTCGGAATCTCGCCATCTTTCTCATCCAAGGGGGGAGGCAGGTGATCAGGCAAAAGGCAAGTCTTTATGTGGTCCTTAATTGATCAGATAAGTGGCTTAGTTGTTGGTGGGTTGAGAAAATCCTGATTGGCCGCTCTAGCTCAGCATGTAATATTGAGGTGATGAGAAATTAGTGAGGTTCTCTCCAGGTTCAATGCACCCCAACACCTCCAGAGAATGGAAAATTGTGTATTCCTGTCTAAACAGCATTCACGCATTTAATCTTCTAATGATGATTGCTTCTATTCTCCTCCTTCCTCCCCAGAATTAAAAATTTTAGGCAGAAACTAATGTTTAGATACATCTTTCCCAGGTATTGTTAGCTGAAATGTTTAATCTTTGATGCAATGGATGGGGAAAAACATGCAACCTTTGCAAGAGAGACATTTATATTGTTTTTGAATTAATGTCGATGTTGACTATTATTTGTGTACGTTTGGTGATCAAAGGGCAGTGATATTAGGAATGTGGAAAGGCACACATTTCCCTTTTGATCATCTGCTGCTAAATTGCTGTTCAGGGTAAATTGCTTTTGTGCAATACAGCATTGCAGACATGTTCTGCTATTTTAGCTTCTTATTGCTGGCATAATTGGTACTTAAAGGAAAATTGTACCACATTGTAAATTTAGCGTTTTATACTATGGGAGCAGAGGAGACTAAAAAGGGGTGTTATTAAGAAGAGCTGTTGAACCATAGAACCTTATGAATCAGGAAGATACCATTCAGCCCATTGTGAAAAAACTAGCCAATCAATCCTACTCCACTATTCTCTCATCAAAGTGATCAACATTGTTCTTGTCCAAATACACATTCATACAAATACACATTTTTGTCAATTATTATTGCATCTGTTTCAATCATCATTTTAAGCAGTGCATTCTAGAACATAACTCGCTCACCAAAGTCTTATTATCATTCATTTCTTAATTCTGAAATCTTTATTTTCTTGTTAAAATCCCTATACCAAATGCTTTCTCCTTCCCCATTCTTTTAAAATATGTAGGGTGGAGTTTTATAAGTGATCTGGGTTCTGACCACAGCCAGTTTTGGATGAGGAAATAGTGAAACATATCTTAACATTGGGAGCAGCTTGTGCCAAGCGGTGAGATGCGCTTCTCATTAAACATCAGCGAGCAGAGCAGGTCATTTCAGCTTGTAGCATTCTGACGAGCGTTCATGCCGCTGAGGACCAAACAGCATCTCCGGGCACAGTCTATAGGCACCAGCTTTATGCTCCCTTCCCCCATAGATGTTGGAATCTGATATTTATCAATCCACAAGATTCTTGTGGCACCTCTCCATCCACTTGCCGGTCACTCAGGAGATGCAGGCTTTCATTCCAGGCGCATTGGAAGCTAGGATTGAAAGGCTGATGCAGCTACCTTACATGCACTTATACAGGCACCCAGCTCATAGATTCGATTGGCTGCAAGTGAGGGCTGCTCACTTGCGCTCTCAGCACTTGCTCACTCGTGCCTACCTGAATGCTTCCACCATCCGTGCCTTGCCTGCCATGCCAGTTGGCATTTTTGCCAGAGCCAAATTAGTGCTACCATATTGACATACCCTTTTACACAGACATACAGACTGCTCATCAGTTGGAATGTGTCCGGGAGAGGGAAAGTGGGAGTGATATTCTTGGAGTATGGCAAACTGAGATGTTAGCTTAATGAGTAAGTGTGCCAGCAAAATGGCCATGTTGGAAACTGAGTGGGGGCTAGTCGTCAATCCAGTCAAAGCTGGACGGCTGTCAGTCAGGGATTCCCAGTGCTGTCAATCAGAGGCACAGTCCTTTTACAGTCAAGTGGCTTGTCCAGGGTCACTTGTCAGCCTGGGACACTCATCCTCAGTGGATCTGTCAAATCCAGTTCATTAGGCCCGAGGTCAGATCTGTAAGGCTAATAGCAGCAGTCAGGGAAATCATGCATAGTCAGTTGGGAGAACTGCAAATACAGCAGTCAGGGTCTGGTCAGCCAAATCCAGGGACTGCTCAAAGTCCAAGGTCTGAGACAAATATCCTCTATTTGTCATTAAGGAGGATGCAAGGGGCCCTATAACAGCAACAGAAAGATCACTACCAAAATTGGCAGGGTTGTCAAAGCTGGAGAGGAGGGAAAGCAAAAGTATTTGTAGGGATGGGAATGAGCATCAGAGAGCAAGCTAGGCTCCAAGAGGCTGGTTGTTTTCAGTGACCAGCACTTTGGCCTTCCCGGGGGGAGTGTTGAGGAGCAGAAAGGGTATCATTAAGGTGTAATTCCTGGTGTTTAGGGAACAAGGCAGACAGTTGGAGGTGGAGTGCAGTGTGGTGGCTCTCTGTATGGGGAGTTTGGAAATGGGCTTTTGGGTTAATGTGAAGTAAAAAGGGACATCGAGGCCCTTGCAGGGTTGGGGGTAGGGTACGTAGACTTAGGTTGAGCCTGGTGCTCTTGGTGTCCACCATTAGCTAATTTCCTTGCTATTGCTTACCATTCTCTAGCTGCGCAATGCGACTGGAAAACTGCATGGCTTTGTGCCTTTACAGTACTACTGAGGGACATCACTGGTTTGCCAACACCTGTCGAAGTGCACAGTGGCATCTCAAAGATGGTGCAGAGACATTTTTGTTTTTGGTGGATATCTGCTGGGTGATGAATCATTCCAGGAATGGCTCATGTAATGATGGCATTAGAATTAGATGTGTGGGATGACATGGGACATGTTGATAGTTAATGAAGAACGTTTGGTATGATACAGTGAGTACAAAAAAACTCAACATTTGTTCCTGATTGATACTGTGCATAGTTAGGCACAGTATTGAAGCCAAGACCTAACCAATGGTTTACAAAGATAAAGTGTAACTTCCTTGCTTCTGTTTTAATAAGCTATCTAAAATGCTGTTCTTAATAGCGTTATTAAATTTGCATTAATATCAGAATTTATAAATGAGAAGTAATTTGTAGTTGTGTTTGGAAGATTTGAAATTGGATTTCTTTTGTTTATGCTCTGGTAAATTTCTTTACTAGAAATGATTTCATTTGGAAAGATAATCACATTTTTCTCTAATCTTATGTTCTCTATTTTTTTATTGTGTTTTCATTCCAGTTGATGGTAATACTGAACAAAATTCATATCCAACAGTGAAATCTGGCTTGATAGATCATAAGTTTTATTTTTGCTATTCGTTTACCATGTTGGTCAGTCACTGAACAAATTGACAGGAGGCTGCAATGTACGTTTAATGAAAGAATATCAAAGTTTATTAGATTCATGGGGAAGAAAGCACTGACTGAATTACGCTATGTAAAAATGAGTTGAAATTTAGCTAATTATAAAAATCAGAAATAAACATTCAACCCTTGTACCCCCAACAACAACCTCACAGATACTCAAACCTCAATGAAGGATAACCCTGTCCACAAATTTAAAGTTCCTTTCTCAGCTGGCCAAAGTTAAAAATCACACAACACCAGGTTATTGTTCAACAGGTTTATTTGTAAATACAAGCTTTTGGAGTGCTGCTCCTGTGTCAGGTAGCTAGTGGGGCAGGATACATCGAACACAGAGTCTATAAGTAAGAGATCAAATTGATACAACTGATGTGATGCATTAGATAAACAGAGATGGCTGTTAAATCTCTAATCATTCAGAATGGGGATGCAGGTTTCGATTGATTAATATGTAAATCCCAAAATTTCTTTCAAGTCATAGTCCTAAGATAACTTCAGGTTTTGACAGTATATTAAAAGAAAAGGATTTATGCGGTTAACTATCGTTAATAAATAATTTAGTATTTTAATCTATTTTATTTATAGTTTAACAATGCTGGTGTAGAGGGAACCATAGTTTTTGTATATTCCATTAATTGTGAATAAAAGTATGTGTATGTATTCAACTGGAAAACAATGATCATAAAAAGAAGATATATGTGTTTAGTTGTGCACATTAGTTTCTGGGAAAATATTGATTGGCCGCTAGCATAAATATCCTCTATCCTTTGTCAGCAAAGAACTTTAATAAACCCTGGCCTTCCAAGGGATTAGAGCTGCACCTAACCTTCAATCTCTTCCCATTATCAGTCTGACCAATTTCTGAACTCGACTGTTGTAATATCATTGCTTCACTACTCGGGCAGTTGTGAGCACTGAAATCCCACTTTTTCAAATAGTTCCTCCTCTTTGCTCTCTCTTATAACCTAAAAGCAAAATTCAGCTTGAATTTGCTGAACTGTTTTGAGCTGTCAATGACTTCACATTTCAGAACGTAGATCAGGCTTTATTTGTTTTCTTGCTTACCTAGATTTTAAAAAAGGGTGATTCTGGGAATGTATTAATATTTTCCTTCATTATTCTGCCAATCACCTCACTCTTCTAAAACAATTAGTACAAAATTTATAGCTCCAACAATAATAGCAATTGTGATTTATGTCTACTGTTTATAACATGTATCTAATGTCAGCTACTTTTCAATTAAATCCTGTATTTATTTGGTATCATCTTTACTTTGTGGAATCTGAGTGGGCATCAGGTGTGGTCAATAGATCTTTTAATTCCCCATTTTCTTTCAAATGTAACTTCCATCATAACCACGTGCTGTTAAAGCTCATTGTATTTCTTTTCTTTGTTTTTTCATGGGATGCGGGTGTCATACAGTCATACAGCATGGAATCGGACCCTTCGGTTCAGCCAGTCCATGACAATCATGTTCCCAAATTTGGCCCTTATACTTCCAAACATTTCTTATTCGGGAACTTATCCAAATGTCCTTGCCAACGCCCCTAAGCGAGTAATTTGTGAGGCCATTTTAGAAGGGAGTTAAGAGGCAAACGCGTTGCCCTGGGTCAATGTGGAATCACGTGTAGGCCAGATGAGGAAACGATGACAGGATCCCACCCTATACGATATCTGTGAAATTGAAAATCAGTCACTGATAGGTCTTCATGTCAGCATTATTAAAACTAGGTTTTCATTCCAGGTTTATTCATGAAATTTAAATTCCATCAACAGCTGTGGTGGGATTTGAGCCCATGGCATTAGCCTGGACCTCTGGATTACTGGGTGAAAGTGAGTACTGCGGATGCTGGAGATCAGAGTCAAGATTTAGAGTGGTGCTGGAAAAGCACAGCAGGTCAGGCAGCATCCGAGGAGCAGGAAAGTCGACATTTCGGGCAAGAGCCCTTTATCAGGAATCTGGATTATTGTTCCTGTAAAATTGCTGCTATGCCACCATCTCCCCTAGACTGTGCACCAGAGATCACCAATTAAATATGACTGTATGGCTTAGATACTTTGCTTTCAAATCAATCTGCTCGGAGGTGTTTTATGTGCTCAAGCCCAGCGCTCTTGGTTCAGAGGTAGGGACACTACCTCTGTGCTACAGGAGCCCTACTTGACTTCACTATTCAATGGCTTAGATAACTAAATCAATCAAGGGAACTCTTCAGTCACTGTAAACTGGGTCATTTTAGTTACTTGTGGATACATGAACTGATTACCATCATAGATAGCTGCTTGTTGGACATACATGACTATTATTGTCTCACCAAATTAATATTGTTATGTGGGCGGTGGTGGTGATTTGAGGTCCAGTTAATTTTGAAAGCAGTTAAAATCTCTTGCAGCCAAAATGGCTCATTCTTTCCTACTTTTGGTTGAAATAGATTGACTATTCTAATAATATTTTTATTGAAATAATTAGCACATTCCTGGATTTGCACAAATTCTGGTTGGTTGTCATATGATTGTCACGCTTTGGGATTCATTAACCACTTTCCACAGAGAGAATTGGAGTGAGATAAAAGATTTATGTGAACAAATTGCGTTTTTGAAACAAAATGCGTTCACAAATTCCTTTTTATCTAAAAGGTGCTGACAGTAGCAGTCTGGGATGCTAATAAGTGAAGCTTTGATGCTGCAATGTCAAAAGCTGCAAATGATGAGAAGTTTGTTTGCCTGTATCAGTGGACTCCTTGTTGAGATGTCAGTCAGTCATTCAGCTGGAGACATTGGAAATCAATTGGGTTTTCAAACAAAAGACTGCAAGGGAAGCTTTGGCCAGGCCCAGAAATTTAGCTTGCAACAGGGTTGGTGAAACTTTTTGAAATAAAGCAGGATGACCCATTAAAATGGGACAGAACAGTATTGCCCTTTTGTAATTCAATGTGAGCATCAATTATACTGATCAGAGGAAGTGACTCTGATCATAATTGTAATTCTGTACATCCTTGCATTGTGAAATGAAGATTTTTTTTAAGGCTTTGCTGTTTACTGGACGTTTTTTCAGAACCTTGCCAGAAGTGGGAGAGGTAACAAGATGGCGTGGATTTTCAGCAGGCCTATCTGCTCTTATCATAGGAGGATGCTATTTTATACTGCCAGATTGTATGGCATAGTTCAGTGCTGAAATTTGTGGGTGCATCAGTGATATCCATGTGAAAACTCTAAATGAGTCTCCTCCAGGATCAGCAAATTACTTTATGTATTCAGGAATACTTTATGCTTACTCCTTGATACTCCTACATAGAAATGCCAAAAAAAAACAGGAACAGGAGGAGGCCATTCAGCTGTTCAAGCCTGCTCTGCCATTCAATATGATCATGGCTGATCCTTCTACTTAGTACCCTGATCCCACTTTTGTCACTAACCTTCGGTTCCTTTAGCCCCAAGAAGTATGAGAACTTGAGGATATGGAATGAGTGCAGGAAATTCAGAATAGCGCACTTTTAGTGGTAGTTGTGTTGGTGCAGACTTGATGGGCTGAAGGGTCTTTTCTGCACTGTATGAATCTGTGAATCAATATAGCTATCTCCTTGAAAACAATCAATATTTTGGTTGTAACCACATTTCTGTGGCAAGCATTACACAGGTTTACCACTCTGGTAAATAATTATTTCCTCACCGTACTCTTAAACAGCCTATGCTGTATTCTTAGACTGTGACTCCTTGTCTCAGGTCATCAGGAATATACTTCCTGTTTCTATCCTGTCTAGCTGTGTTAGAATTTTATGGGTTTCGATGAGATCCCTCTCATTCTTCTAACATCCAATGGATATAGCCCTAACCGATTCAGTCTCTCTTCATATATCAGTTCTGCCATACCAGGAATCTGTCTGGAAAATCTTTGTTACAATCCTTCCATAGAGGGATAAAAAAAGCAAAACTGCACACACTACTCCAGGTGTGGCCTCATGAAAGCCCTGTACAAATGCAGCAAGACATCCCTGCTCCTGTACTCAAACCCTCTCACTATGAAGACCATCATACAATTTGTCATCTTCATAGTCTGTTGCATCTGGATCCTTATTTTCAGTGACTGATATATATTGGTATTGGGGTCTCATTGCATCTCCCCCCTTTCCTAGTCTATCACCATTCAAAACACAATCTGCTTTCCTGCTTTTACTATCAAAGTGGATAACCTCACTTTTATGACAATATCTTCATCTGTAATGCATCTACTCACTCACTCAACTTATCCAAATCATGCTGAAGCATTTTCTCACAGTTCACTGTCTCATCCAGCTTTATGCCATCTGCACACTTGGAGATATTACACTAGTTCCCTCATCCAAATCATTGATATTTATTGTAAATAACTGGGGCCAAGTACTGATCCCCAGTACTCTACTAGTCACCATCTCAGAAATGACCTATTTATTCCTGATGTTTGTTTCCTGGCTGCCTGCTTATTCTCTATCCATATCATTCCCCAAACCCATGCACTTTAATTTTGGGTGCTGACCTCTTAAATGGGTCCTTATTCATTTCTTCTGAAAATCCAGGTAAACTACGTCCACTGGTTCCCCCTTATCAACTCAACTAGTTACAGCTTCAAAATTCAGGTAGATTTGTCAAGCATGATTTCCCTTTAGTAAATCTATGCTGACTGTCCAACCTTGTCATTGTTTTCCAAGTGTTCTGATATTAAATAGACTCCATGATTTTCACTTCTTGGATTTAGAGATATCTCGCAAAATATAAGCATTGAGACGTCAGAACCTTTATCCAGTTCCCCATTTCCAAAGGTCAATTATTTGTTTTTCGTCTATTTAAAGTGTGGAGATCATGAATATTTTATATCATCGTACTTATTAAATGAATGAACTTCACAAAAACCAAGTTCCTGGATAATTGTCATTCTCTTAATCATTTTCTCTTGTTTTCTTATTTGAGAAGTAGCTGATACAGGATATGCTACATAATGCCTTTTTATTAAAAAAGAAATTTAGTTCACTGGATGTGGGCATCAGTAGCTAGAATAGCATTTATAGCCTCTCCCTAATTATCCTGGAGAATGTGGGGTGAGCTGCCACCTTGAGCCACTGCAGTCCATTTGACATAGGTACTCCTGCAGTTCTGTTTGGAAGAAAACCAAATTTGTGTTCCCTCAATGCCTTTGTGTGCTTTAGGTTTCTTACATGGTCACGTGTAATGAATCTGAATACTCTAAATGAGGCTAGAATTCAGATGTAGGGACCGATTATCATAAGTATTACTGTGAACAAGAATGACATTAAAAAGAACGTGTTATCCACAATTATCAGTGAAAATGACTAATATTGATGAAAAAAAATGAGAAAAATTAAGCGTAACATTGCACAATATCCTTATGTAGATGCTGCAACACTGGAAGTAATTTACATCATGTATATGTTCAAAGATTGTTCATTTTCCTATGTGTAATCTAGATCCTCCTGAGAGACATTAATTGAGCTGTTAGTCATTGTGATGAGCTTTAATCCAGGCTATTACTAATTCAAGGTACAGATCTAGCAACAATGCTGATATTGAAGTAATGCACATTTATTCCTATTAGAATAGATTACAGCTCCCCAACAGTTTATTTATGGCAATTGGTGAGAACATAAGTTGACAATGCTTATTAAATACTATGAATAAAGTCACACTTTTATTCTTAATGCTGGCATAAAAATAAAAGATAATTTGTTAAGCTTATTTGAACTGTGTGCTTATTGCTAACATGAAGACTACAATAATGCACCGTTACACAGTTACTGTCTGGAAAAGTCAGCACTACTGTAATCAAGTGTATATGATGTCTTGTTACCTTTCAGTTCCACGAATGGTCCTAAATAATAGTTTCTGTTTATATAGGACATGATGTTGGGGGGAAAAAAAACTAATTATGTTTGTCCCTATTAATACTGTCTAATCATCACAGGAAACCAACTTAAGGACAGTTCAGTGCCTTTACTGCTTGCCTTAGTGCAATCAATACATGTTAGCGTATGAATTGTATTTTTCAATCCAGTAATGAAATATGAAAACTGTCTTGGTTTATTGCTGTTTCAAATAAAGCAGTGATATTCCTGAACTCAGTAATATGATATAATAGTCAATAGCTTTTGCTGCAGGTAATTCTGTATGTTAAGATTTTTATTTAAATCTGATTTAGTGATTAGCATTTTATGTTCAGCTCATTATATCTTATACATTTTGGAAGAGTGTCAATCTGTCATTATATTTGTTTTATTGTTATTGATCTATTTGTTTAAATTATGGTCTACAACTGAAAGCATTACTTCTAGTATACTGTCTTTTGTGAGAAGAAATAGGAAAATAAAATGATTTAACTTGGAATGCCTGTTTTCCTGTGAAGTTTCTTTGTGTGGGTTTCTATTGTATGATGTATTAGGTATGGTAAAGCACCCTAAGCACCTGGTCAGATTCTAGTGGGCTATGCTCTTCCCTTCAATTTTGGAATTTGTGTATCCTCCTGTTTTCGTTGAACCCAATAGTAAGCTATTGTAGCTGCTCTGGTTTACTACTGTTACATTTGTTAGGGTTGGTTAGGGTTTACATGGATAATGACTCCAAAAATAATGGACTGTACTAATCTCTATTTAAGATATGCCAGCTATCACCTGATGTTACTTTAAACTGCCAGTACAATAACGAGTGTGTTTAGTTTGAAGAATATTTGTTTGCATTCTCTGCAGAGGTGCAAATGTTAGGGGCTGCAAGGAAGTACAGGTACAAAGGATGTTGGTAGACATAGCATGAGAACCAAACAGTGCTGGAATGTCCAGATTACTCAGGATGATGATTATCAGGTTTGTGTCATTTTAAGGCACTTGAGCTAACTGCTTTCAAAGTTACCACTCAGCATATTACTACACGTTAGCATCCAATAAATCTATCATTGTCGTATTTGCGAGATGAGCAGCTTTCAATGTTATTATGGCTTTCGATTGAGGTGTCCTGTTATGTTGACTTTTACATCAGGTTACTGTAACTAAACACCTAGCCTTCTTTGTTACTGAGTTCCTCAAGGGTGTACAAAGGTATATAACATTATAAATGTACAGAATATTATTTAATTTATGATAATAATTTGAGCACATTGATGTCAAATACCCTTAGCACTGCATCGTGTGACAGATCATGGATTTGGAAAACTGAATGGATAGTACTTTGGGGCAATCAGCCCATTGTCCTTGGCCTTATCTGATAACAACTGTTATTATACCAGCCTGTGGGGTGGCACGGTGGTTCAGTGGTTAGCACCGCTGCTTCACAGTGCCTGAGTTCGATTCCACCCTCAAGTGACTGCCCATGTGGAGTTTGCACATTCTCCCTGTGTCTGTGTGGGTTTCCTGTGGGTGCTTTGGTTTCCTCCCACAATCCAAAGATGTGCAGGTTAGGTGGCCATGCGATATGCAGGGTTAAAGGGATAGGGCATGGGGTGGGTCTGGCTGGGATGCTCTTCACAGGGTCAGTGTGGACTTGATGGGCTGATATTGATATTCAGTACCCTTAGCAATGCATCTTGTGACAGATCCTGCGTCCACACTGTAGGGATTCTGCTCTACTCAAAGATCCATACAGTTTTGTTATTGTACTGCACCTCATCCCAAAGGAACCTAACTGAATTCCCTAGCGTAGTGTGAAGTGTTTCAAATAACTCGCTTCCATCTTTGCTGACCACCTATTTGTCCCAGGAGCTTGTGCTATGCTGCCATCTCTGGCTGTGGGATCTTGCCAAGCAAGTGGGCTTTATGCTGTTGTTATGACTTAACTGGAAGAGTGCACTGATGAATGAACAAGCTATCATAAATATGTAAATACCCAGTTAATGATCAATTTGCCTAACTGACTGCTATTCAGCACAAATTCAACTCTTTCCCTACCTGCTTATACCTTATACACTTTCTCAGTGTGAATTAAGTTCTGAGTTTTGTGAAACAAGAGGTTCAGCTGAGCAAAACTCAGATCAGATAAGAACCTGCAGTTAACAATGAGGTGCTGGAGGTAAGGGTAATGGGTTAACAAGGTGGAAAAGCAGTCATTATGTAGAGCCATTTAACAAGATGAGGTAGCATCCAGTATGTAACGTCAGTTAACAAGGTGAAAAGTATTCATTATGTGAACCCATTTATTCATTGTGTAACAGCAGACTGCTTAATCTTTACTATTGACACTCGCTGATTGTAACAGTCACCACTCACTATGTACATTGCATTGTCTGGATGTTCCTCCCTGTAAAATGACTATACAGTTCATTGAAAAACTGCTGTTCCAGAGAAGACCGTGAACTTATGTCTCTGCACATGTGCGATTGTTCTCACTCCCTCTAGGGCATGGAATAAAGATGGTGGTAAAACTATGTCTCTGAACATTTTGCTTCGACTGAGGGAGTAGAAATGGGATGACAATAACACCAAGTTTTGTCCTTCTCATAAAATAACTCCACTTATTGCAAACATACTTATTCTTTAACAAATGATAGAGAGAAAGAAGGATTACTAACTGTTGAAGAACAACTCTTGAGACTCAGACCTTGAGAACTGATTAGTTTATTACACGATATATCATGGGGAATTCACCATCCTAACTGACTCAGTGCTATTCCAAAGTACATCAGAACACTACAGGATTATAGAGAAAAAACAGATAGGAGCTGATCGTTAATTACAAGGCTTCGGTGTGCTTCCAAGATGGTGCTGAATTAGAGATCAGCTGTTTGGGTCAAAACTAAATACTATTACACATCCTACAAGTGGACCAAAGTGAATGTTATTACCGTGTGTTCTATTTAAACAGATCTGTTAATGCTAAGCAGAGATGTCCTTAATTAGCTGAGCAACCGTGAAATGGCAATAATTCGTAGGGGAACAGGACTAATTGACAAGTCTAGGTCCACTTGACTGACTCCACTGCATGCACTGGCCATCCATCAAAGTGGGAAAAACACTAACTCGACCGGCTAGAGGCCAGGGATAGATAAGGCCTACTTTTAGCATTACCTCATAGTAAGGGGTGCACAGCTAACATGCCAACTACTATTGCTTTACAAAATGGTTTCTCAGCCGCAATAGGAAAATGGCTTCCAGGCAAACCATGTCAAGTTTTCCTCCACACTAACCTACAACTTATTTTCTCTTGTGCGGGTGGTACTTGTTTTCTCTTGTCCTATCTGTTCCAGAGAGGGATTCATTGGTTTTATAGCAGCAATCTGATCATCCAATGGTTCTGATTAGTTATTGGTCATTTTAAAGAGAGAGGCAATTAAACTCCACCCACTGTTAGTAGAGATAATGCCAAGAGACAGCATCACCTCCGACAGAGAATAATATATAATACATCATATGTGTCCACCTTAATGAACCAACCCAACATGCAACTCAACAGGAGCAGCACAAGAGATCTGCTAATACTCTTCTACAGTTACTTCTTTTTTCCATCTTATATATCCCCTGGGTAACCAATGCTGGAATTGTGCTGTGCTCTGTTCTCTTCCCTGGACTTTGTAAATTGTAGAGGGAAACAGACTTAATGTTTCAAGTCTGTATGACTCTTCTTCAGATCTCATGAAGAACTCTTGAAGTTTCACCAGCCTCGAAACATCTCTCTCTCTCTCTCTCTCTCTCTCTCTCTCTCTCTCTCTCTCCACAGATGCTGCCAGACCTGATGATTCTTTTTCCCAATATTCTCTGCAGTTGCTTTAGAATTCTTCCATGATGGCCCAGTGACCTGAAGCCAAATGATAAGCTAAGGGAGAGCAGGATTGCTTTAAGTAGTTTTGTCTTCTCTAGGCTATAGAAAGTTTCAACATGAGGCCCACAGAAATGTAAAAACTCAGAATTTCAAGCTTTTGTTAGGCCAGGGTTTTACAGTTTATGGATCCAAAGCAGGTCGTTAAAGTTAAGTTTATCACATATGTAATAGGAGTAGGAGTAGACAAATAAATAGACCGGGTGGCGGTGGGTACTAGAGATGCTAGAGATTAGAGTCAAGATTAGAGGGCTTTCACCCGAAACATTGATTTTTCTGCTCCACAGGTGCTGCCTGACCTGCTGTGCTTTTCCAGCAGCACTCAAATAAGTTGACCCTTGAGTGTGCTCAGCCAGTCATAACACTGGCTAATTTTCTGCCTCAGATCCATTCTTGCACTTTGTCAATCTACTAAGAGACCAAAAATGTATCTATATCACTCCTAATTATACCCAATCATAAACAATTTCAAAGATTCACATCTCCTAACTGAAGAACTTCCTCCTCATCTCAGTCCAAATTTGTTTTCCCCTCATCTTGTGGATTCCCCAATCAGGGAAGACACCTTTTTAGTATCTGCTGTGTGACGCTTGTTCAGAATCTTGCATATCTCGAGGAGATTGCCTCTTGCTCTTCTAAACTCAAGGAAGAATAGTGTGGGTACAGCTCAGCCATGATTAATAAATGGTAGGACAGTTTTGAGAGGATGATTTGAGGATGTCGATTTTTCTTAACATGTTGTTTGCAGCATGCCCATGCTACAATGTACAATTCAAATGTTGGGTTTTCACCTTCCATAGACACAGGGTGGCTCATTGATTAGGACTACTGTCTCACAGTGCCAGGGACTTGGGTTCAATTCCAGCCTCAGTCAATTGCCCATGTGGGGTTTTCACATTCTCCCTGTGTCTGCATGGGTTTCCTCTCACAGTCCAAAGATGTGCATTTTTGGTCATTGGCCATGCTAAATTGTCCAGACTAAGTGGATTAGCATGGGAAAAGTAGGGTTAAAGTAATAGAGTAGGAGGGTGGAATGCTGTTCAGAGGGTCAGTGTGGACTCGATGGGCTGAATGACTTGCTTCCATGCTGTAGGAATTCTATAATTCTAAAGCTGCTCGAAATAAACAATAGCCCTTTAAAAACTCAGTATGTGCATAATCATTCATGAATAAGACCGGAACAAGACAGATGGTTTGAAAAAAAATGTGGTTGTGAAAATTATAGTCAAGGAATATGAAACTGTGAAGATTGAAAGTTCAGATCTCAAGGTGGAGAGTTAATTCTTACTGTTCTTTTGACTTTAGCAATGATGGCACTATTATGTAGAGCACATTGTTCCTCGATTTGGTGGTTGATAGGGTAGATTTAGGTCTTGAATTAGAATTCTTTCTTTTGTGTTTCTCATTTTTGTTTTGTCTTTTCATTTCACAGAGAAAAGGAAGAAAGATGCTTTTTGGTTGCCAGCAAAGAGCCTCTCATTCTTCCAAACTCCAAAGAGTACAAGTCCAACCTACTTGACATCTCCTTATGAGAATATCCCTTTGTATCTGGATCTGCCTCCAGAGCCAGTTATCGTTCCTTAGATAAGTGGACCAAAACTATTCACAATGTGCCAGCTGTTATCTGACTGGCACCTTGAATAGTTTTAGCAAAACCACCCTACCTTTATACTCCATTTTCTTTTGAAATGTGGGCCAAAATTCCATTTGCCTTCCCTATAATCCACTAAAATTGGATGCCAACTTTTTATGATTCATGTGTTCAGGATGTTTCCTTGAATTTTGACCTTTTTTGCTTGTATGCTTCAGGAATCAACAGCTACACTCCTATAGTAGCCTTTTTCTTTTAAAACAACATCTGGATCCTTAGAAAACCCCTCTGACAGTGATGTAAAAATACATGTATTCTACTAATCAACTTGCTCTACATGACCAATATCCAGTTTTTCTTCCACTGCATCTGTTTCGCCATTTTATCAAATGATTTAAATTGTTACAACAACCTTTTTTTCAGTCATACTAGCTGCCTTCTGTTCTTAACATCTCATTTTAAGGAAGTAATTTCCTTTAAATAGGTGATTCAGACACAGTTAACATCATTTTATATTTTATTCCAAAAGAAATTGTATGACTATTGTTATCTGCCTAGTACATTACTCCTGCCAGTGTCCAAAGTCATTGAGTTTTAGTTAAAGTTTTTACTCTTGAAATTCATTCACAATAACTTCACTTTACAGACATCAAATGGATGATTGTGTGCCCTACAGTCCAGGCAGCATTGACATGCATATTCTGCATTGGAAATGTGTCACCTGCAATATTGACAATTACTGAAGTGTAGACTACTATGCCCTATGCTTGTAGTGGACACTAATGCCACTTGCATATGCAAATAGGAGTCCTGATTGTTTTTCCCATCTTTAATCTTTTCATTGGGCCAATCTGCCCCTGGCAAAGCCTAGGTTTGTTACCCATCCATAGCAACCCATCCAAGTCCACCAACTCCACCCGACTCCATACTCGCCCCCGACCAACGCATCCAACCTATACATCCCTGAACACCATGGGCAATCAGCATGGCCAATTCACCTATGGATGGCCCTAAGCCATGTTGCATTAGACGGTTTCAGTTGGATGGGAGAGCTGCAAATGCATTAAGAGCATTTGGATCATGGGCCATAGCCAGACCAGGGAAGAATGGCAGATTTCCTTCTCTAAGGCATCAGATAATTTTCCAGGACAATCAACAACTGTTTGTTAGCCACCATCCTTGAGACTCTCTCTCAATTCCAGATTTTATTAATTGAATTTAAATTCCACCATCTGCCACGGTGGGAGTTGAGCCTGTGTTCTTGGAACATTAATGTGACATCTGGACATGACACCATCTCCCCAACAGTGCTTACTGAAATTGGGGGGACTGTAAGCATTCCTGAAGAACAAGTGTCATTAATGCTGGAGCCTGGGGAAATCTCCAAACGGTTTTGGATGGGTTTGCCTAGAAGATGCCAGAAAAATATTTTAGAGGCTGCTGGGGAGGGAGAGAAGTTATGATCTTCAGGGGTGGGTGGAGGGTGGCCTCAGTAAACATCTTGAAGGAGGTATCCCCACCAGTAACCTGGGCACTGAAAACACCTTCTTTCTTCCTTCTCCAGCTGCATGTGTTCCAGTAGCAGAGCCAAAATGCAACCCTTAAGCTGCCTATAATTAGGAAGGCCACATTGGCAGGGTGCTGTACACTTCACACCATGGAGCCAGGAACAACACATACTCAGTTCCACAGCATCCCGAGGATAAGTGCCCTTCTCCCCCAGGCTAGTCCCAACTCTGCTGGGTTGTTCCCCTTCCCAGATTTTACCCAAAAGCCACCTATGGCCCATGATCCAAATGCTCTTAATGCATTTGCAGCTCTCCCATCCAACTGAAACCGTCTAATGCAACATGGCTTAGGGCCATCCATAGGTGAATTGGCCATGCTGATTGCCCATGGTGTTCAGGGATGTATAGGTTGGATGCGTTGGTCGGGGGCGAGTATGGAGTCGGGTGGAGTTGGTGGACTTGGATGGGTTGCTCTTCAGACGGTCTGTGTGGACTTGTTGGGCCGATGGGCCTGTTTCCATACTGTAGCGATTCTAATTCTAGTTCGCACTTTGTAATCTATACAGCACTTCACAATTCTTCAATGCAAGTGGGTCCAGTGCAAGCGACTTTATTCCAATTGCACCTCCCTTATTCCTCAATGTAATTTCTGCTGTTTAAAACGCATCTGCACTGGCAATTCCCATAAGGTCCTTCGATATGCTGCAGGAACCTCTGAGGAACATAACTGTGCACTCTTTCTCCTGGCTTTGTGCCAATGTTACCTCAAATTTAAAGAAGAGCCCTGCAGAAGGTCTCCTCTCTGACATCCACTGCCAATTTTAAAATTGCGGCAGGAACTTATACAAAAAAATTCCAGATTTTTCAGTCATTTGTAGTCAGTGGCTGGGAAGTGTAGTCCTTTTGCACAATAACATGTCCAGTCACGGAGTTATTTTTCATGTTTCTCAATAAATGTTTGATGTTTTCCTGACTTCTTTTCAAAACACGACCAAGATTCATTACTACATTAGGAAGTAATGAAATCATGTGATGAATCAGTGGATATACACTGTACATACAACTTGTATTGGGATTGAACAATAAAGATTAGATATATCATCAGTTGGGTTCATGAGCTGGGCTCTGTTTACTGATCTCAGTGAGTATGGAGTAAGGAAACATCTTTAGCTGTACTGATTGTCCTGGAAAATGAGAAACTGTCTGGAAAGTGAGCACGTAGGGAATCAGGATTAAGTATCATTCTGAGGACTTCACTGTTAATCTCTCTGCTACCACTCACTGCCTAAACTGAATTAGAAAACTCCAGATGCCCATATTACTCTGTGTCAATAGAAGACTGAAAATGAAATTAATTTGCTTTTATGTTTTCTGTATAAGAAATAAGGTAATGCTGATCTGTACTGTTAGAGAGACCTTACTCTGTGTAAATACTAATGCTGACTTAGTGTAATATTAAAGAGATCTCACCATGTGTAAATAAGTCACAGGTGGGATTTATTTGCTCCATATGTTTCCCTCACCTCGGCTAATCTTGGTTGCTATGTTTCTCCAGTGCTGACATCAGGATGAATCAAAGTGTTTAATGGGATTTCTTTTCTCTTTCGAGAGCACTGACTTCAATGAAATCACCAGTCAGCCAGCTGCAGTATTGAAATGTTATTTTTATTGCACGTTATTAGCTCTTTGGCATATGTGTATGTGTATTTAAATAGGGCACTGTGTATTTTAAAAGGTGTGCTATTAATTAAATGCACTGTTGGTAACACTTCCCTCAGTGACATAAGTAATGGTTTCCTTGCAGAATGCCAATTGAACAGCATTTTAATGTCACAAAGGAGTATAAGTTTTTTTTACTTCATTCATCCCACAGATCCTCTTCTGTGCCTCATCAGACAGTAAGTGTACTAACCGTGTTGAGAAAAGAACAGTAACTGTACCCACTTGCATTGAAAAACCGTGACGCTTAGTAGAGATTACAGCTGTTCCTGTCTTTTCCCATGCTTAATCTGGTAATAGGCTGCCATTTAGTGCGAATGACTTTATCATTTACTGTATTGAAATCTTTTGAGATTTTAACTTTATAAGGATAATAACCCTCAAAAAGAGATAATTGTTTTTTTTCGTAGAGTGTGCTTCTAGGTTTGCAAGAGGCAACCACAGCAAGTTTTCAACTGTATTGAGAAAGAAGAAATTCATTAGCATTCTCTGTTAAATCATCCATCAAAATGTCACAAACATTTCTTTTTATGATGGGGAAACGACATCAAGTAAGAATTAAATTTGATTGACACAACTTGCTTATTATTCACTCTTTTTGTGCTAGTGGTTAAATGGAACTCATATCAATCCACATCTGACACAGTATATTTGTTTAACAATTCATAATGTTGAAATTGCGTAGCTTGGCACAGTTATTATTGAATGATAACAGCACGGTTAGAATACTAACAGTCCAGGAACTTACCAGGAAAAGTAACAAAATATGAATAAAGCACACCATTGTTAATGTGCAAATTGGCTTGCAGCTTGTGGCAAGAGCGGGACTTGCAAATTGCTACAAGCCGCCTGATGATTTGCACTGGTCCATTGTTAGCTTCCAATACAGACCTCTCAACACTAACCTCCTTGTGAGGCTCATTAACTTGTTGCATTTGTACATTTAATTGCCAACGAAACACACCACAGTTAAGTCTAATAATTATCAGCTGAAGTACCCTTGCACCAACATGGTCGTTGACGATCAAAGTCTGGAATCTCAATCCATTAGGTTGTGAATTGTGGGTACCACAGAACACACCAGATGGCCTCCTTCTTTAGAGACTGCAATTTTCCTTCTCACGTGGTTAAAGATGCCCTCCAACGCATCTCATCTACATCCCGCACCTCTGTCCTCAGACCCCACCCCTCCAACCGTAACAAGGACAGAACGCCCCTGGTGCTCACCTTCCACCCTACCAACCTTCGCATAAACCAAATCATCCGCCGACATTTCCGCCACCTCCAAACAGACCCCACCACCAGGGATATATTTCCCTCCCCACCCCTTTCCGCCTTCCGCAAAGACCGTTCCCTCCATGACTACCTGGTCAGGTCCACGCCCCCCTACAACCCACCCACCCATCCTGGCACTTTCCCCTGCCACCGCAGGAACTGTAAAACCTGCGGCCACACCTCCTCCCTCACCTCTATCCGAGGCCCTAAAGGAGCCTTCCACATCCATCAAAGTTTTACTTGCACATCCACTAATATCATTTATTGTATCCGTTGTTCCCGATGCGGTCTCCTCTACATTGGGGAGACTGTGCACCTCCTAGCAGAGCGCTTTAGGGAACATTTCCGGGACACCCACACCAATCAACCACACCGGCCCGTGGCCCAACATTTCAACTCCCCTTCCCACTCTGCCGAGGACATGGAGGTCCTAGGCCTCCCTCACCGCCGCTCCCTCACCACCATACGCCTGGAGGAAGAACGCCTCATCTTCCGCCTCAGAACACTTCAACCCCAGGGCATCAATGTGGACTTCAACAGTTTCCTCATTTTCCCCTTCCCCCACCTCACCCTAGTTCTAAACTTCCAGCTCAGCACTGTTCCCATGACTTGTCCGGACTTGTCCTACCTGCCTATCTCCTTTTCCACCTATCCACTCCACCCTCTCCTCCTTGACCTATCACCTTCATCCCCTCCCCCACTCACCCATTGTACTCTCTGCTACTTTCTCTCCACCCCCACCCTCCTCTAGCTTATCTCTCCACGCTTCAGGCTCGCTGCCTTTATTCCTGATGAAGGGCTTTTGCCCGAAACGTCGATTTCGAAGCTCCTTGGATGCTGCCTGAACTGCTGTGCTCTTCCAGCATCACTAATCCAGAATCTGCAGTCATTGTTTTTATCTTGTGAATTGTGGGTAGTTTGTTGCCATTGTTTCACAATTCCAGAGCAGGCCACAAAATATTCCTGTCTAGCAAATCATGGACCGTTGTTTTAAATGTAAGAAAATGTTTTCATTGTACTTAACACACCTAAGAACATTCAACAACAGAATGAACCCTTTTTTACAAATATAGCTGCAAACTGATATTTTAGCTCCACAGACCTGCTGAGATTTTCCAGGAATTTCTGTTGTTGATTGTTTGGGGTTTGATCATGTGTCTCTGTTGACTTTCCTCTGCAAACACAGCAAGGAAAACAATGTGAATGTTGTTACACACAAACAGAAACTGAAAGTAAGATGGAAGCTTGTGCTGGAGATAATTTTAAGCATTGATGAAAATTCTCATCAGAGACAGGAAATTGAGTCATCTCCTGAGCATACATTTTAATGTGATCTATGACCTGGATGATGTGCAATGTTTTCTTTCCTTATTTATTGGATTTAGAGGGAGTAATGAACCCTGGCATGCTCATTGTGTTAAGTCTGCCAGTTTCATAAAATCTGAGATGGTTCCCATTTGCAATCCATTTTGATGTGTCACAGGAGCTGAAATGACTTAAAGCAGATGGCATCAGACTCATTACTCTGGCCAATCATTGCATGATGCAAAAACTGTGAGCTTTGGTTACACATCACCTTTTAATACAGTCAAGAAAGCAATCAACCTAGACAAGTATCCACTTCCTATGATTCAAGATCTGTCGGCATCATTTCATGACTCCACAGTCTTGATAAAGCATTACTTGACTCTTTAGGAAAGGAAATTTGCCATCCTTACCCTGGCCTTGTCTAGGCTCCAGACTCTTAGCAATGTGGCTTACTCTAAAGGGTCTTCTGTGCAATAATTGCTGGCCGAGCCAATGAGGCCCACATCCATGAATTTGTTTTTAAAAACAATGTCCACAGAGATCAATGGTAGATGATAAAGGACAGTTGGTGAGAGTGACATTATTGACAGGAGAATGTTTATACAATCCATTTACCTCCCTTTTTGCATATATGAATCCACCTTCATCATTCTGATGAAGAGACACCATCTAAACTTATGACTGGTTGTATCTTTCGCATGCCACTGATCAATTATAAATTGCCACTGCCATCCAAAAAGTTAATGTAAAGTTGTCCTAGATCCTGGAGGACCACAAAGCTGCTGTCTCCTTCAAAGGAGACAACTGGTAGTGGTTGAACTTATCGGTCACCATACCTCTGGTGAGGGACAAAGTTGAGAAGGTTGGACCTTCATGGTGACCTCAGCCATTGCAGGAATTGAACATGCATTGCAAACCAGCTGTCCAGCCAACTGAACTAACTGATCAAAGAGAATGTGGGAACAGAAACAGAAGAAATTGCAGATTGGAAAGACATAGTTAAAAGTGTGTGTCAATGAATGAACATCATGACAAAAGCATAATTTGAAGTTGAGTCTGGATTTTCATTAGACATACAAATTCACAGCAGGAAAAGGCCATTCAGCCCAACTGAGCCTGCTCTGACATTTATTAAGATCATGACTGACCTGATTATGGCCTCAGTTTCTATTGTCTTCTATTCCCAATAACTTGTGGTTTTTATTGAAGAAATAGCAAAATGTCAGCCACAAGTACCCCTTTCTGGGGCAAAGCAGGTCGAGCAGTTCTTCAGTACCAATGCTCATTTGTAGGATGGCAGAATGAAGTGGGACATATGAGTCTTGATAGAGAGCTGGCCAGGGTCTTTTGAGGTCAGTGATTATGAGGATACATTTCCTTCTCAGATGAGTGACCCTGATGTTGATCATCTGCCTTGTCGATCTGATCAAGCAGAATTACAACCTCAAATGCTTAGATCTCTTCCTCATCATACACCGCCTTCATATCTCAAACTCAATCTTTGTGTTGTACTAAGAGGCCAGAGTGTCTGATTAATCTACGAAATGATACAATGCACATTTACTTGTTGATTAGGACCACAAATTTAATATAAGGTCATTGAGTTTACAAGGAATAAAAATGTAGTATTTGATTCCAGGGCCTGGGAGAGAAATCACTAGTCCGATTTGCTTCTCCAATTCCTGAGCCCTTTATTTGTGAGGCCCATACCCCTAGCCTTTAACCCTCCCTCACTATCCAGAATTTTAGCAAAATCTGCAGCAAAAGCACTTTAACTAATAAAGGAGGAACACAAGGTCATTTATTTTTCCATACATGTATACCTTATACAGTGAAAAAGACTTTACTCAGGCATTGAATCCAAACTGATCAAACTCCGGAATGATAATTTACATTCTATTTTAGAAATAGAGAGGCAAATAAGCCTACAAGTAACACGTAAATGGGAGATCCACTCTGCCTTTGCCTTTTCTCCAGACTCTTCCAACTTGTTGACTAATGATGGTAGTTTTTTAACAAATATTCTAATAATGAATTGCTTGTCGTGGATTGGTTTACCTAAGACAGTACAACACATTGAGTTATGAAGCAGACGTCTAATTTCTGTGGGCAACTTGAAAACCAACAAGTTAGTCAGCTGTGGGTAGTTGCAGCATTCTACGTGCACAGCATATGGACTTGTTATAATCTTTGTTTATTTGTTTTGCGGGATGTGGGAATTTCTGGTTGGATCGGCATTGACTGCGCATTCCTAATTGTCCCTGACAATGAGGTGGTGAGCTGCCATCTTGAGCCACTCAAGTCCTTGGGGTGGAGGTGTACCCACCGTATGAGAATTCCAGGATTTTGACCCAGTGACAATGAAGGAAAAGCCATATGGTTCAAAGGCAGGATGGTGTGTGGCTTGGAGGGAACTTGCGGATAGTTGTATTCCCATGCTTCAATTGTTCTTCTAGGAGGTAGAGATTGCAGGTTTGCAAGGTACCTTTTGAAGGAGCTGCTGAAGTGCAATTTGTAGATGATGCTGCTCCTGTGAATCAGTAGTGAAGGGAGGGAATGTTGAAAGTAGTGGATAGACTTCCAATCACTTCAGCTGCTTGTGTTCTGGATGGTATTGACAGTTGAAGCTGCACACATCGAGGCAAGTCGAGAACATTCTATCCTATTCCTGACATTTTTCTTTATTTATTCACAGGATGAAGGCATCAGTGGCTAGGGAGCATTTATTGCCCATCCCTAATTGCCCAGAGGACAGTTAAGAGTCAATCACATTGCTGTGGGTCTGGAGTCACATGTAGGCCAGACCAGGTAAGGATGGAAGCTTCCTTCCCTGAAAGACATTAGTGATCCATTTTTCTAACAATTGACAATGGATTCATGGTCATTATTAGACTCTTAATTCCAGATTATTTTTATTGAATTCAAATTCCTCTGTCTGCCATGGTGGGATTGAAACTCAGGTCCCCAGAACATAATCTGGGTCACTGGGTAAACAGTCCAGCGATAATACCACTAGACCATCTCCTCCCCTAATTGCCTTGTAGTTGGTGGATACACATTAAAGACATGGGAGATGAATTATTTGCCATAGAATTCTCAGCCTCTAACCTGATCTTCCAGATAGAGTATGTAATTGGCTGGTCCAGTTCTGTTTCTGGTGACTGGTAATATCCAGGTTGTCGATAGTGGGGAATTCACTGGTAATGCCAGTAAATATCGAGGGGCCATGGTTTAATTGGTTTTATTGGAAATAGTCATTGCCTGATTCTTGTTCTGTTATTATTTCTTATTAAGTTTAGAAAGTGTTTTTTGAATAGTCTGTTGCAATTTCAGTTGTCTCTGATGTCTGACTGATTCCATGGATTGTAATGAATGGAAGTTCAAAACCTGTTAGTATACCTCTGAAAAGACACTGTCTTTTAGTTTTCTCTATTTTCTCTTATTAATTGTGTATTGAAATGAGAAAGGAGCTGTTTTAAAAACCAAGCAATACTAAAGAATGATTTGCAGTTTTTGAAAGCAAGTCGATTGCTGTTGTAAGCACTGTTGTTTACACTGTTGTTTACACAGTTGCTTGTTTAAGCAGTAGTTTGTAGATATGCTGCAGTTAATGTATGCACAAATTGAGATTTAGTGGTAACAAGTAGCTGATTGGTCTACAGCCTAGCAACCTATTATCTCTCAATGGTCCTCTGCCTACAAACAATGTGATTGGTTCTTTGATTGCTGAACAGCTTGGGGTTGCGAACATGGCAGTGAGCAGCTTTCAAATCTCCTCCAACTCAGGAGTTTTTTTTGTTCTCTACAGTAAAAGCTACTTTCAGCCTGAAGCGAACTAGTTTATTTTTCCTTCAGCAGTAAGCTGTGACTTTTAATTAGTGTCAGCTACTTGTCACAAATGTGAACCAACTACCCTGTGCTTCTTGCAAACTAGTGAAGACATCTGGAGGAGGAAGACTGAGAAGCAGCATTTTGATTGGCATAAGCTCAATCTAAACACATCCTGTGAGCAGTGACCACATAACTGCTTTCCTAGTCTTTCTCCCCATCCATATTACCTATATTGTGTAAGGGTGGAGCTTATAAGAGGATTAGAGTTTTCACCAGTAGTTCATTACTGTTCATTTGTGGCTAGAATCTATTTGCATGTATTGAATAGAGTACAGAAATCTGTTCCATGCTTTATGTCAACATGTGTCTGAAAATCATGTAAATTGGGGTATTTTGTGTACTTATATAAAATCTTCAACTTTGTGTGAACTCCAGGAGCAATGAGGCTTGATTTCTTGTGCACAGTGAGGTATAACACCTGAATTGCTGATCCAGTATTGTCTATGTGGAATTCTGCAATGTCCAAGTGGATCGATTTGTACTTGCACTCCAGCCTTATTGATTCTGCACATGGAGTTGCAGAAAGTTTTACAGTGGTAGGTTTTGTCATGGGTACATTTCTTGTGGTTTTTACAAGAGTAATATTATTGACAACTTCTCCTTTTATGAAACCTATCCAGTAACAAATAGTCACTAGATTTCTGAGGATCGACAGCTTGAATTTTGTGAGTACTTTGGAGGGTTTGATGACAATGATAGCGTAAAACACTGTCTTGTTTTCAATGTGTCACTTTGAAAGTAGAGTCCAGGTTTACTGCACCTTGTGCCCTCCCTTTCTTAGGCTTTGTTCGATTGTTCATGATCGGATATGTATATCTGCTGACTTTTCTGTCTTTGGGAACATGTGGAAGGAGAGAATGCTTGATTTTTAAATGCAATGAAGGGTTAGTCAACAATGACATTGGGAGAAGCAACCACCTATTTGTTGTAACAAATGTTTATTTCATAAAAATTGTAATGAGCATGATATACGTACAATTTGATGAAATGCAAACATCTTGAAGATACTGGTAGCCATTCCTTTAGCTTCCTCGACTTTTAAGCTCTTGAGCCTTACCACTTGAGCTTTCCTCCTTTACAACACTCCTGAAAACCTACTTCTTTTATTCATGGTTTTGGTTATCTGTCCTAATAAGTTGTCTGGTGTCATATTTTAGTGATCGTATTCCTACAAAGAACTTTTGGTACATGGATGCTATACAAAGTCAAGTTGTTGCTGTCCTAGGAAGAAAAATACTGCAGTAGATCACAGATGGGGGAGAAATGTCACCTTGAAAATGAAGAGTCTTTTATTGATCTATTATTTGTATTTTGATATAATTCGTTGAGTCGCCTTGAGCCATATTACCTTATAGGTTCATCGTTTCCCTTATGTATAAAACATGGATTATTTATAACTAGAGTGTGTGACTTTTTAAGTGATCCATCAGGTTTTATTTTTGATCATAACCATAGAATTATAGGAACCAGAATTTCCCAATAAGTGATATTTCTCATTCTTCTGGCTTTCTGATCTACTGACATAGGTTTAAGACACTCTTACATTCCTTGAAAGGAATGAAATATATTTGCTCTGCAAACATAGAAAAAGAATTGCCAATTCACTGTTCTGAATCCCTCTTGGGTTTCCATGATGGATTGAAGAGAAGGTCTGCCTGGAGCATTTCGACAAAGGCATTCGGCTGAGAGGACAATTTGTGCTGCCAACAAACTACAGAGGAACCTTGATTATCCGAATGACACAGGTGGGGAGTATTCTGTTTGGATGATCGAACACCGGATAACACAGTTTAGCGAGGCATCAGGACCTTGCGATCTTGTTTGGACAATTCGAGATTCCAATAAATGAATGCTGGATAATTGAGGTTTCTCTGGTAAATCTTTCTCCTGTGACTGGCCAAAATAATTCTTCCATTCATTGGCTGTGGCCCAAACATGTATCAATGTGCTTGTGACATCTGTACTGCTTCCAGTTTGCTTTCTTGTTTGAGGCCAGCACTGAATCAGTTTATAATTAAGAATTATATGTTGTGGGTTAGCAACATGCATACAGCCTAGATCTATGCATGTTCAATGATATCCTATCTAGCTAACCCCTTCTAGCTATGAGAAGGATGACTTTTGCAGATGTAATGTGATTCCTATTGAGTTTCAAGTATTATCTTCTCAATCAATAGCTATTTAACATGTCACTGAGCCCAAAGGAGGCTTAAATGAAGTTTGGAAGTGTGGCAAGAGATCTATTCATTCCTGCTTGATAGTTATATATCCAGTTTCTTATTAGTTTTTCAGTTATCATTCTGCCTCCTGTTAATAAAGGGTGTGATATTTACCAGGCCAAGATGACGGTGACGACCAGAATTCTGTCTGTCTGAGTTAAACTGCTGTTTTCCCACTTGCTGCAAACGAGGGACTGAGGGCTGGGTCCAGCAGCCTATACCCTGTGTCAATGAAACCTCCCTGTCCCTCCCATTCTCTGCTGTGTGTCTCCCTTTTCTGTTGCCCTGGGCCACCTCCCAATGTCCTCCTGCAGGAGGCCGGCCCACTCACGACATCAAGCACAGAGCCAGCTCCAGCTCAGGTGGAGGAGGTG